>NC_081175.1:21651859-21983248 GCF_012432095.1 Onychostoma macrolepis
AAATTGCCTCAGATTATTGTTGTTTGCATTAAACTGCACGCTATTATCATTATTATTTGATCTTGACAAATTGTGTATCATTAAAACTCCAGCTTTGGCTATTTGACCACTGTTTATGATAAAACTCAGTTAAATTGACAGTAATTTCCTAATTTATGTCAGGAGTGCAAAATCAATATGCAAAATCAATCGGTTTTGACATTTTGTGTAAAATAACAATGCACATTCATATTCAGCCATGTCTGCTCTGGTTTATTTGCATTCAAAGTTCTTCACTAAACAGCATTCATTAGGGCTTTTAGTCCAAAAGTGAAGAAATACTGATATATTTACACATTTACGTCATAAGCAGGTCCCATTGACAACTTTTTCCTCATAATTTGGGGCGTGTTGTGGAAATGTGTAAAAGTATATGTTTTTTTTTAATTCAGGTTTTCACAATGTTCATATATTTTTGTATAGTTTATGGTTTTGTCAGTAAGAGTAATGGTCAGAGCCAAGTAGAGTTCAGGCTTGTGAGCGTACCCAGGTGGAAGATGAACAAACAGCCTGTCAAGGTCAATCAAATCCACCCATGTGAAGACCTCCAGCTCTGACAGTCTCTCCCCCAGCAGGAGACTCTCACTAGCCCAGACCCAGGATGGGAAGAGGGGTGACTGGGGGAGAAACAAGCTCTCCTGACAGTCCAAACATGCTAGAACAACAGATATACTTGTATTTCCGTCTGGATACCACAAATGAATTGGGGTGTGTGTGTGTGTGTGTGTGTGTGTGTGTGTCATGAGGTACAGAATGCATCGGTGTGGATTTGCGGATGGACAGCATGTCCCTACCAATGTCAAGAAAACCTTTATTAGTCAGTATTAATAATTTAGGTGGATCTCAACACATTTTGTCATCGTCAACTATTGTATCACAATAAAAGATTAATGATTGACCAGTTTTTGAATATGAATCTGTCCCATATAAGATGGATTATATTCATGTTACACATGCAACTTATATACACTATGTAAATATAATCAAACTAGACCTTACAATGTAAAAACTGAAAAAGCTACTGTTTTTCTACCTGTATTTTATTTAATTTAATTTAATTTTATTTTATTTTATTTTATTTTATTTTATTTTATTTTATTTTATTTTATTTTATTTTATTTTATTTTATTTTATTTTATTTTATTTTATTTTATTTTATTTTATATTTATTTTATTTTATTTTATTTATTAATTTTATTTTATTTTATTTTATTTTATTTTATTTTATTTTATTTTATTTTATTTTATTTTATTTTATTTTATTTTATTTTATTTTATTTTATTTTATTTTATTTTATTTTATTTTATTTTATTTTATTTTATTTTATTTTATTTTATTTTTTTATTTAAAGCTGACACCAGTTTGGAACATATTAAATTCCATTGCTTTTACATTAATAACACTAATCGTTTACTGTTACAAATGGTAAGATTTTTATTTTTGCTGGATAACCCGTGAAAACTAAGGCGACAGTGACTTATACTCTTATCTGGGACATGGTTTTAACATGGAGTTTTAGATTTTTTTATTTTATTGTATTTATTTGTTTGTTTTGTTTTGTTTTTTGTTTTTTTTTTATATTGCAAAAATGTTTTGGTTTCTATACTTTATATGTGTATTATTTCTTAAGAAACTTTTTTTATTTTATAGCCATTATGCGAAAGGGTTAAAAAAAACAAGAAGAGAAAGTCCTTGTATCCTTTATCCTTACCTACGCCAATTACTGAATCAAGCTTTGTAATTTGATGTACAGGCCATTGTAAAAAAGAAAGATACTGTATGACAATTTAACGTGTGTAGTTTCATAATGGTATTGCTCAGTATATTAACTACCTATATGAAGGTTTTAACTTATCAAACGTATCCACCATCCAAACAAGGCTAATAATGCTTATCGGCCTAATTGAGTCTTCAGATGTCATTTTTCAAATGAAGGTCATATCTGGTTAGAGGAGTGGCTTAGTAGTTCCCTCTGTATCTTTAGCTCTCTCTATCTCTCTCTCTCACTTCTCCCCCACTCTCACTATCTAGAGGGAAATGTAATTACTTTTGGGATCAAGAAAATAGCCAAAAATGTGCCTGCACTGCAGGCTATCTGTGAGATTAGTCGTTTTACAGGAGATGTGTTCTGTAATTAGTTTGCTTCTCCACGCTACAATATTGAATAACCTACTTTGAACGATTATAGTTGATAGCAAAAAGGATCCATAGCATGCATAAAAATAATTCTGTCACTCATAGGCAATACATTATGAAAGGAGTTGTCAGCTGAAAAGTTTGAAAATGACTATAAATAAAAACTGATTCAGCAAGTACATCATTGGATATTATATAATTACTGTTGCATATCATTTACGTTTACACTTAGTCATTTAGCAGACATTTTTATCCAAAGTGACTTACAAGTGAGGACAATAGAAGCACTTAAAACCAATAAAATATCATGGAATTTATTATTATTATTTTTAAATATTGACAGCCATGTCCACGATCATCTGCGTAGAAACGTTCATAATATTGTTTGCCTTGCAGGCTTTCTTCTTCTTTTTTTATATTTTTATTATTAATAATAATAATAATAATAATAATATTGCACGTATAATAATCAGGATCAACAACGATAATAATAATAATAACTATTATTATTATAATAACTTAATAGTTATTACATTATTATAATAACTATTATCATTATTGCTCAAAAATATCAGCAGTTCAATTATTAATTATTATCTATATTATTATTGCTCTCTTTTGTCAAGTGACGAATGATATAAGCAACAACAAGAATAATAATAATGTTATTACACATAATAATAATCAACAACGATTTTTATTGTTGAGCAACAACAATAATAATAATAATTATTATTATTACTATTATTGCTTTTTCAGGTGGCATGCAAGTTATTTATTTATTATTGCTCTCTTCTCAAGTGACATGTATAATGATATTAACAACAACAACTATTATTATTATTATTATTATCATACATGTCACTTGACAAAAGAGAGCAATAATAATAATAAAATTAATAATAATAATTATTGTTGTTTCTGTTGTTGTTGTTATTGCTCATCAGGTGACGCATATAATTTACGTATTTATTTATTTATTTATTATTGCTCTCTTGTCAAGTGACATGTATAATGATATTAACAGCAACAATAATGATATTAACAATAATAATTATTGTTGTAAATATTACTGTACATGTCACTTGACAAAAATAATAATAATAATAATAATCTATTTTGTCAAATGACAAACTAATTATTATGTTCTCATTATTATTGTCATCATATTTGCAAAGAAAATATTTGTAAAATACACTAAAAATACTAAAATAATCATCATAATACACTGCTTATCAGATCTCACCTTACACTGAGCTTCTTGGTCTGGTAGCTGTGTCCGTAATTATGTTGCTTTCAGATACTGCAGAGAATTTTGTCAAACCCAGAGAGAGACTCATGTGGCTAGTAGATACATATGAGGAACCGTGTTGCTATTATGTTAGGGCCTCTATGAAGGTTGTTTCGTTACGCCTCAGTCAGTTTCTTACCTCCGAACGCATTATATGTATGGTCATTCACCAGAGCATTTGTCTTGAAAATGCTTTGTCCAATTACCAATCAATTTTCCAAATGTTTCCCAGGGCTGAACATTTCATAACAGATTCCAGTCGAACCTGCGCCCAGAGGACATCTCGAGACCCGGTCCCCTTTCTACGCTATGCGTGTTTTCCTTTGAACAATAAACAACGCAATTTTCAAACCAATTTTCCCCTCCTGAAACAATTCGTGTCTAATGGAGCAGGACAGGAAACAGTTCCTTCACTCCTCTTGAAATATTGAAAAAAGAAAAAAAAAAATCAAAGAAAGTTGTCTCCGTGCAGGCGAATACAACGCGAGCTTGATAGAAAACAATAGAACAATCTCTTGACTGGAGACGCGACTCGGGCTCTGATTGTTTCTTCGCTGTGCCTGCTATTGTTTCCAGGAATGCCCCGCATGTGCTGTGACACAAACAAATTCAAATTCGCATGCTTAGTTTGCACGATTTACCGTTTTGACAGCCGATCATCGTGCAGTTTATTTGTACACAACCTCACACGGAGAACAGAACTTGCTTGTGCCTTTTTCGGCGACACTTGAGAAAAAAAAGCCTTTGTGTTCCTCACAGAAGTGTAGCGACAGCAATAAAAGAACAAGAACGAAATGTCCTGTGATTGAAAAACACTTCAAATCTGCATTTTATTTACATCTGATCTGATTTTGTTTAGATTCTTGCTGTTATTCTTTTCCCCTTTACAATGTCTAAGTGATCTACGCTGCAGGGGCTTGTACTGTTTTCTCTATACCAGCACTTTGCTATCACTTTAATGATGAAGCCATGGTTAGCAGCCGCAGGCAGGAGAGTTATAGTAGTGTGTCGTAACGTATTGTGACCTGGGATGCAGGAGATAACTTCGGTTGCTTCCAGCTCCCTCCATTCCTGTTTGCATCTCCATGTTACTTTGCGAGCACTGGGACTTTGAGTTATGGACCTCCCAAAACCACAAAACCCATCGTAGAGGTGAGTGGCCCCATCTATCCTGCTATTGCCCCCACCCTTCAAGGTTACTCTAATAGATTCCCTCCCTGACCATATGTACACGCAATTGTACTGATGTTGTAATAGTTCACTCTCTTCTCATAACTCTAGGACAGGCTCCCCACTGTGGAAGGATAGGCAGTATATTTACAATGACACTAGAGGTGTGGATGAAAACTTTTTAGAGTGCTTTTATGGAGTCAGTATGTCTGTTTTTTAGGTTATAGCTATTTTAATTAACTATTACTCATACATCACTTCAAGCTAGGGTTTATTTATTTATTTATTTTGTTTTATTATTATTTAAACCAGGGGGCTGGAACGTGGTGCAAAAGTTAAGAGAACAATATTTATTTAAAAATTATTTTAAAGACAGTTATTTATTTATTTATTTACTTGCTTACTTAACTTACATTTCCCAAATGGCATTATTGTTGTTTATAGTATCCAGTTTGTATAACTTTATTTTATAACTTTGTATTAATATGTCAATATGCCATATGTCATGTAATATAAATACATTAATGTATGTATATTCCAATATATTAATAATGTATAGCTAGATTTATTTTTTTAGAAAATTAAAAGAAACCTAAATCTATGGCAGTCTCCAGCTAGTCTTTTTAAAAACATTACTTTTTTTGTTTGTATGTTATTTTTTTTTATAATATTTTTTTGTTTTGTTTTGTTTTGCTTTTTGTTTTTGCTTTTTTGTTTGTTTTTTGTGGGGTTTTTCTTCTTTTTGTTTGTTTGTTTTTTTGCTTTTTTGTTTTGTTTTGTGTTTTGCTTTGCTTTGCTTTTTATTTTTTTTCGCTTTGCTTTGTTTTTTTGTTTTTTTTTGCTTTTTGTTTTGTTTTGTGTTTTGCTCTTTGTTTTGTTGATCAGGTGATCACCGGGCGCTCAGTGCTCATGTGTTTGACTGAATTGTACAAGCCTTTTATGCTTTGTACTTATACTTTTATAATGGCTGTTATTGTTCATTAAAATTGACATTTAACAAAAAAAGGCAGAGTTCTGCTTATTGTCGCGCTTTATTGTCGATCGCTACTTTCCAGCATACACCACGCCTATCAAGTAAGGGTACTGCTGGCGGTGGAAATGCAAGCTGGATCAGGGTGTTCGGTCCCGAACCGTACCGTACTGTACTGACCCGTACCACTCGGTGGAAACGAGCCATTTTATTCAAGCAGCTTGGCCCGTCATGTCTCTGCAAATGTGTTTGAGTCTCACTACACAAGGGGAGTCACAATTTCTTCTATGCAGCTTTAGTTTGGAATGGACAGAGAGCACTTTAGCCCATGCTTTCATGTAGTGCTCTATAGTAAGAGGTAATTGCTTTGATACTGTTCCATGTGTGGGATTTCTTGTACATTTGAACGACACTGTGCGCATATCTCTGTGTCAATAGCCTGGTGCCTGAAAGTCTATTCATGTTGAAAATGAAGCCAGTGGAGAGGAAAGTAGAGAAAGAGAGAGAGAATTTCTGTCACAAATCTCATCTGTCTGACAGCTGTCATCACTCACTTTTTGCTAGAAAAAAAGATTGGTTTAATTCTGCGGATAGATGGAGAAAATTGTATTGA
Source organism: Onychostoma macrolepis (assembly GCF_012432095.1). NCBI lineage: Eukaryota > Metazoa > Chordata > Actinopteri > Cypriniformes > Cyprinidae > Onychostoma > Onychostoma macrolepis. The sequence goes on from NC_081175.1 coordinate 21,658,080, forward strand.
ATAACCCCCTTGGTCAAATATTTTTTTTCAGGATTTCAGGCAGTGTGATAAATTAGGTGCCCCCTGGATCAATACCTGCTTCTTTCTTCATAGCTCAAGATGGGATTTGTCAAAATAGGAACTAAAGGAAAGTCTATTGAGTTCAGTGTCTAAGGTGCAACCGTAATTTCTAGAAAAGTAGAAGGCGATATGCTTGTATTTGAGTGTGTTGTTCATGCACATGAGATTGTGTGTCCTTTTTGTGGTGTTAAGTGAAGTGTGTCAGTTTTTTGGTTGCTAGTTTCAGTCCTGTAATGCAGGGATTTTCAAACTTTTAGATAATACAGTCCCCCGAATGTGATCGCCTTTGTGAATGATCCCTGAAAAACTTGCATTAAATATAGAAACCTAAAGCATGGCTGTCAACATTTTATTTGATTTGATTTGATTTTACTTTGGGAGTCCCCAGTTTGAAAACCACTGCTGTAATGTAATTGGTCCAGCGCTGTTGTTTAGCAAAAGTAGACATCAGCGGGTGTGGAATCAGTGAGTTTTTGATTATGTCTACAATGAAAATTTTTGCTAAAATAATGCTAAAAATGGTTGCAAAAATGTAAAGTTTCTGTCACCAACTTTGCAGCTCTCCGCTTTCCTTTCTTTACCCTTTCAAAACATTTTCTTATTGCTTCCTCCCCTATTTTTTTCTGTTCAGGTCATGGTTCATGTTTACAAAAAAGGAAGCCCATCTACGGCATTCCTAGTATTTCATGAATTTACATTAGGTGTCTTTTTTCCCCACAATTCCGTGCATGTTAATAGGAGAGTCTTAATTAAAATGTCAAGGTAGCGTGATGTCTCTTTACATTTCTTTCCCTCCCTCCACCATCTCGCTTGCTTTGAACCTCCCCAGAGGCCTATTAAGCGCTGGCCGGAGTGATTGAAGTTCAAAGGGGTGAGGCTGAAGATTGTGCCTCTCCTTCCATGCGTCCCAACATCCTCCCCGCCTGACCTTTAGCAGACAGCCGTCCCGGCTAATGCGCTTGCATATCTAATGAGAGGGTCAGAGATGCCCTGACAGTCTATGCGCGCGATAAGACGCAGCCTCCCACTGCCGGGCTGTCTTTAAATGTTAGATTCTCTCCGAGTCTATCCCTCTCTCGTTCTCTCCCTATCACTCCCTCTGTTCTTTTGTCTCTCTGTGCGAGAGAAAGGTTAGTAGGAAGGACAGGGCACTGGCTGCTTTTCATAAATGGGTAGTTTCTGTCAGCTAGTAGAAGGCAAATTCTAATGAGCCTTTCTCTTACAGATGTAATATAGTTTTGGCCTCATAAATCATCAGCTGTTGGAGGCATCAATAATGTTTATGTGGCTATTAACAGTAGGGCTTGTACTGATTCTTTGACGTCCTTGTCAGTATGGTGAGATGGTCAAGGTGGACCGCGCTTTCCAAAGAGGTCAGTAATCTCGTCACAGAGGGGCTAGAAGTGCTGCTTTGACATGTTTGGTGTTTGACAGTGTCCACCAAGTCTACTTGAACAGAAACCACGTTTAATTTGAGGATTACTTTTTCAAAGTACTTCTTACTGACTTCTGTATTCGCATATATATCAATACATCACCATATTCTAAGTTGGTAGCTCTTCTCTATGCAGTGAATTGGAGTCAGAGCTTTCAAGTTCAAAAGAGTGCAAAAGCACCATAAAAATATCACAAAAGTGGTTATATGACTCATGCACTATATTCCAAGTCTTCTGAAGCCAATGCAAAAAATTTAAATCATGATTAAATGCATGTTAAAAACTTACATTCTGTAGTATGACCATAGAAGGTCATTTTTGAAGTTTGAAGTTCCTATGTAATTGCATCGAAAAGACTGTCTACTTACTTTTCTTTAATGTCTTGTTTTGTTACAAGTCATTGCAGGTTTCAGACTGACACAATAGTGAATAAATGCATTCTTTGTAATGATAGATGTTTCTATATAAAGAGAAAGACAATCTTTATATGAAAGCTATAATTAAATACTGCGTTTTAATATAAAATATATGCAAATAATTGTGACATCTCTGGTGAAAACTGGGCAATAATGGATTAAAGCCAACATGAAACAGTGTTTGCAACCAATTTTGCTTCTATAAAGTGTTTTAATCCAGTGTTATTTTAGTATTGTTTAGTATTGTCTATACTATTATTGTGTTTTCATTAAAATGTAGAATCTTTTTTTTTTGTATTTTCAGTTTTACATTTTAATAATTTTGTTACATGATTTTGTAATTTTTTATAAATTTATTATTTTTTATAAATTGTACTTACTCTTTTTTTATATTTCTATTTAGCTTTATTTTTTGTTTTATTTATTACTTTCATTTAAATGTACTTATTTGCCACATTTGTAATTTAAAAGCAACATTTCTTAATTTTTGGTTTTCTAATTTAAATATTTATATTTTATTTTAGCCTTCATTCATTCAACCTTTATTTAACCAGGAAATTAAAATTCTTTAAAAAAAAAAAAAACTGTTTTACAAGAGCTTTATTGTATTTTTAATAGTTTTGGTTTTAATTTTGGTTAACAATTATAACACTGACAGGCATTTATTGGAATTTACATCAAAAAGAAAAAACTAACAAAGACAAACTTTTCTATCAAATAACATGCTGCAACAAAGCATTAGCAGGGGGAACAGAAACAAATTTGTACATAAAATATTCAAGTTGACATAAAAATTCTCTTTTTCACCACCCCCCCTCTGTCATAGACTTTACACTAGACTTTTATTGTCTAATTTCCAAACGCCCACCTGTTTAGCGTTATGGATGGACTTGCATTGTCCGTTTTTTTATGATTACTATACATCAAGTCAGTGAAATTGACAAGTCAGTTAATATTAGCATATTTCTGAGTACACATCCCTGCAGACTTGTGAGGTAATCCATGAATAATTCATGTTTTTTTTTTTCTTTACAGAGTGGCATCATCGAGTCACATCTCAGTTTCTCAGCCTTGAAGTGTGTCACAAACTTTAAGATTAAAAAAAGACTGTTGACGTTTTCCTGTAAGCTAATGCATAGCACCTTGTCGACGCTACAAGTCACGTTCGGTTCTACCGACCCAAGCGAGAGCTCTCTCATCAGAGATGAAGTCTCCCCTGATAAATCACTCCCCGCTGCTCTTTGGCCCCTCGAGCAGACCTGCGGGCCTTCGCCGAGACCGCCTGCCCAGGACCTGCAACGTTTCTTCTGACCCCCTCTCAGACAATTATCCTCGAGACTGCCGTCGAGCTTTACTGCCGGCCCTGCTTAATGAAGTGTGCAGCGGTGGCTAGGCCCGTAATCACTGCAGTATGCAAACGCTCACCTTCTACGGCTCATCACCGCAGATTACATTCACAAATCAATGAGGGGTGCTCGCCCTAAAAACGCTACAATTCATTTCCGTGCCGCAGGTTATAGCTTATCTTCAGCTCTTTGTGTTGACAAGCATCTCCGGCTCGCGTTTTGGGGGATGGAGATGGTTTTCATTGCCAGTTTTTTTAAACATGGCTGTGACCCCAGACGAGGTTACCATAAACCAGCCGTCGGCCGTAAGCGCAGTTGTCCTTTTAAATCAAATTATTCCTCATACTCAAGCTGCTATAATTCTAATCAAGAACCAAATGCCTTCTCCATTTCATGCCTTAGATATTAAAAACCAAGGCTCTGTAATCTTAGACCTGCAAGGAACGTAACCTGAGCTATAAGAGCGTACACGCACACACGCACATATGCGCGTGTACAGACAGAGCTGTGTTCAGCACTATCCCTTGCTTCACTGGTCCTATCTTATTAAAGGCTGTCGGTGCAGCTACTGAGGAGCTATCATAAGCTTTTCATTATTGACTGAGAAAATATGATAATTTGGAAATCAAATGCTGCCTTCCAAAGGCTCCACTGTCACTTTCAATTTTAGATTCTCTCCTCCACTTATATGAGCAATGTGATAGTGGCGACTTCATAAGCGTCTCAAGTTTCCTTCTCCATTTTGCTCATTTATTTATTTATTTATTTGTGCGTGCATGCGGTTTTTTTTTTAATTAGAATGTTATAATTGAGGTCTCTCACCTATTGCACCTCGGTAAAAAACTAAAACAAATTTAATTAAAAGCTGTATCTCCTTTCATGGCGGAAATTGAATTATGTTTGAAGTGGGAGAGATTGCAAACTGACAACATGTTTTCTTTATTAGCTCCCCTCCTCTCCGTTTCATTTCCTTCCTGGGAACACCTGACAAAATTTCCATGCAATTTCATTTTTTTTTTTTTTTTTTATCGTCCTTTTTTACACTTCGCTAATTTAACATAAATAATCTTATAATGAGTCGAGAGAAAGTCATTTTCCATTTCATACAGTAGGTGGAATTGAGAACGGCCTTGAATGCTATTAAAACGAAACCGATAGGCCTGAAATGTTTTAATGAATAAACGATAACGCCACGGATTCTCTTTCTATACATCCGAAGCATCATGCACTTCCTCTATAGCGCTGCATTTCGCTCTCATCCCCCCAGGATTCCCAGAAATCCCTGCATAATCCTTACTGTGGCATATTCCAGGCCAGCCGGAGACATATCAGGCCCTGCTGAGTAATTCTTTCACCCACGCCATCCTCTTCGTGCTGGATTGCGCTGACCAGAGGAAGTGTGATAGCCTGTAAGCTTCCCTCTGTCGGGATAAGGAGCCAGGGCCGTTTTCCCAGGGCAGCGCTGAGGTAAGAGCGGAAGAGCTTCTCCGGCTGGCCAGCCGAGCCCGGGATAAGCTTGATCCGTGCTAATCCTTCACACACGCCGCTCCTCGCAGATAATGGCGGCACTCTCTCTAGTCCTTATCAATCCGGCGCTGCTGCGGCATTACCTGGTGTGCGCTCGGCCCGATGGGAGATTTCTTGCTTAAATCCCAGGCAGCGGTTGCTATGGCGAGAAATGAAAACAGGCTAATTCGTGAGATTATTTTTATTAGGGATGATAATCAGGCGACCCAAAACTAAAGGTCTGGAAGGATTTAAGCAGAAATGGGAATTAATTTCCAGAACATAAAAGGGGTTCTGCCATTTTTGGGGCTTGTTTACCTCAAACACTAATATATTTACAACAACACCGAGTGCTTTTCGCACTAATGGCGTATGCTTTTGGCGTAATGAACCAGTGATTTATCCTAGTTGGGCTAATATTCAAACGTAGACCTGCCATTAACATTCGGGGTGCACTTAAAGAGACGCTCTTCTAATGAGAAGCTTTTGGATTTGTGTGATCAGTAAACTTCCTTTGTACCTATTCCCTGATAACCCGACATAAATATTCATGAGTGCATAACTCTGTCTCTTTTCTTATAGGCTCCTTCGCTGATTGGCTGAATAACCTCACTACAAGGAAAGTGTAAGTGAGAAATCTGTCAGGTTAATGCTGTGTGGTGTCTCTTGTAATTTCAGACATATAACAATGACTTAATCAGCATTTATGGAGAGAAGACGCATCTGTGGTGCTCGGGTATATGGGACCTGTATGTTGTTATGGAAAACAGATGCATTTATGACCGCAGGGAGTTTCTTTCTCTCCCTCTCTCTCTGTCTGTCTCTGTTGCGGCGAGATCTTAAGCAGAGAAAAGTGAAACGTGGAGAATTGGTGGAGGCGAACGGAGGTGAGCTAATGGATCAAAATTACCCCCGTCTGAAAGTTTTGACGAGCGCTGACGAAATTGCTTTTCACCCCCCTTCTCCCCGAACCCTCCACCCCTTCTCAATAGAAGACGCAGACAGAGAAATCCATCTGTAACGCAGGCATTGTCATCGCCTTGCAATTTACACCCATTCCTCTCAACAGTGGTTCCTGTGCTTGATGGCGTGATAAATTAATCTTTTTCTGTGCCACTGCGTCGATTCTTTTAAAAGAATACATTAAGGGGCGTTAGAGACTTTTTTTCTCCCGGAGTAAACATTTTTTCTTTCTTTCTGTCTCTCAGTCACCATGACAAATCATATTCTCTGGAGATGAAGAGAAAAGGCCCTGGGAAAAGGAAAAATGAGAGAAGGATGGAGGGATGGAGAGGCAGAAAGCCATTTTGGAAAGCCGTCGTGCTAGCGGGATCAGTCTGAGCGCCGCGTTTGACAGAGTGCTCTGTAGAAACCATCACACACGCTGCTGATGATATTTGTGGTTGTTGTTGAAGAATTAAGTATGACCTTCACTCTAATCGTGTTAGACATTGGAAGGAAAGCGTCTAATCATCAATCACTCAGCAGTCAGCAGAGTGGAAAGATCACCCAACTCAAACACAGCGGGGACAAACAACAGCATGCGGGGCTGTGACTACGCCGGCCCACCTTCAGGTTCACCATTACCGCCAGGATTGTCCTTCGCTTATGATCTCAGAGCTAAAGCTGCTGTTTTAATGGCCTCCATTTGGCAGGAAAGTTTTTCAGCTGCTGGGTTGTAACCCAAAAATTTGGCATTTTTTATTTTATTTATTATTTATTTATTTATTTTTTCCCCAGTACTTTTTAACATTGTATTTTTTTCTGTGTATCAGCACCTTGGGAGTCCTACATGTAATTGCTCCATGGGCATTAAACAAAGTTGTAACTAAACTAAACTCAAACTCTCAAAGTTACAGGAACTTTGCAACAAATTCACCTGTCTTTTTGTAGAAGTCAGTCAGATTAGGTAGCCGAGACTGCCGCAAAGATGCCTCAAAAATGCATCATTTGTACCATACACAATGTGAAACTGTGTTTTTAAAGTTATATTTTTGCCTTTTATTTTGACAGGAGAGTTTAAAGTGATAGGAGAGAGGGGAACAGGATCTGGTCAGTGAGGTTTTTAGAAGAAGTCTCTCATGCTCGCCAAGGCTGAATTTATTTGATCAAAATTACAGTAAAAATATTGTTAAATATGACAGTTCAAATTAACTAGCAATAATTTAAATATATTTTAAAATGCAATTTATTCCTGTGATGCAATGCTGAATTTGAATGTCTTCAGTGTCACATGATCCTTCAGAAATCATTCTAATATGCTGATTTGCTGCTCAAGAAACATTTATTATTATTATTATCAATGTTGAAAACCGTTGTGCTGCTAAATATTTTTATGAAAACTTTGCAATTTTTTTGTTAAAGATCTTTGATATATATAATGTTTACTGTTACTTATATAGTGTATATATAATGTCTTTACTGTTATTTTTGATCAATTTAATGTGTCAATATTGAATAAAAATCATTTTGATTTTAACTAATATTTTCTTGTATGATTTACAATTTTGGTACTGTTTTGGGTCGGCAATTGATATCCAATGTGAAGCCGAACTAGTTGAGAACCACTGTGCTGCCTGGTGTGCAGTAAGAATCTGGCTGAATATCCATCCTGATCCTTATTTTAAATCTCCCTAGAGGAAAAGAGAGAGAGAGAGGCAGGCAGGTGAAGCATGGGGCTGAATGCAGATGTGACGCGAGTTCAGAGGGCTCATGCTCCCTACGGACATCCCTCTGCCTCCGAGCAGCCATAGCGCATCACTTACCCAAGCCCACTGCGGTGCTCCACTCATAAAAGACTCACTTTTAAGGGGATGAGAGGCAAATAAATCTCCTTTACAGGGGATATAAAAGTAAAATGCAGGATTAAGGCTGTCCTGCACAACCAGTGCGCATACACAAACATATATAATTTCCCCCTTTTTCCACTGCATAACCTTCTGTAGTTTCAAAGTGAACCCCGTGGGGTCCTCAGGACACATTTTGAATGTCAGCATATGGTGGACAGCTGGAATGAGGCCTTTAGGATACACTACCGTGAGACGAGGTCAGTTTAAGTGACCATAAAGAAGCAATACAGTATTTGATCTGTCTGCTAGGATGTGTCTGCGGATATACGCAGATCTATTTTTATTCCTGACAGTACACTGAGTGTTTTTTTTTTTTTATACCGCTGCTTTAACTATGGCTCGCTCGGATGGATCCTCTTCCTTTCCTTTTTTTCCCCTCACACTCTTTCCCTCTCTATCCCTCAGCTCCCATCTCTATTTAAATACAAATGGAGGGCTCTTAAAAAGAAATTGTCCTCAAAATGCCGGAGTCCCTGTTGTATTTCACACTCAGAGAGCATGTCGCACCAGCCGCACACGTGTTGAAAGTGTGTGCTGAGAATTATTGGCGCCTGTGCCTCGTTTCCAAGGTTACAGGTTATTATTGGTTTGAGTGGGCTTCACGTGGCATGATGCAGCACGGGCTCTGAGAGGTGTTTATGGCAGCAGAAAAGGATCCAGATTTTAAAAGCAGCGTTAGAAGGTTTGGCCCACAGCACATGTTGAGCAGTGAGCTCTTGACCTGTAATATTTATTTTAGATACACTGATTTATTTCTCTGTTGTTGAGTCGCTTTGATCTGAATTCTTTACAGGTGCCTCCTTCTTACCTTGAACGCAAACCTCCTGTTTAGTTTTGTTGCCTTTCTTTGAGGAATTTAAGAGAACCTATACCAGGGTCTAGCCATTGATTTATTTGACATGTGTTTGGAGGTTTTTTAAGATTATTTTCATATTAGTACAGAGTAGGGGTGTGCAGTGGAGCCATTATTTGTATCTGTATTTGTATCTGTGACAATCTCAAAATTATTTGCATCTATATTCGGATGGATCCGGAAGTGGGCGTGGCTTAAACCGGAAGTTCGGCAAATTACATGAAAAGACCATTTTAAATGCAAATTTGTTCGAGTCGTAGTTTTCATTTAACAAATATGCCTTGTATAACTGAAGATAGAATTCTTTTTTATTATAATTATGACTTTGTAAATATCTATTTAAAACTGTTGATCAAAAAAGAAAAATAGCTTTCTTTTCCAGTGAAACTTTGTGTACAAATTTGTCAAGAGGCAAGCATCCACAATATTAAATAAGAGCACTAGTAGAAAAAAAGAAGCTGAAAAAAAAATCGAAATGGAAAGAAAGTGTTCAGTAGCACAATGACAATAAAGCTCACTTGATCTTGACTTAGAGATCATGTGTTGAGGGAGTCTGTGATCATTTACGAGTATTTTATCAACAGAGCGCAACAAATCATTTGGACCCTCCAAAAGCCTTGATCAAACATCGCTTTTCTTGGTCTTGTATAATTAAATATAATGCCATTCACGAAAAGGGCTAATGTAATGCGTTTTTACAGTTGGATTTCGAAAAGGTTTGAAGTTAGGACCGTTTTTAGGATTGAGTTAGTTAGTTGATATAACTCCAGACAAAGCTCTGATTTCTGAGAGACGTGCATACCCAACGCGGCTATTGATTTGCGCTAATTTCATTCATATACGCTATAGTTTACACTCATTCACTTTACACATCCAGGCCCATAGCCAGCTATGAGGTCCAGACCTCCGTAAATGTTTCATGTTCAAAAGTAAAATTTGAAAACATATGAAAAATGATTTAAAATCATGTCGCTGAATAAATTAATGTGGCTGACTTGCAAGCAGTGAAGGAGCTCGGCGCTAGTGCAGCCTACACACCGCTCCGCCATGTTGCCAGAGATCTAGTTATTATAAGCGTCGCTTGACTTCTTTTAATACTTAATGTAACAGCGTTAATAAAGTAATTAGTGCATTAATAAAGTGGGAAGATGAAGGTTGAGGTTAGAGATTCTGTATCCTATTTGCAAAATAGGAAACTGTGTCAAACGCTTTCAGAGCAGCCATTATTATTGCACAAATCTTAACAACCGCAGACCTCACTAATGCGATTGTGTCTGCCGAATATTTTTTTCTGTTATTCGGATAAATTCGTTATTCGTTTTAAAGCCATCATCCGTGCCTTTCCGAATAAGGTATTCGGCTTCGGGAACATCCAGATCAGAAGTGTCACACTGGTTCAAACTGAATGGTGTGTTCCATCCAGTGTATTGAAGCCCAGTGAATTTGAAATACAGTGTCCAACAGAAAAAACAAAAACAAAATATCTTTGATAATTAGGTCACACACACACACACACACACTAAGGATGCATTAAATTGTTTAAAAGTATCAGTGAAAACATAATATTACAGAACATTTCTATTTCAAATACATTCTGTTCTTTTGAAATGTCTGTTCATCATTACAAAATATTACAAAATAAAAACAATTTTCAGCATTGTTAAAATAATTTTTAAGCAACAAATGTGCATATTGATATTTGGAGCACAATATGACACTGAAGACTGAAGTAATGGTTGCTAAAAAAAAAAACTGATATATGGAATAGAATAGAATTAGCCTATATTATTATTGTTGTATATTTTTTAGGGAAGTCAAGATACCAAAAATCTAGTAGTCGGTACTGATATCACCAAAAGTACTTAATACTTGATACTCAAGTAGATATACCACAATAAAATAAAAAAAATCACAATAATACTTAAACATTACAGTTTTTCTCGATTGCTAACACAAAAATTCATGAAACAATTCATCATTTTCTCACAACTATAAACACAATCTCAAAATTACACACCAACTTGTGCAAACTTCAAACTTCCAGGTCAAAATCAAATAGTTTAGTCAAAAACATGTTCTCTTTTGTCAGACTCAAACTTTGGCCTCAGATGATACACAAACCTGTCAAATACTCAGACTACTTTCCTGTCTAGAGAACACTAGTGAGATCTATTCAAAACACTGTTACAAAAACATCATTTTGGGAAACAGGAATCCTTTTGCTAGTCAATGACTGCTACAGTATACGGCATAAATAGAGGGGTGCAAATACAGTAAAATTCAGAAATAAACTTTAAGAAAAGTTTACTTTCATTACACTTCTGTAAAGAGATCTTATAGTAGATGAAAAGCACTAGAAGAGAAAAGTTCAAAGACCAAACAACTGAATATACAGTAAACACACACTAGAATATACTGTCAGTTACTGTAAATAAATAAATTCATTCATTCAGCATCCTCAGCCAAATTGCATTACAGTATTGGTAGTATCCTTATTTGTTATAGCAGTTTCTTAGTCTTCTGAAAAAAGACTTCTCTGCCTCCCCTAGACAGACAACTCTCAGTTCTGCACAAATAGAGTACATGTAAGGACTACTTGGCTACAAATCAGTTCAACTGTAGTGAGTTTGTGGGTGTACAACATGTGCTACAACATGTACTGTACATAGAATAATGAAAGTTGTCTCATCTGAAGTACTGCTGTTATGTACTGTAATTATATTGTATGTGTCAGTAGTTTTGAAACCTTGTAGATGAGCCTGTAGGCCAACTTCCCTCATGGTCAGTCCATGCAGAAGAACATGGTCAACTATAGTGCTTTGTATTTCATCAGGAACAAATGACCTTTGACCTCATCCCCTTCATTTTTCTTTTCTCCTCCTATTCCTCTTTGTCTCCCACTACCATGATTCATTTTCCAAAACACATAATCATCTGTGCTCTTGTTCATATCATCCTGAGATTCTGACCTGTGTGTCATCAGTCATCATTTTTTGATGCTTGAGTTAATTGTATTGTGTGTTTGTGTTTTCTGAATGAGAACATGCTTAAACATTTGCAAAATGATTGCGTTTTTGTGTAGAGTTTTGCAGAAAACATTGAGCAAATTGGAGCATGTGTGAAAGCATGTGGAATGTGTTAAAAGTTTTGAGAAACATGTCTTTGTTTCAAGAACTGTATGAATGGTTTGGAAAATTGTGCCAAATGAATCAGTTACAGTGTGTTAGCAATCGAGAAAACTGTAACTTATTTATTTAAACCTTTTAACATTAAAAAACACTACATTAGTGGCACTTGGCCTTCAAATAAGAAATCAAATGAAACGGTTTAGCATAGTGTTGTCATGGTACCTACATTTCAGTAGTCTTTACCAATAACAGTAAAATTCCACTTTTTTTAAAAAACATTAACATTAAAGCGATTAAAGGAAAATTCTGTCATAAATCACCCTCATGTCATTCCAAACCATAAGACCTTCCTTCATCTTCGAAACACAAATTAAGTTATTTTTGATGAAATCTGAGAGCTTTTTTCTTCTCTTCTGTGTCAGTCTTTGGCATACGTTTATGAGAGAACCACGTGTGGTGCTGCTGACACAGGGGCCGGCATTCTGATGTAAATCGTCTATCCCTCTTAGTTTATTGTCTGTATATCCTAGTTCAAATAAGTTAGGCTGGGCAAAAAATTAAAAGTCATCCTCTCTTTTGTAATCTTCAGACATATTTATGAAGACTGATTTATGTATAGCATATGCATTCCTCTGCTTGTAAACAAGGTGCAGCGCATCCAGGTTCTATTTCAGAACGCCGCCTCATGCGTCAGCAACACCACACGCATGCATTGTGATAGTTGGGTGAACTATCCCTTTAAGGACACTGACAGCAGCTGGTAAATTAGGCATGGTCACTTTCAACACAATGCATTTGTCGAATATAGTGATACACATCTGATTTCTTTCTCAGCTGTTTAAGTTCACTTAAGACGTATAACCGACTGTTTTCAAGGATGGTCACCAAGAGGGGTATGTGACATATTTATGTATATATTTGTCCGTTCAAGTGCAAAAAGATGCAGAAAGAAAATATGAGGCGTTGCCTGAGACGCGGCTCTCCTTGTGCGCACTGTGCACAGAACACACACACACACGAGTACTAAATTGAGTTGTCTTGCGCTTCAACACTTTAAAATCTCTTGAATGTTTCATATGGCAAGGTATAAAAAGACATGCAAATTATAAACTTTAGCGAGGATGCAGCAGTGCCCCGATATATATACAGTATAGTTGTTGTATATTTTAGGTTTCACATATACAGCAATGAGATTGGCTTGAGATGTTTTTGTAGGTCTCGTGCTTGTCAGATGTTTCTCCTAAGAAAACTAACTAATATCCACTAATATCAACAATGTCTCAAACTGTGATCAAATTTGGTTCTCCACATGAAATCCATTCATATATATTATGTTCTATTGCTGTATGTCAGTAATGATCTCATTTGTGTCTTTTTATTTCCCATAAGGATCTTTTAGGAGAAACATCTAAGCTGAGTTCCAGAAAGACATGAGAATTCTATTCAGTCTCCTGAGCTGTGAAAGAGCAATAAACCTTTCCTCTGGGAATCGAGAGCAAGTTTGATAGCACAACAAAAGACAACAAGATTCGATAGCAAAGATGAGAGAAACGGATCTTAGAGATTTTGTGGCCACAGAGCAGGACTCCTGTAGAGAAGGACTGAAGTGTCTGTCTGTGTTTGGCTGGCTTCAGGGGGCAGGTGCACGGCGGGCTCAAATCCTTTCGCTATGCTTTCTACACCTGAAAGTCTTTGTACAATGAGAAAGCGTGGAGGGGGGAGAGGGACCTTGTGAAGACGAAGCCTCCTGCAAAGAAGCAATTAACAGCATAGCCCTGTCAAATTCTCTCCCTCTCTCTCTCTTTCTCCTCAGTCTCCTCTAACAAGGCCACAAAATGACTCACCTCTCATTGGGCGGGTGAGATGCCCTGAGAAACAGCACAGAGCATCACACCAGAGTATTTCCACTCTCCAGAACCACAGAGATTCATTCCTCCTCATCTTCAAGACTCTTCTGTGAAAATGAATGCAGTCAGCCAAGGTCAGTAATACTGTAATCTTGTGCAACACTTGGAATGTGGAATATAAACCAGGCAGCTTTAATGTAGAGGAGAGGAAGTCAAAATCCCCTGTTGGAAGCTCAGATGGTAAAAACACCCTCATTGCACGTTATGTATGCATACGTGCGATGCAAACACATGAATTATGCATTGCATAAATGACAGCGATGACAGAACAGAACTCTTTTGTTCTGTTCAGCAGCTGAACTGAAACGGCAGAGGACTATTGTGAGCCGTAGAATTCCATGGGAAGACCTTACGAACTTTATGGGCCTCTTCAACCCCCCCTTTGAAATACTTAACAGATGCTATTTTGTAATGCATATCATTATTGTGATGAAACTGTAAGTTGCATAACAACACCACACTGTGAGTCTGGATTTGCATGCAGATACTGAGCAGATCACTTACGGAACAACTTTGACCTGAAAGGTTAAGTTTGTGTTGAACGCTGAATGAACTTTGGGTGTGTAGGAGTTTGTGTGTGTGTGTGCAGATCATAAATCAGGGGTCAAATCTCTGTATATCCTTATGTTTATTTGAATAGAGTGTCTATCTATCTATCTATCTATCTGTCTATCATCTATCTATCTATCTATCTATCTATCGTTCTATCTATCGTTCTATCTATCTATCGTTCTATCTATCCGTCATTCCATCATTCTTTCGCTCTGTCTGTCTGTATATCTCTGTGTACATACATCTATTAGGAAAGCACATTGTATCAGTACCATAACAGTTGACAGTTGAATTATAGATACTTTTTTAATTTTATTTTAAATTTCTTGTTTTCTGTATTTTTTCTAGTGCTGTCAAATGATTCATCACGATTAATCGCATCCAAAATAAAAGTTTTGTTTACATATATGTGTGTACTGTGTATATTTATTATGTATATATAAATACACACACATGTATGTATATATTTAAGAAAAATGTTATATTTGTATATTAAATATATTTATATATAATATAAATTATAGAAATCTAAATATATACATGTAAATACATACACAGAATAAATATACACAGTAAACACACATATATTACATAAATAAAAACTTTTATTTTGGATGCGATTAATCGCGATTAATCATTTGACTGCACTCATTTTGTCATTTAAAATTCCTTTTTTTATATTGCTAATTATTTTTTGATGCCTAAATTTACTTACTTAGCTATTTACTTTATACCATTCAGGTACTGATTTTTGTTTTTAAAAAAACTATTTTTACTATTTTTACGTGGCAAAGATAGTTAGGGTGTGCTAGTATTTTGCCAGTACATTTTGGGTTCCACTTTTCGTAACCACTGTACATAATATGTCATTAAATACGACAACACAAAACTGATCCAGAGTAGATTAAAAAATGGATTAGAAATGATCAGACTACACAGGGACCGCCGCAGTCTCTCATGCAGTTTCATAATTCAGAAATTCATCAGCTGTTTTAGTGTTGCATCAATTCACCATCCCACATTACAAAGGATTTGAATTGTGTTTGGTCTCATATGGTATAGCGCATTACCCATTACCTTGAATATGATATATGGTAATTTGACAGATACCAGATTATGAGCAAATGTAAAGTTAATTTAAGTAATGTGCTTGAACAGTTTTGTTGGCATGTATGATTTAAAAAGAAAACATTAAAAAGTCAGTTTTGCATTACAATACTCCTACGTGTGTATAGAAAACAACAACAAAAAACTCTATTACACCCCATTTTTTTTATAATTTCACAAAGCATTAGTCAAAACATTTGATTACAAGTGACAGCTGAATTTGGAACCGCTTTTTAGAAATACATAATATTTTCTCCCCATTTCACTGTTTGATGCTTTTCTCTCGTAATGTCTGCCTCGATGTCTCTGTCTATTTGACTTCTTGAAAAACGGTGTCCAGAATTTATCAGTCCATGTGTGCCAATGTTGCGTCATGTGAGTGTGTTTTCAGGCCTGAGCGCACTAGACTGATATATTCTGAATCTGGCTGCTGTATTGCGTTAAGCCTTAGACAGTGAAGATAAGTGAAAAGTGAAGCATGTGAGGATTTTGTGTATGTATGTACGTGTGTGTTTGTTTGCCGTCGCCGCTGCTCTTCTTCACACCCTGCCAAAGGGAGGAGGGAGCGTGTGTAATTTGGCTGCAGGAAGAGCGGCAGAAAACAATTATGTGCACGAGGTGGCCACGGAGATGAGGCAATCGGCGCACGCTGTAATGGAGAGGACGGTTGACACATGGGCTTTATCCCGCTCTGGTATTGTTTGAATGTGGGCA
This sequence comes from Onychostoma macrolepis, assembly GCF_012432095.1. Classification (NCBI taxonomy): domain Eukaryota; kingdom Metazoa; phylum Chordata; class Actinopteri; order Cypriniformes; family Cyprinidae; genus Onychostoma; species Onychostoma macrolepis. The sequence continues at coordinate 21,673,954 of NC_081175.1, forward strand.
AAATGACTTCACTATATTGTCAGGACCTAAAATGAATTGCCAATTATATCCGATGGCATCCCATTGGAGAGTAGGTAACATTTAAAGTGATGGATAGAGACAGGGAGGATATTTAGTGGATGCCTTTTTTATTCAGAAATGGCTAAAATTTCCTTGCATTGTGAGCGAGTTAAGCTGGGAATGTAAAAAACAGTGAGCAAACAACAGATATTCATTGAATCATATGGTTGCTGTCAGAGGTAAATCGATTTTTAAGCTCCAATTTTAACTTTTATTTTTAACGGCAAGTCGAAATCTGGCACTCCCTGTTGTGTCTTCAAGATGTTTTGCAAGATGGTGTAGATCAGAACCTTTGTTTTTCTTCTTTGAGAAATCACCATTCTCAAATGGCAGTTGTTTGCCTTGTCTTGACATCTTTGTAGCACAATTTGTGTGTGTTATTCACCAGGCAGTGCAGCTATAAGCTCTAGCATGCTGTTTATAACTTGCACGTATTCTCAGATGGTAGTTGTTGTGTTTTGGGGGGGATTTGACGTCTTTGTTTTTGTAGGGCCACTATTTTTTCTTCACTCAAGAATCCGGCTATAAACTCTGCCATGCTACTTAAACGTAATGAGTGTGTGCTTATACAATGAACTAAATTTATATTACAATATTTCTGCACATCAGTTTCATCAGTGATTTTTTTAATAAGAAAGAGTGGAAGTGCAGAAGCTGAGAGAGACTAATCCTCCCACCTCTGTTCACCCAGGGTGCAGCTGTGTGAATGAAGCTCGGCTAATAAGCAGGATCAGCCATGTTCCATTCCAACTTATTTAAGTACATCTTCAAATGCCAAGATACTTTTTCACGTTCCATTTTTCGCCATTCCTCGCTTTTTACCTCTTCTCACTCTCGCACTGTTCATTTTCTGTGAGTGAGTAGGGTTACCTGCAAGGCTGATTTATGTCAGGTACATGCTGTCTGAACATAGAAGCCCTGTGACATCCATTTCTGCCTGGAATTTCACTTTAATTTAGGCTGTCATGTTGACACTTGTGAGATTCTTCTAAATACTAATATTATAAGGTCAAATCTTTGCACAGGTTTGGTTATATTTTAACCTATTAAAAATATTTTGTATACATACACTGCCATTCAAAAGGTTTATGTTTTTTAAAGATGTTTCTTCTGCTCATCAAGGATGCATTTATTTGATAAAAAAAATACTGAAAAAAAACAGTAATGTGAAATAGTATTATAATTTAAAATAACTGTTTTCTATTTTAATATACTGTAAAATATCATTTATTCATGTGGTGTAAATCTGAATTTTCTGCATCCATTACTCCAGTCTTCCGTGTCACATGAAATCATTCTGATTTATTAACAATATGCTGATTTATTATCATATTAGAATGATTTCTGAAGGATTGTGTGACATTGAAGACTGGAGTAATGATGCTGAATATTCAGCTTTGCATCACAAGAATAAATTATGTTTTAAAGTATGTTAAAATAGAAAACCATTATTTTAAATTGAAATAATATTTAATAATATTACTGGGATTTTTTTCTGTATTTTGGATCAAATAAATGCAACTTTGATGAGCATAAGAGACTTCTTTAAAAAAACATTAAAAATCTTTCTGATCCCAAACTTTTGAATGGAATATACACTACCATTATACATAAATACTACACTACAGTCTCAGATCAGTTCATTTTTTTTTTTAATTTATACTAAAATGCTCTTAAATTGATCGAAAGTGACTGTAAAGACAGTATAATTTATAAAGAATCTTGAAAAATGTATGTAAAAATATTAGGTAGCACAATTTTTTATTCATTTGATAAAACATTTGATAATAAAAAAAGAATGTTGAGCACCAAATCAGCATATTAGAATGATTTCTGAAGGATCATCTGACACTTTGACAACTTTGCCATTACAGGAATAAATTACATTTTATAGTATATAATGGAAAACAAATAGAAATAAATAGAAAATGTTTTATAAAAAAGTCTTAACATACATACATACATTATATATGCAGTACATGTATACTATATACTACAGTCTCAGATCAGTTTTTGAGTTTTTAACTCAGAAATGACAGATTCTGAATACATGTCTTGCATTTTGATTCAAAAGCAGTTTCTTTTTTCTTTTTATTTCACAATTCTGACTTTTTTTCTTGCAATTGTGAGTTTATATCTCTTACAATTCTGAATTTATATCTCCCAATTTTGACATTTTTCTCAGAATTTCAAGAGAAAAAAAAGTCAGAATTGTGAGATATAAAAGCCAAGGAATCAGACTTTTTCCTCAGAATTCTGTTTACATATTGCAATTCTGTTTTTTCCCATCATAGAATTAAATAGGTAATTGTGACTTCTTATTTCACAATTCTGACTTTTTCTTGCAATTCTGAATTTGTAACTCACAATTCTGAGATGTATGAGATATATGAGATATAAACTCTGTGATAAGTCTGAAATGTGTGCTAAAAAGTTGCAATTACCTTTTTTTTTTTCTCATGGTGGACACAAGCTTCCTTGAGGATCCCATCAGCTGACTGACTGTCAACCAATTAACACTCCAAACAAACTATACGTATAACACCACCTTTATCGGGCTCATCTGTGTTTGTTAAGAGTAAGCCAGTTCGTTTTGAGCTAATATGCGATTAACGACGTGTCTTGCGAACGTGCCGCCCGCATAATTGTGCCACTCTGATACAAGCTAATGATTTGATGAACAAATTATTGATCTAATGGTCTAAGCCGACGCACCACAGGTAGGCCGATAAATAAATAAGAACGCTCCAGTTCTCCTGGATGGTGGACTCGTCAATCTTGGGAATTGCCTCTGGAGTGCTTCAGTCAGTTAACATTTTAGAAAACCGTCACCCCATTAATAATAAAGCCATATTAACATAAGTGAATTCCTCCACCGTGTAGGATTCACTGAGGCAGTTATTAAAGTCCAATTTGGCCCCATTAATAATGCATACACCTTTGACTCTCCAGTATCAAGATTATGTGGAATTACTGAGGGCATACATTATTTATCAGCGACATTCAATTGGGGACCTTGATGAGCCTTAATTGGTGGTTGGGGGTGTCATTAGGCTGTCTCTGATGAGACCTGTCAATCAACCCTCTTGTTCCTCTGATGCACACACTCGTGCACATACCTGCCCGTATCCTCGATGCCACCTGTGCCACCTGTGCCATGGCGGATGACAGCGGCGGTTCCCCACCATCGCCGGGTTGTGCCCTGCACTCTCGCTCTTGTCCGTCAGACCTGTTTGAAGGGGTTTTGGGAGGGATTGGTATGCCACAGAGCGCAGTATGGACACTGGCCCCTGTGTCTGTCTGACCCTTCTCTTTCTATCAGCCTACCTGCTTTAAAAGTTAATGACTCCCAGCTCTTCCCGGGCCGTGCCAGAAGGTTGTGGGGTGGTTAGACATACAATGCATCATTCTCCACGCATCTGTCCTGTCAGTCAGTCAGTCACACGTGTCAGAATGGGGACTCGGGGCTGTTCGAGGCACCTGCAGCTCGTGGGTCACAGTGAGAACTGCTGACAGAAAATCAAAAATGAACAGTTATTCACGGAAGTTAAGTGATATGTAAAAGAAACGCTAAAGCTTTGTGATTTTTATTTATTACTGTTTGAATCAAAAATGTATTTATTTGTTTTTTTTACAAATTGTCTTTGGTCTTATTTGGTAGACAATTTTATTTAAAACAGCCTATTCAGTGTATTTAAGATAAATGCTTTTTTATTATGTGAGTGGAATGGGAATTGAAACAACAAATGTTTGGGAAAGTTTGGGAACCCCTTGCAGAATCTGTGAAAATGTGAAATTAGAGAGATCATACAAAATGCATGTTATTTTTTATTTAGTACTGTCCTGAGTAAGATATTTTACATAAAAGATGTTTACATATAGTCCACAAGACAAAAGGAAAAAAAAAAGGCTGAAAATATTAAAATAACCCCCTTCAAAATTTTGGGAACCCTTGGTTCTTAATACTGTGTGTGGTTACTTGGATGATCCACGACTGTTTTTTTTTGTTTTGTGATGGTTGTTCATGAGTCCCTTGTTTGTTCTGAACAGTTAAACTATTACAAAAGTGATTTAGTCAAGAGCAGTGAGAGATTTTCTCTTTTGTTGTCTGATTAACATGAATGACAGACAGCAGGAATATTAAACTGCTGTCACTTTAAGAGCTGCCCGGATCCAATATACTGTTACACGTGTTTTCTTTCTCAGCTGTTTGCTTTCACTTAAGACCTAAATTACTGTGTTTACAAGGATTTGCAAAGACGAGCATTTTGACACATAAAGTTGTGTGTATTTAACCGTTCAAGGCCCATAAAGTGGCAAAATAACAAATAGATCCTAGAAAATATCACTAAACAATGCCACCAAATCATTAGCATTTTGTCTGAAAAGATCTCCCTGGGATTAACGCACCACCACATCATGGCGTTTTGATTAAAAAGACTAATATTTGCTGAAAACCCGCTTAGTTATTAGACTGAGGAGCAGTTTTTGTATCCGCTCCTGCTCTCAAGGGCCTGATACCGAAGCACTTTGTAAACACAACTTACAGGAGAAGTTTCTGTGGGTCTGAAACTGGTTCTTAGCTTCTGTAAGCTTGTTGAAACTTCAGATATCATGTCTGTGCATGCGTCCCAGAAAGGAAGGCAAGTGATTGAATTGTTTGTGTGTTTCTTGAGCATTTGCATACGTCCACGGCGCATCAGAGGCGCGGTTCTGCTTCGCTTCTCTGAGCTAATCTACCTGGCAGAGGCTCTGAGATGTTGCTGGCACGTACACGGATCACAGCCCACTTGCACAACATCACAAAGAAGCCAAATGAAAATATGTGTTTTCGATTTGTGTCTAGAAAACTCTGCGATGATCAAGAGATGCTTGTTTTTGAACTTATTTGGATTTCTGTGGTACAAATTTCTAAATCAATTACGCAGGAAAAACACTGCAGGGGTTTCAGTATGAGCACAAACAGACATAAAAAAAACAAGTTTGAGGGTTAAAGTGATAAGTTTTCTCTTTTTTTGTGAAAAAAGACTAATATTTTGCATATTTTATGTAGGTGTGTGTGTGTGTGTGTATACACTGCTGTTCAAAAGTTTGGGATCAGTAAGATTTTTTATGTTTTTTAAAGAAGTTTCTTATGCTCATCAAGGTTGCATTTATTTATTTATTTTAGCAAAAATACAGAAAAAAAACAGTAATATTGTGAAATATTATTGAAATTTAAAATGTTTTCTATTTTAATATACTTTAAAATGTCATTTATTTCTTTGATGCAAAGCTAAATTTTCATTGTGATTCATTATCAATGTTGGAAACAGTTTTTATAACCTATCATACTTTTTTCAGGATTCCTTAATGAATAAAAAGTTTAAAAGAACAGCATTTATTCAAAATGGAAATCTTTTCTAATAATATAAGTCTTTTCTATCTCTTTTATCAATTTAACACATCCTTGCTGAATAAAAGTATTAATTTCTTTCAAAAAAAAGAAAGAAAAAATTACTGACCCTAAATTTTTGAATATTGTTACAAAAGATTTCTATTTTAAATCTTTTTTTACGTCTTATTCGTCAAAGAATCCTGAAAAAAAGTATTTTATTTGCACAATATGAACAGTTGCAATAGATTAGCAAATATATAAAGATAGATAGATAAATTTATATAATTATATAATAAAAATGTCACTGAACATATAAATAAGTCAAAGTCAGTGAATATATTACAAATTATTATTATTATTATTATTATTGCCCTTTTTGTGATATGGCACTTTCAAGGTTTATTCAGTCATTTTTCCTCAAAAAGTGACTTTTATCTTTTTCTTCTGATTTCATTTGTTGGATTTAGAAGGTCAATGGGATTCTTTCCTTATCTGCAAAGCTGCAATTCTCTAAAGACCAGCAGCATGTTGTAACTTCCTGAAAAGCACCAAGTGTTTGTTTCAATGGATCATGCTTGATGTCAAGCCAATTCAGAAGCAATTAAATCTCCAGAATTTCAGATACAGCTGTCCTTTTCCACTTAATACAGATGCAGCATGCCGGTATCATATTATTTTTAGAAGCCAGAAATCATTAATGCCAAAAACTGATTTCCCCACATCACTGTCACAGTCTAATTCAAATAAATTTCTCATTTGTGATGTTTCCTGTTCAGTGTGTTGTAGATATGCTGTGGTGTGTTGAACAGATTTCCAGGCGTCTGGCGTTTTGAGATTGCATGAATCAGGTCCATCTAAGGTAACTGGTTGCCTGGGAAACACTATTGTTTGTGGGCTTAATTAAAGACAAGTATTAGATGGTTACATTAGCGCAGCTGGAGTTGCTCTCTTTCTACCTTGTTAACCTCTTCTTGCTCACACTCCATCACCTCCATCCCCCACTTCCTCTCTCTTCATTACATGTTCATCTGGCCGTGCGACTCTGCTTCGTGCGTGCGGTTGATACGGCAGATCGAACAGGACAGGTGTTTTCCGTTTCATCACGGCCTGCGTCTGAGGTTTGGGCAGTTGGAGGAACGGAAACGTGTAAGGAGGGAGCAGATAGTCGCACGGTTGGCAGTTCATCGTCTGCATGCGGCAGAAGCCTAACAGACTTCCTGACATCCCATCGATATATTGACAGCCGCTGTCACTCGGGCGGCTTTAGTGATGTGCAAGGCTCTGGCACATGAGGCTGATGGCCTGCTTCGATTGGTTGTGTGTCTTTCCGCATCGTCTTAAAACCAACAGCATTCTGGCCAGGTCATTCTGAGTCACTCGCTTTGCCAATATTTGTGCCAGAGCTCACTATTAGTTTAAAATGGCCTTTTTTATCTCAGAATATCCCCCAGCGTTTCATGTTTTAAGTGGCCTAGTGTATCTCTTTTGTCTGTTTGTTCCCTGCGGTAGATTTAGGCATTGATTTCACAGTAAATCTTGCTCATCAAGGTCTGGATTACTTATGCCTTAAGTTTAGATAGGACTGAACATCCAGTTCCTTTGTTCTTCATCTTTTCCAACCAGTAGGTATTGCTCCACATAAATTACTGCTTAACAAGCCGGGCTCTCTGTTTTGGCTGCCAGTGAAAGTTTTTTCTTCTCCTTTTCAACCAGGGAGGACATTTTGTATCTATCTTTTCTAATATTATAAATGTCTTTACTGTCACTTTTGATCAATTTAATGCATCCTTGCTGATTAAAAATATCTATTTTTTAAATAAAAATCATGCTGACCCCAAACTTTTGTGTATATATACATGCACAAATAGTTTCTTCTAGAAAAAAAAAAACTGTCTAAATAGGCAGTTCACTACAGCAGGTTTTGGAACAGAGCCTCTCTTTTTGTTTTTGTTCTCCATGTTTTCATTCACCCTGCTCTTTGTTCTGAGAAGAAGCGAGAGAAGAGGGTTTTTAGATCCAGCGACGTCACGGTCTAAGGAAGCTTATCTCAAGTAAGGGTGTCTGAGTGTAGAGTCAACGGTGGAGAGCAGACCCTAAATTTCCGTTGACATTTACAGAAGGGCTGCTTCCAATTAACCTTCAAGTCTCTTCTCACCTCTTCATGCTGATTACATTTTTCTCTAACAAACAGGCTAATTTGTTATTAGCAGGCTGTTGGAGAACTTGCGTTCATTTTCATCAATAGGAAATTGCGATGGGGGAGTGATTGCTTGGATTTCTTTCTGTCAGTTGGCATGCATTGTTCGATTTTTTCCTTTTTTCTTTTTCTTTTCCCCACTCTGTTCATCTGCTTTTGTTACCAGTAGCACCGCTGGGTTCAGTTGAAATGGACCACTGCTGCTGTACACCCGAAATATACTCAGACACACTTCCTCTTTCCTCAACTCTCCCAGCCCTGATATTTAGCTCCGGAGAGAGACAATTGTTTTCCACCTGCGATTCCACTCCTCTAAAAACACTCTTGCTCAAACACATACATGCAGATGTTTAGCGTGGCGTGCGGGGAGATTGCTCCCGTGGGCAGGAAGGCACAGCAGGGGTGCGCTCGCACAGTTCTGCCAAGCGAGAGAAAGTAAAACAGAGTGGGAAAGTAAAAAAAGCAGGGGGAAGGGGAGTGTATACCCAGCCTGCCTTGTGCTAGCCTGATAACGCTCCCCTCCTCTCCTCGCCGTGGGCCTGTGGAGGAGGGCGCAGAGGCCCCTGCCTGCAGCCAACCCACCCAGGAATCTTATCTTTCCTGCAGCCTGTGCTGCTGCCTGAAACCCCATCAGACCCTGGGACATGGTCACTCAGCACACACATATATACAGGTTTGCAGATGGCCACGTGTGCTGCAGATGCATACCAAATTGCTGGGTCAGAAAGACAAAAAACAAACTCTAATACGTTCGGCAAACCAACAGTATACAAAACTTATAGGTTGTGCGCCATTCAGACTAGAACTGAAAATACCATTTATACCATTGCATAATTGCAACTTGAATTAATAAAATAAATTAAAATTCCAAACAAAGAAAGAAACAAAGAAATTGATACAACATATATTTTTAACTAGAAACTTTAATTTCTAGTAGATAAAGCCTTGTTTGACATTTTGGGAAAAAAGATAAATAGACAAAACAACAGATAGAAGGATTGAGTAACAGATAGGAATTCATATATATTGTCATATTAACTAGAAACTTTCAAATGGCTTTTTATCCACCTATTTTTCTTGCCGTAAAAATAAGCACGGCCATTTGTAAATTCTATGGGTCTAGCTTCTGGTCTCATCCACGTCCAGCTATTTTTAGCTGTACAAAATAGTTCGTTTTGCTGCTTGATACTGAAAATTGGTGTGTCTTACCATATTATTTTAATGTATAATCTTAATTATGAACATACTGGTTTGTAGTGCAAACAGTTTTACTGTTTACTGCACGTTGTTATTCTTCTCATTATTTCCCGATAGAGGCTAATGAACCGGAAATCTCGCTCGGTCCCTCAGAAATCTATGGATAGACAGATAGACAGATAGACAGATAGATAGATAGATAGATAGATAGATAGATAGATAGATAGATAGATAGATTCTCAGAATGCATTGCATGTGATTTTCTTTTTTTTAAATTGCATTTCAGCAAATTCCTCTTCCTGTCATTCCAATTCAGATTCCATTTAAATTTCTTGTTGGGTGTGGCCAATTCACTTCAAATCAAAATTTTGCACAACCCTTTTATATTCATTATATACCGCAAACTAGTAACCCTAGGGGTTGACATCTTTGCATGTGTGTGACAGCCGTGAGTTTATCAGTGGCGCTTTTTCTCCTGACGGTTTGGTGGGGCATCTGTCACGCCGTGAGCCAGGTGACTCCTGCCTGCTTCCCTACTCTCCTGAAATGCGTATTGACGTCTCGCTTTGCTTCTAAACTGTGTCTTGACAAGGCAGGGGAATCCGAGCCAAAAGGAACAGACTGCAGCTGTGTGAGTTTAGGAAACTGGGTTTTTGGGAGCCTAACCGTACAAAGCCTTCATTTTAATCATTCCTGTCTTGTCCTGATGATGATTCAGACAGATTACATGGAAAAATCAGATAGATCTTCAGAAACAGCAGATTGTCAATGGCTAATTGCTTGTCGTGTATGTTTGGGTCTGTTAGGCCTATTGCAGAAATTGCTTATTCTGCTTAAATGCTAAAGAGCTCCTGTAGCTCAGCTGGTGAAGCATGATGCTAGCAATGCCAAGGTTATGTATACATGTATATTGATAAAATATATGACTAGAAAAAAGTCTGTCCAATACAAAAAACAAGAGATGTAAGGATGATAGAGATTCACACATTGGAATGAGGCGCTGTGAACCACATTGACTCTAGACTTGTTTACACCTGTATTAGCATCTGTCTCGGGTGATTTGATCATGATTGTTCAACCAAAACCAATTGCTGTTTACGCCTGGTATTAACATGCATCTCTAGTGTCCACTTGTGATTGGATTTCATTAAGTGGAGGGTTTCAGGAAAAGATCTGTTGGTACATTTTTGAACATGTGCATTTATATATGACCATTTTGAGTCACCTCGAAACATATTTTAATTATGTGCACTGAAGTTATAAGGAAAGTCTTTACTTTTAATGATAATTGTTTTGTTTCTATGGACTCCAAACCATTGAAGTACTGTATAACTGCTTAAACACTGGCTGAGACTTTTCTTTTTATTTCATAAAACTCAAAATGCGTTTCTGGGTCAAAATGACTCAAATCAATGGAGCAAGTCAGATATACATTGGGAATTGTCCAGTTTTTTTTGTTTGCATAGTCTAGTTTTGGGCCAAAGATTGCGTGTTAGGTAGATGGTCCTTTTAGCTATCATGGATTCATCAAGAGTCTGCCTAAACTGGTTGGATTGGATCACAAGGCACTTTGGATTGTCTTCTTCTGACTGAAATATTGGAGATGGATATTAACTCCTGGTTTCTATGTGAAAATATTTTAAAATATAATTTTAAATGTAATTTAAAATGTGATGGCAAAGCAGACATTACATCAGTGTCACATGATTTGATGCTAAAGAAACATTTCTTACTATCAATTACTATCAATGTTACTATCAATGCTGAAAACTGCTTATTATTTTAGTGGAAACCGTGATACATTTTTCAAGGATTCTTTGAAAAGAAAGCTCAAAAGAGAAGAAATAGAACTATTTTGTGACATTATAAAAGTCTTTACTGTCACTTATGATCAATATAATGCATCTTAAATTAATGAAACTATTCATTTCTTTTTAAAAATCTCACTGAGGGCAAACATTTGAGAGTATTTCAGATTCAATAAGGTTTACAGCCTCTTGCAGTCTATTCAATTTGAACCAAAGATTTGTTTATTGATTTATTTATTTATTACTTTACATAATGGTATTTTGTTCCAATTGAGCTTCAGTTTTCTAACAAATTATTAGGCTGCATGTGACTAAACCTTCATTAACCACATTACCTCTAAAGACCAAAATCATTTTTAGGGGTCATAAGAAGTATAAATACAACTGCATTTGTAATTTTTACAGTTTATGTCATATACTGTTTCCTTAAATGAGGTAGACTGTGTCATAAAATAAAATTCTATGGATTGCAATGATGGCACTGGATGTGTGAATCACTGGAACAGTGTTTGTCACACTGAGCCTGCGCTTTGGTATCTTTCTGGAGATGAAGCCATGTGGGTCTCGGTGTTTCTCTAGTGTTTATTTGGCGGTCCTGCAGCATCGAAAACCCTCCCTGAGCACTGAACAAATTACTGACGCATTAGAGTGAAGATCTCTTTGTGTGTACGTGCCTTTTAAGGAGTGCTGGGAGCCCAGGGGACTGTCCCCAAACTTTATCTCTAATTAATATTGCCCCTCGACAACAACTTACAAAACACGTTCAGGCTATTACCACTCTTGCAGTGGTTATTATGAGTGAAAAATATCAAGTTCAACGGCAGTCAGAGTGCTTTCAAGGCAGCCTGTGAGTTAAGACATTAAGGCGACACTAAACGGGGTCAGTGTTCTGGGATACTGGACACTTGACCTGCTTTTATATGGTAATTAGGTACATTCACGTACAACTCCCATATGGCACAGGAGGAGATCTGATAGAATAAGAGCAACTGAGTCACCACCGCAGGCACTTTCAGACACCTGTGTGTGTGTGTGTGTGTGTGTGTGTGTATGTGTGTGCGCGAGCCTCTGGCCCCGTGAGACCGTGCGCATCAAGGGGCCGTAGTTGACGATCCGTGTTATTTTGGTGTGTGTGTGTATATATGTGCGAGGGTGATCGACATATGGAGGTCATTAGGAGGAGGGAGCACAACTGGAGATGGACCTCAACAGCTGTGTCCACATTACATACATCTGTTTCAGAGATAAAACTCAGTGTGATCTAAACAGAGTGTGCGTGTGTGTGTGTGTGTGTGTGTGAGAGAGAGAGAGAGAGCGAGAGCTCTTATGTAAGGAGGAAGTGCAACTTTTCTCGCTTTCCATCAAGTTTCCAAGGAAATAACCTACTGATGTATCACATTGCAAAGCATTTCTTAATGAGTTGCATTTTACTGGATTTCTGCTAATTAAGATGTTTGAGAAGCCAATTACAGTAAATATCATCTTCCTCTGCCTCCCTAATTACAAATAGAGGAGGTGGAAGGATTTGAAAAAGAATAACAGTCCTTTATAAAAGATTTGTCCTTTCATCTTAAGGGTTTGTTTGCAGACCTTATTTGCATACTCTAGCAGTAGACAAATAAAAAACAGAAATCTAAATGTGGACTTTAAATGATATTTTAAACTCAATAATTACTACAGCTGCAATTAGGCCTCAAAAAATTTTGTGATTTTTTTTTTTTTTTAAATCGCTGTTAGTTAATAAACTTTGTGTCAAAGGTTTTCTTCTGCATTTATCTGAAATGAATTTGAATATACACTCTTAAAAATAAATGTTTATATTAACATCTGTGGTTCCATGAAGAACCTTTAACATCCATGGAACCTTTCCAGTGGTTCTCTTAAAAATAAAAGTGGTTTTCATAGCGATTCCATAGAACAACCATTTTGGGTTCCCCAAAGAACCTTTTAGTGAACAGTCCTTAAAAGTACAAAATAATCTAAAGAACCTTTTTTCCAAAGGAATGGTTTCATGGATGTTAATGGTTCCTCATGGAGCCACCAATGGCAACAATGAACCTTTATTTTTAAGAGTGGGAAAACGTTCTTAGATTATCAAAAAGTTATTCACACTAAGAAAAAAAAATGGTTCTTTTAAGAACTGTTCACTGAAAGGTTCTATGGGGAACTAAAATGTTTGTACTGCACAAACTCATACAGGTTTGTACTGTATGAGTAACAAACACAAAGATGAGTAAATAATTCTAATTTCATGTAAACTAACCTCTAATTTCTGACTCTAGTCTTTGTCTGTCAATGTACATACTGTACTATAAGAATAAAAACAACACCATCTCTAACAAAGAATTATTAACATGAGTCTTTAACAAAGAGTGGCAATAACCTCATTACCCATAATTCAACTGACTACTAGATTGCACCGTTTTAGCTTATGTCTGCTGCTAATTTGGAGGAAAGATACTAATGAGGGTGTTTTCAAGAAAACAGTGAGCAATCTCTACATCCTGTGAAAGTCATGAAATTATTCATTTGCTTCTCTCCCTCTCTCTCTGCCCCTCTCTCTCCTTCTCTCATTCTGTATTCTGCCGGCGCATTGCACTTATTGTATGATAATACTGAAGGTAGCTTGTTGTGTTATCTTGTCTACAGTCCATATATAAATGTTAATGTCATCTGTGCATGACTCAGACACACAGAGAGAGAGAGAGAGAGAGAGAGAGAGAGAGAGATTCGTGCAGAGCACATTTCAGGTTTGTTGCAAAAGATGATGCAAGAGCGCTGTTAAATTCAGTCACTGAACATTTCCATGGATATAGTGAGCACATTATAATCAGTTCCTCTTTAGTTTAGCAACTTATGTTCACCCACAAATGAAAATATTGTAATTATTTACTCACTACTTCATGTTTTTTCCAAGATATATGACTTTCATTCTTCTGCTGAACACAAAAGTAGATATTTCATGAAGACCATGAACAGCTACAGTATAGTCACCTTTAACTTTCATTATACATTATGAAATATTTATTATTAATGATGTTAATACTGATGATGATGATAATGCTGATAATATAAAATATATTCAAATTAATATTACATATGTGTGTGTGTATATATATGTATATATATATATATATATATATATATATTTCTAGATTTAATTATGTAAAAAAATGATTTTGTGTGATTATGATCCATCTTCATCTATCCACTTTGCATACATTGATATATATATATATATATATATATATATATATTGTTTTAATTTTATATATATAAGTGAAACACATTTAGCATCAGAAGAAAGAAGTGTTTGCCTCTTTGAATGTTTATTATCGCATTTTAAACAAGCACTATCCGCTTTGCATACATCGAAAACGTCAGCAGTTTCTCGAACAGAAGTGAATGTTAGCAGGGCGACTCTTTGAACTAGTTGCAGTGACTTAAGACGACAGAGTGCAAACCGGTTTGAAGATATCTGGCAGATGCTCCTTGAGGAGCTATGATGAAAGAGCTATATACTGTGTGTGTGTGTGTGTGTGTGTGTGTGTGTGGCAAATGTACAACTATATCTTTAAAATGAGTCTTGTGGCACTCTCTGTGTGTGTGTGTGTGTGTGTGTGTGTGTATCAGGGGTGGGCAGCGCTTCGCTACCGTCTCCCGGGTGGCTGGCATTTGATGCAAGCTATCTCATCATTCCCCATTCTCATGCTAATGAAGCTAAAGATCATGGCTGTGACGGATGGATGGGTGGAGTGAGAGGAGGGGCTGTGGGAGCGCGCTGTTCGGTGTCACTTGCTATCCTGACACACACACATACAGACCTGTCATCAAGAGCACCATAAGTGGGAGAGCCAATGAACTCAACTGAACTTAGTCGAACATTCAGGGTCACACTGTCACAAATGAGTTAGCTGTAGTTGGCTGATTGGTTGGTTAAAATGTCTCAGGTTTTGTATAGTTGTATCGTCAAGAACAGATAGGAGGACTGCTGATTTCACTGGACTTGCTCTTAGATATGTACTTTGTTTTTCTGAGATCTCTATGGGCAGCTGGGTTACTTTATTTAATTTGTAACCTTTCAAAGCAGTACTATTGCCATGTGTGGACAAATTTTGACTAGTTTTGATAGTGTTACACACTTTAAATGTTATGTGCTGCATTAACAATATGGTCATTGGTCACAATCTAGCAATATTCTCCCCCTTACATGCATTGTCTCCCAAAAATTAATACTCTAATTCAGCAAAGATGCAATAATTTGATCAAATGTGACAGTAAAGACTTTTACGTTTTTACAAAAATAATTATGAATGCTGTTCCTTTGACAATTTTAATTCATCAAAGAATCCTGAAAAAATGCATTCATTTCCACAAAAATGTTATAGCACAACTGTTTTTATCATTGATAATAATAAGAAATGAAATGTTATTTAGAATGATTTCTGAAGGATCATGTCACACTGAAGACTAATGAGTAATGAAAATTCAGCTTTGCATCACAGGAATAAATAAAATTTTAAAATACATTAAATAAAGAACAGTTGTTTTAAATTGTAATAATATTTCACAGTATTACTGTTTTTATTGTATTTTTGATCAAATAAATGCGGCCTTGGTGAGAATATGAAACTTTTTTTCAAAAACATTTTTTACTTTTACACTTTTACCCAAACTTAAAATTCTTTTGATATAATTTTAATAATTATTATATCGTTTAATGATTTTTGTATATTTTATTTAAAATTGTAATTTGATTCTAAATATCGTATCTTCGCCAGACAGGAAGTTTACAGATCCTAGTATGGCAAAGGCTTATGAATATTAATTAGCATATGTGTTTGTGCAGCCCAGAAAGATTATGTCAACATGACCTCCTAATTAATATTCATGAGAATAGCCATCATGTCATAAATAGCTCATCATGCCCACCACTTTAAAACATGCCTTTTTTGCAGCCACAACTCACAGATGTTAAGTAAAATTGTGTCTTCTGTCTGTGAAGCGTACAGGCTCTCTGAAATAGAAATATGGATGGAACTGTGTCCCCCCCACCACTCATCCAGGTATGTTTTCTTGATGTCTGCCTCTTTCTAACAATGCTTTTAAGAAGCAAAGCCAAGTCTAATGGGTCGGGCAGGGTGCCAGAGAGAAGGTCGCGTCAGGGTCAGTGGATGTTAACCTCCTAAAGAGCACCCTGGGGCCTGTTCTAAATATACAGCATGTGAGCGCGGCATCTCAGCCCCGTCATTAGATAATGGCGTTGCAGTTACTCCACGTTTTCCCAGGAGCGGAGTGAGATTAGAGCGTGCCAATAGCGAGGACATGGCCCATGTCAGATGTCAGAGACGATGGGTTGGATGTCTGCAGACACAAACATTTGCTCTTGTAATCCAGTAGAGGTCTTTGTAATGCTGTTTAAGTGCTTTAAGTGTAGGTGTGGGATGCCTGGTGAGGTCGGACATCTAATTGACCCCATTTCCTCTGGTTTGTGCCACATTAACTTGGCAGGAGACATTGCACATTGTAGTGTCGCCTGGAAAGACTTGCACTCACTTGACGTGCTTTCAGTGGAGACAATGAATTTGTCCAACCACAGTGTTTTACAAATGTAAAGAATCTCGTTTCAGAATGCAAATTAAATGGCTGAAAAATGTCTTGAAGATATTTATTCTATTTTGCTGGAATAATAGCATGTCTGTGCTATTGTTCAAATCAGCATTCTTGAGCTGTCCTCATTTGTTAAAGGTGTTTCAGACAGCCTGCTGACTAGTTGCTGTAAAAATTAAATATAAGCTCAGTTTGGGTTACATTAATAACGTCTCACAAACTGTCATGCCTGCACTGCAATTAAGTCTTGGTATACTGTTGTGATATGTTTTAGTTGTGGTTGTCAAGCCATATGTTAAGTGCATGTGTAATTCAGTTTCACTATGCGGTTTTTATGCTGGTTTATGTGGTGGCTGTCAGTCAGGCAAATTTGGATACAAGAACACATAATAACATTAATGTGCATAGGATTTCAATTTTTAGCCAGCAGATTTGTCTGTATCATCTGAAACGCCAATGAGAACAGCTCAAGTAGACTGATTTTCACAATAACATTGACATGCTTATTATCCCAGAAAAATAGAATAAATATCCAGAGGCTACTAAAAGTATTAAACTACATTTCTTAAGGTGTTAGGATTTTGTTGTTGTTTTAACATTTCCCCTAGTGGCAAAATTAATTGAAATTAAATTCAAAAATATATACAGAATGATAAAAATATATGCAATATAAATAAATAGGGTTGTTCCGATTCCGATACTAGTATCGAAAATTCCACCGATACCACAAAAAATTCTGGCATCGGTATCGGCGAGTACTTGAACCCATGTACCGATCCGATACCATTTTTAAACAAGACCTATAGTTATGCGCGCTAGCTTTGCTTAACGCTACAAATCGGAAATCAATTCTTCTTCGCTGCTCAGAATGCAAACACAGGAAGTTGTGCTGTGTTGCCACACAAGCAACCACTATTTAGAGCAGTGAAGAAAAATTACAAACGTGCTAGCACATTGCCAGTAAGTTAAATCACTCGCATATGCGACTAAATCTTCACCCTGGGTGACTAAATGATGTCTAATATTAGCCACTGGCTAATAAATGATCAGATTTTACTGGGAGGCTATGTATAAGTTTAGCACAGATATATTGTCACTCGCTGAACACTCTGAGCGCTTCAGAGTTTCTCTCTCCGTCAAGCGATCTATTTTTCAGTTCATCTGAATGAATGCGCAGCGCAGCTGTATTTGACGTACCGTAAGCTCTAGTGTGAAGCGCACGACTCGCCGTCGCTTTGCTTTTTTCCTCACACGCAGAGAGGGAGAGGGAGCGAGGGAGTCTTACATGTAGCGCGTCAATTCTGCATGGTATGTAAACGTTATTCTTTGTTGTATTTTTCTGTCAAAATAACGGAGTTCCTTTGGAATTCTTCAGCTTAACTGCCGGGTTCTCCGGTAGTAGGCGGAACTAATGTGCAAACGACAATCTCATTGGCTGGCGCTCACCTATTATCGTCCCTGTTTTGATTTCAGCAAATCCGTTCGAGCCAATGCAGACAACGTGATTAATATTCATGAATCTAGCAGCTCGTTAATCCTTAGTGCGTTTTATATTGTTCTTAGTTGAATTCATAGTATGATTATTATCTTATCAGTATTATTGATATTTTTTCCCCATTTTTACAGAAACACTGAATGACCAAAAAAGCACCACCACTGGTCCTAAATTCAGTTAAAATTACTCGCCAGACTATCTATCTATCTGTCTATCTATATATGGTGAAGCACACCCTAAAATAATTGTATCAATTCATACAGGGCTAGTAGTACATACAACTGTATAACCAGATACACACCCGGGTATCGGATCAGTACTCGGTATCGGCCGATACCCTGAGCCTAGGTATCGGAATCGGTATCGGGAAGGGAAAAAGGGTATCGGAACATCTCTATAAATAAATAAATATATTTATACTAGAGCTCTGCACAGGCCTCAAATATAGGCCCTAGCCCAGCCCTGGCCCGAGACGCTCAGGCCCTAGCCCGGCGCTTGTCCACCAGCTTATCAGAATTCTTGGCCCGAGACCGACCCGATCCTGTCTTTTTTCCCCTTCTCCCAAAACAGCTTATACTACTGTTTCAGCTATTAAAATAGTTCAGTTTTGTATGTAATGGCAAAGTGATTATATTTTGTTTTGGTTTTTTATTAAATTAATTTAGAAAAACATTTAGAGCATTTTTTTGTTTGTTAAATGTATGTTTTTGTTTTTTAAAGTAACGACCAAGCAGCCAGTGAGTTGATCATAGCCTATGTTTGATCAATTTTGCCTTCTCAATTCATCACGACTTGCCTAAAATAAAATCTATAGATATAAAACAGGGTCACACTTTATATTAGGTGGCCTTAAAGGTCCCATGGCATGAAAATTTCACTTTATGAGGTTTTTTAACATTAATATGAGTTCCTCTAGCCTACCTATGGTCCCTCAGTGGCTAGAAATGGCGATAGGTGTAAACCGAGCCCTGGGTATCCTGCTTCGCCTTTGAGAAAATAAAAGCTCAGATGGCCCAATCTGGAATCTTCCCTTTATGTCGTCATACAGGGAAAGGTTACCTCCCCTTTCTCTGCTTTGCCCGCCCATGAGAAAATGAGCCACTATTTATTTTTCCTCGAGAGACATCATGGCTTGCAAACGAGCTAAGCATGGCAGTTGCTCAGTGTTTGGATGTACACGGTAGCAAATCAGAGCAACATGAAAAGCCAACAACTTAGGCTAGCATTAGCTACATGATAATAACTGTAACAGCATACATAAACAAACCAGCATCCAAAAAGCAGCATGTCATAGGACCTTTAACTACAATGTACTTACTTAAAAAAATAAGTACAATGTACTTATTGTGGTCATACTGTATTGCAAAACACATTTGCTACTATTGAAGTGGGATACGGGTAAGGTTAGAGACAGGTTTGGTGATATGGGTAAATTTAAGGGTGGGTTAAGGTGTAAGGGATGAGTCAACAGTGTAATTATAAATGTAATTACATAAATTAATTACAGATGTAATTACATATAGGTATTTTTTAAAATATAAGTACAATGTAAAAGCATGTATGTACACAATAAATGCATTGTACCAAATGATTAATTTAAATGTAAGTACACAGTAGTTAAGGCCACCTAATATAAAGTGGGACCTAAAACAGTTCAACAATGTTAGTTTAAACATAGAACCTAGATAAATGTGCGCTATTAGGCGCATATCCAATCATTTGTGCACAGAGTGGAAGCGCGCTTTACAGGACATGTAAGCGCCAGTGCGATCACTTGCATTTGTTTCAGTGGAAACAACTTAAAATATGCCGTAATTTTTGCTCATAAAGTTAAGAGTAATACATAATTCAGAACTGTAAATGGTCTACTTTTATTTGTGTGCACTAACGATATCAACAAAATGTTTTTATAAAATAAAGAAAACAAAAATGATGCGCTTTCTGCCGTCTCGGTCTTGAACAGGAGCGCTTCACAAAAAATGAACCGAAACTCAGCGAATACATGCCACACAGGCATGATAAATATATCTATTGAAAGCTTTAAATTACTACTTAACTAAATAAAACAAATTGAAAACAAAAACTCTTTCATTATGTACTCCATAAAGATGTCAGGATCGGCAACTTTATCCTTGCCACACTGACTCAGAAAACAATTCAAATATCTCCTTACTATTACCCCCCGGTACATTCATGGTAATTACTTTTGCTGGTGCTCTGCAGCAAGCTTTAGCCTATTGCGTGCGTTTGAACACAGAACTCTTCCAGCTATGCTTCCAGTGCTGGACACTAAACACCGTCCGAGCCGCTCTTGACAGTCGCGGTAGCACGGTCTTGTGTTGTTTCCACCAGCCCTGCAATTTCATCACCATAATTGATGGATGTATAAAATATCAAAAATAAGGAGAAGCCTAAAACAGGCCTGATGCCCGTCCCATGTCTGAACTATGATGTGAAAATTGTCCCAAAGCACGGCCCTAGGGGCGTAAAAAAGTCTGAAATGCAAGGCTCTAATTTATACAATACTGTATTACTACTATTGAACTTTAAAATAAAGTGCACTAAGTTTGGGGTATGTTTTTTTTAAGTCTCATATGCCCACCAAGGCTGCATTTATTGGATCAAAAATATAGTTAACAGTAATATTGTGAAATATTATTACAATTTAAAATAATTGTTTTGTTATTTTGTTTTGCTATTATTATTTTAATATACTTTAAAATGTAATTTATTCCTGTGGTGGCAAAGCTGAATTTTAAATTATTTTAATTGTAATATACTGCTCAAGAAACATTTATCACCATTAAAAACATTTAATCTGCTTTACATTTTTTGGAAACCATGATACTTTTTTAGGATTTTGAATACAGGACAGAATTTATTTATATTACTGTATATTTACTGTGTATATCTGTGTATATTTAAATCTAAAATTATTCAATATTAATTTTTTTTTACATTTTCAGTAAAAATAATCATGAATGAAATAAAAATTCAAACTCTTGGGCACAGTATTTGTGTGTTCATTAATTGGAATCATGTTTTAATTTGACACATTTGCATGAACACAAATATGCATGAACACAAATATGCATGAATTGGTATATTTTGTAGCTGAGATTGAAGTGGCATGCTGGTCTTAAAATAATAATAAAAAAAGATATTAAATTGGAAGTTCTGATACACTTCTTTAGTGTTTTTTACCTGTTAAATGCCTTGAAAGCAGGCGAGAGCTGTAGTAGTAGTGTACTATGCATACTATGACTGAAAAACTGATGTGATTTGTTTCTTGGTGGGGCCTATAATATAGCTGACACTCATCTGCACTTAATCGACGCCTGTACGCATTATATTGTCCCATCTCTATCCTAAAATCCCTTTTAACGGTGTATTCTGTTGCATACTTTACACAAAATAAATGTATATGGTTCTCACAAAGGGTCCCCAAAGGGCTCCAAGTAATTTAGCTCAGCGGCAGTATTTTAAAATTCCCCCTGGGTCTTTTTAAAGGATACAACAGTTAAAAAGTACAACAGGTTGTTTATGCTTTCTTGTAGCGGCTGACAGGCTGGCTATTTCCACAGAAATACCTCATAAAGCATGTCGGCGCTTTTTCCATTGTCACCTTTCTCTCCCTTTGGAGTGGTTGCTGCCCAGAAACAGCACCTGAAACATAAACACATGATAGGAAGTTTATGGTGTCTTCGGAGTATTTGAGACTGACTGATTGTCCAATCATTTCATGTAATTGCTTGCACCTGGTTTAGCAGAAGGAAAATTGGTCCTGAGTGACTTTGCTGTCTCCGTAGGCACAGTTTTTCACTTCGAAGGAGCCAACGTTGTCACTCGTTGCAACGGTGCAGTCATTTCATCTCTTTCTCTTTCTCTCTCCCCCCTATTGGAATGGTCTTTGGCAGCACCATGTGTTGTATTTCCAGCAGTCGTGCTGAGCCCCAGGCCCTCCGCTCGCTTCCATCGCTGTAGGGCAGTAGCAGGTGGCTTCGCCCACCTCTCTAACACCTTCCCAGGGGAGCAATCAGGGGCTCTGTGGGGCCAGACACCCAGACACCACAGTCACAGTAAAGAGCGGCATGGAGCTGACATGACAGCGAGGTGACACGTCTGCCTGTGGCACAGGTGCTGTGAGACAGCCGATGGGTCAGAGGTCACAGGATTCCAAACCACTGATTAAAGAGATGGGACTGACATGAGGAGAAGTTAGAAGCCACATACAGGTGAGAACCTCTCTCTCGGACTAATCCTGGTGGAGATAAAGTAACAAGGAGTTCACATGTTGTGGAAATCATCAGTATGCATCATGAGAAGCATTTATGTACGGTGTTAAGAAAGAAAAAAAAAGTGGTTGGACGAAGGCAAACAAATCCCCAATTCATTTTCTTAAAGGGATAGCACACCCAAAAATGAAAATTCTTTACTCTTATCTGTATATTTGGTGATTTATGTAATATCTAAATATACAATGGTTGCCAAAATTGTTAGAACACCTGACAGATCTGAAAATATTTACCTTTTTTTCCTCCAAAACATGATTTAATTTTATAATGTTCATGGAACATGCAGATGGTTGCTCTGAGCATAACAAATATCAGATGAAGTGAGTCCACTTTTATCCACTTTTAACTTTAATATTTGGTATGTCCACCTTTTTCAGCAATTACAGCAGCACATCTCTCTGGCATAGTGTCGATATATTTCCTGAGAACTTCAAGACTGATGTTATCCCATGCCTTCTGCAACTCAAGCCAAAGGCTTGAATGTACAATAGATTTGTCCAGTTTAACTTGCCGGACTTTGAGTGTGCCAGTCCATCGTTTTCAATGTTCCTTCCGTCGCAGTTAGTTCTGACAATAGTTTGTTTTTTGGTTATTGTAATGGCAATTCAACAAAAACAACTGAAACCTCTTAAATATGCCAAGTGTTCTAATTTTGACCACCACCGCTGTATATGTATATATATAGTTTTTCATGTTAATTTTTTATTGTTGTTGTTGTTAATAATAATAATAATAATAATAATAATTTGTAGTAGTAGTAGTAGTAGTAGTAGTAGTAATTATAATAACATCATTATTATTATTATTATTATTATTAATATTAACATTAATAATAATGGCCTCTTAAATATGCCGAGTGTTCTGACAATTTTGACCACCACTGTATGGGTATAGATATAGTTTTTAATGTTAATTTGTTATTGTTAATAATAAAATAATTATCATTATTATTATTAATGATAACATTATTATTATTATTAACATTAATAATAATAAAATCATTAATATAAATAATATCATTATATATTAGATTTTTATATTAGATATTATTGATAATATTAATTATAATGTTAATGGTATATTATTTATATGTAATATATTATTCTTAATGTCAATTTTTAAAATGTTTTTATGTCCACCAAGTCTACAATTATTTTATCAAAAATATAGTAATTGTTTTAATATGAATATTTTGTAACTATAAAAATATTACTGTCACTTTTGATCAGTTTGATACTTTTCTGCTGAATAAAAGAAGTTATTTTAAATAAAAAAATCTTACCCTAAAATTTTGAACAGTAGTAGATATGTAAATTCGTATTTATGAAAGATATATTATATTAGTGCTGTCAAATGATAAGATGTGTGTATTGTGTATATTTATTATGTAATAAATACACACACACATACAGTATAGTATTTTGAAAATATTTACATGTATATACATTTATATATTTATATTCTTATATTTTATTGTCACGCTCAGGTCAAGGAAAGGCACACGAAGCCAGCAGTAACAAACAATAACCGACAGCGCATTGAACAAAGGAGTGAGCTTAAATGAGGCAACTAATGAGGGCAACACAGGTGCAGGAGGTAAACTGATAATGAACTAAACAAGATAAGAAGATAACAAGAATTAAACTAGGACAGGAACAAAACCAAATAAGGGCAAACAGAAAAAGGAAACACAAAAGGCAAAACTCAAGTCCATAATTGTGACAGTACACCCCCTCCCCGGTAGGCGCAACCTCGCACCGTGGCAGGACACACCAGGGCAGTGATGACAGTGGGAGGAGCCGTTTAGGAGACAGAAAAAACCAGGGAGGAGACGATGGAGGAATGAGCCATGGTGGAAACAGGAGGGACTTGGAGCAGAAGAAGCCAGGAGGGACCCAGACCCCAGCCAGGATGGCGGCCCACAGTGGAGCCGACGGAGGGAGGAGCCATGGTAGAGGAATGGCTGACGACTCCAGGGGGCTGACTGACCGTGGCGGAGCAGGTGGTGGGGGAGCCCGAGGTGGAGATGGAGAGCCGCAGAGCCAGGGCAAATGGGAGGATTAGGAGGTCCAAGGCGGAGCAGTAGGCTCCGGCGACCAAGGTGGAGGCGGGGATCCGGAAGGCCGCGGTGGAGCCAGAGTGACAGAGGACCAAGGTGGAGCCAAAGGGAAGGAGGAGCCTGACAGAGCTGAAGGGACGGAGGGACAAGGTGCAGCCGGAGGAGTGGAGTCCTGAGGCGGCGGATGGATCGATGACTGACCAAGGGACGAGGGAGCCCAGCGAAGAAGGTGGACTGAGGAGCCACGGTGGAGATGAGAGAGCTAGGAGCCATGATGGAGCCGCTGTGTCAACTGGCCGAGGCGGAGTCAGACGAGGGATCCTCCAGCCACGACATCGATGGAGACTGGCAGACCCGCGGCGATCCCACCGCACAGATGGTGGGCTGAGGGTGAGCAGAGGGACTGACAGGATGCAACAGTGGTGGAGCTGACACAGGAATGACAGGAGGAGGCAGTAGAGGGAGGGCGGGTGGGAATTTGTCAGCATCAGCTCTTTCTGGGATGTTGTGTGCTGTCCACACACAGCAGATCGCAACTCCCAATAGTAAGAGCGCAGCGGACAGGGAAACGACCTCCCTGGTCCTTATCATACAGTCAGATAGTTCAGGGCAGATAGGAGGTTTAAAGCATGGCAGAAGACAGGGCATATCACTATACATCCACATCGAAGTCTATTATATCCTCAGAGTCCAGGGTACACTCACCCTCAGCAGTGGTGCAGTGGACGGGGCTTTCCTTCGCCCCCGCGATCTCCACAACTATTTCCACCATCGCTTGTGCTGTCAGCTCTCACACCTGATCAGACACTTGGGGCTCCGGCTCCAAGACGATCATCAGCTCTGTCGCTCCTGATGGCAATGGCGATGGCTCAATGACCGCGGTAGGCTCTGGCTCTCCGTCTACGGTGGGCTCAGGCAGTTCCACGCAGCGAGGTGATGCTTGGCTGGGCTCTGGGTCGAGCTTTGTTGATGATAGCCTCCCTCCAGCTCAGTCCTGTGGTGTATACATGCATATGTTTGTATTTATATATACTGTACATAATAAATATACACAGTATACACACATATATTATGTAAAGAAAAACTTATTTTGGATGCGATTAATCGTGATTTTTTTTGAAGTATCACTTTAACAGAAGTCCTTCAAACACTGCTGTCTGATGCGGGGATGTAGCTTAGGTCACTGCCATTTTGGTCTTTTTCTCAAAGAGAGCTCAGCTTGTCTTCTGAATGGGGATAATGTTGTTTCAAGGCTGTGTTTTCTTCTACAATGGGGTAGAGGAGTCAAGAGTCAGCTGAGAGTTGTGACTGGGGATTTAAGTTTGAAAGAAATGCCCAACTGTGTCAAGTGGTAAAGCGCTAATCTGTTTTCAATACTGCACTAACAACCAACAGCTCCCCTCTGATGCAAAAAAATCTCACCGCTCTCACGATAAGCAGCTCCTCTAGAGTAAACAATAATTAAAGAGGAAAAACTCCACCAATCCATGCTTTTATTCATTCCATATATGTGTCCCTTGGTATTGATCCAAATAGCTTTTTTCTTATCAGTAAAATCAGATCCTTTTCTGCAACATAGCTGTTAAATTTATGAAATTCAAGAGTGGTTTTCTGTTAAGTTTCTCAGACTGGCATGTACCATAGTCTCAGTGGATCTGATAATTATCACCTGTTATATGCTTGCTTGGCTGTTGTTTGTATTTGACTGGAGTCACATGACTAATTTTCTTTCTGCTTCCTCACATTTATAGCTTCCAATTAGCTAACTCTGCATCTTTTACATAGCGCCGCTCTGTCAAAGGTTTTTTGGAGTTCTGTGTTCCTCTGCCCTTTTCCTGCTCGTCCTCCTAAATTACACTGAGATGATGAACCGCCTCCGAGGCTCAAGGCTCTCTGAGATTTAGAACTTTGTCCTGGATGAAGGACAGGTTAGGAGAGACATTAATATGCAGAACAGGTAATATCAAAACCTCAACGTACTTTACGGCGGCTGGCACACATTATCAATCTATTTGTGCAAGCTGCCCTGCAAGAATTTCATTTGCCACTCGTTTATTTGCCTTCCTCAACAATTACACCGCCGGAACAGGATTTGATTCAAAGTAATGTTCCAAGGGCACAAGTTATTTCAGTGCACTCTATTGTCAAAGAGTGAGGGGTGTCAAAAAAGGCTTTTGTTACTTTCAGTATAATATTATAGCAATCTCTTTCGAGTAAAGCCATTTTAGAAGGGGTCAGTTGATACACTATCGGCCAAAAGTTTGAAATAATTACTTTTTGAATGTTTTTGAAATAAGTCACAATGCTTACCTGTCATGATAGGCTGGAGTTGACACACATACATCATGAGTAGACCCGACAAACACTAACTGAACAGACTAGGGCTTTTAAACACAGGATATTTGGAAAAACACAGGTGCCGGGAATAACTATAGACGGGGAAGAAACTGGGTCATGGAACACATGGGGAGCAAAAACACAACAAAACAGTCCAGGGGCATGACATTACCAAAGATCAACAGTAAATATTATTACACTTTAAAATCATTTTCTATTGAAATATATATGTATTTTTTTATTTAATTTATTACTGTGATGGCAAAGCTACATTTTCAGTAGTAAATGTTGATTTAGTGCTCAGTTTTTATCAGTGCCCAATTAATGGTTCTATTATCATCAGTGCTGAAAAGTTTATATTGTATAATATTTTTGTGGAAACTAGCATACATTTGATGAATAAAAAGTTCAAAAGAATGGCATTTATTTAACATTTTTCTTTAAAAAAAACTTACTTACCCCGTACTTTTGAATGGTAATGTGTCACAGTTTACACAAAATATGAAGGAGCACAACTGTTTCAACATTGAAAATAATGAGAAATGTTTCTTGAGCATCAAATCAGCATGTTAGAATGACTGAATGACCACGTGACACTGAAAATTCAGTTTTGCCATCACAGAAATAAATTACATTTTACAATGTGTTCAAGTAGTAACAAGTTATTTTAAATTGATATATCAGAGAATTTCAGCTTTTACTGTATTTTTGATCAAATCAATGCATTCGTTGGTGAGCAAAAGACACTTCTTCATTAAAAAATGTTAATTATTCCAAACTTTTGACCAGTTTTGACTAGTTGTGCCTCAGTGAGAATATTTCAGCACCATGGACAGCGGCTTACTGTTGTTCCAGCAGCCATGCAGAAGCATGAAACGACAGTGCATATTTTTAGCAGCAGGCCTGCTGTCGAAGAAAATAACATTTGAATTTATTATTTATTTCTTGACGGAGAAAAAAAAAAAAAAGTATGATTGTCATTTGATTGTAAGGCTCATTCGCATAGACATACCGCTGAGATAAAATTTTAGGATGAAAATGCGAGACTCTCCTCTTGAGACCACTCCTCTGCTGAAATTTAAATTGGAGCATTCTGGTTCCACTCCAGGTTCATCAAACCCCGCTCCCAGCGACCTACAGTGCTCCCTCTGTAGACCAATCGGTCTGTAAATTACCCACTAATTGCGTATGATTATTATTATCACGACGATGGACGTGCTCATCAGGCGCTTTTCATTTGGGCCGGCTTGAAAACAGCGAAAGAGACGAGAGAGGGGCGAAGAGAAAGACTATAGGGAATAATAATGGCAACATAACTTATATAATCGTTGCGATACTACGCAGTGAACATAATTACAATGATTTGTGCTAACACATTTCGTCCTTGTATTAAAAATATGGCTCAAGGCAAGTCGGGCATGATCTCAGGTAGCACGGCCCCAAGGGTATGCTTGCAAAAGCGAGCACAGTGCCCTGCCAAAGAAAGCGGACTGACTCAGCTGGGCTGGGTTATACTGACAGTCCGAAATGACATTAACGGGCCATTACAGCCTCTGAGTGCGGTAGGTGAGAGGGCCACGGAGTGTATTTCGTTTCCTTTTTAATGCTGCTTTGGACCGCATCCAATGCTTTAAAATCGCATCGTTAAGGCCAAACACATACAAGATTATACTGTGTTTTAATATTTGCCCAGTTGACCTTTGGGCGGAGAACATGAAACGATAAGAGATGCAATGTAGATACAAGAGCAGCTGAGCTATAAATTACTTACTTGGAAAGATGCAATTAAGAGAAATCGCTCTTCTAAGAAACATAGCATGATGCAATTCATTGCATTTATTGTATTATTGTGAACTCTTAAAAATAAAGGCTGCACTTAGGACCAAAAAGGAATTTGCAATCAGACGTCATAGAAAACCTTACACATTCTACAAAGTTTAAGTGTAAACTACTTTTACATTTTTTTTTCTCTTTCATGTTGCATTTATTTTTTTTATTGTAATATATCTATTATATTATATTTTATTTTATTTTATAAAATATATGTGCATTGAAACTTTTTTTTTATCCCAAGAATCATATGTCCAACTCAAGAATGCAGTGAAATACAGTGAAAATAGTTCTTGGTCTTTTTCTTTTTTTCTTCTTCTTTTTTTTTTTTTTTTTAAGAAACTTTATTTTTATAGAACAAAATGTGCTTCTTAATATTTAATATCTAAATATTCTATGTAGTGAAGAATGTTCTTTTTAAAGATCCTTACACTAAGAAAAAATAAATAAATAAAGGTTATTTTAAGAAAGAACCTGAAAGGTTCTTTGGGAAAATAAATGGTTTTTCTGTTTCATTGTTGTAAAATCCAGTTCTAGTTCTTCTTGAAAACCTTCATTTTTTAAGAAACGTATCTCTTTTCTTTAAAAAAAAAAATAATAATAAAAAAAATAAATAAATGGAAAGGTTCAATGGAGGTTCTTTGTGGAACTGTAGATGCCATCAAAGAAGCCTGTAGATGCCTTTGTTTTGTATGAACAGGTTACATTTGGAATCATGTTGGGTCGCCACTTGATATACCAATGCTAAATTTGAGTTCTGATGCAAAACTAATTGAGAATCATTGTTCTGAACAGCTATGTCATGGGCTTTTCAGAGCATTCAGAAGGCCTCCTCTAAAGCGGTTTGTTGTTTTCCTCCATTTTGAGTTCGCTTGAGCGCTCCTACCTGCCATTGTGCCGGTGCTGAACACATGTACTCCTGTTGTTCTCCGTGGGCCTCGTGCTCAGCAGGAACTCTGAAGCAGCCTACAATTTCCCATCATTATGAGCAGGTGCTTTGGTCTCGACAGTGGTGTCATTGTCAGCATGAAAAATGCTGTGGTTGTGTGCTCTGGTGTGGAAATTGGAGGCTTGCATGCAAAGTTTGCACATGTGCACACACGGTTTGACTGTCAACAGCGGTCCGTTTCATGGATAAGTGGGATTTCGGAGTTGTTCAGGGCTCAGGATAGATGTTTGGAGGCGTCACTCAAACCTCCAAGCAGTCTTCATTACATCTGTTCAGTCAGTCTTCATTACATCAGGGTTGATTTTCCTGATCAGAAAGAACAGCAGATCTCGGTAGGTTCATTGATGGGGTTATGTTATTAAATTGAAGAGACACTTAGCATTTGGCTTCAGTGAAAGAGAGTTTATCACTGAAGAAAATGCTCTGTAGTGATTCACAACAGCATTTTTGTCTGATGAAATCCAAAGACACAATGAAAGTGAGCTCCTAAGTGAAACGATGTGACTATAAATAATCTTTCAAAGAGTACTTAAAATTTCTATACTGTCAGCTATTGACCCATTGCTCTTGAATTATTTTCCAGGGATGTACAAAATATGGCCATGCTTTAATTCTACTCTAAATGCTGCCATAAATGATAATCAGTCAAAAAATGTTTTATGATAAGATTTTAATAGCTGTTTGTAATGGCCATTACAATAGGCATTGGTTATAAACTGTATTGACATCCAGATTGTGTGTGTGAGTGTGTGTGTGTCTGTTTACACACACATACACAATGGGGGTCAAATGTCTCTTATATGCTCACCAAGGCTGCATTTATTTGATCAAAAACACAGTAAAAACTGTAATATTGTTAAATATTTTTACAATTTAAAATAACTGTTATATATTTAGAAAAAAGCGCAATAGTATTTTATTGCAAAATGTACTTCAAATGTACTTCAACTTTTGTAGCATTCGTAGATTGACATATCCGTCCAATCTAAAAATGCATTATGATGGCACCAAATGATCAAAACCACACAAAACACCCAGATAAAAGCGATGCTCGCTGGAATGAACACTAGGACTGAACGGGTTAAAGGTTGCTCTTTAGGAACCAACTATATGATACAGATTTGTATGTTTATTACCCCATTCCTGAACACACACACACACAGTCACCTCCCTGCCCGTACACACCGCGCGGAGGAGCTCACAGCCCTCTTTCTAGCTCGTGCATTTTAAAAGAGACATTGCCTCGATTAAACACAAACACATTTTTGTATTTCTTTAAATGATAAGTAAAAATAATCATAACGATAAAATTGAAATGATTTATCCCGGCGAGGTTACATGCATAAGGCTGTTTTTGTCTTTGCACTTTCCGAGCGTTTCAGCACTGGCGCTGTCCATTAGTTCCCCTCGAATTTTGGTGAATCCTTTGATGCTTTCCTGAGAAATGCATTTAGGGGAACATTATGCATTAGAATGCGTTGGAAAAATGAAAAAAAAAAAAACAATGCATACACGTGTTTTAAAATAAACAGATTGAATGCCACTATGTACAAGTCTTAGTTGCGTCATTCACAAGGCAGCGTACAAAGAACCGTGTAAATGTGATATTTTCTTTATTTATAGTCCCTCTCCTTCGGCGGAACATACCATGTTCCTGTATAACGATGAGAGGGGGAGCGAGCGCGTCGTGTGACATAAAGGGAGCTGCTTTTTCTTCTCTTCCTCCCCACTGCACTGAGCGCGTTTGAGACAGCCCTGTCGGTTTAAACCGGGAGGACACCCATACCGACTTCTCAATGCAAAAAATAAAAGGGTAGCTAGAAGCAGGGGCGAGGGGAACGGAGGTAAAGCGAACGCTCTCGGTCGGTCTCTCTCTCTCTCTCTCTCTCTCTCTCGTTTTTATTACATGAATGAATGAATTGAGTAGTAAGGGACACGTACAAGGAAACACGCCTCCGCCTGGACGACCAAACGCGTTTGATATTTGACTTGTGTTCAATGGTACGTGTTTGCATCTGTACATTTTCGGCGAAAACCAGAGTAGGACGTCTCATCCCGTCGTTTGAAACACTTCAGAAGGCGTAGCAGCTGAAAGTCCTCGCGGTGAACATGGCAACTTTAACGAACGGACAGGTGGACGCCGCGGTGCACGGAGGAGCGGCCAGTACGAACGGGCTCGTGAACGGAATAAGCCACACGCACAGTCCCGCGAGCTGCGCCACCATTCCCATGAAGGACCACGATGCCATCAAACTGTTCATCGGACAGATACCCCGCAACCTGGACGAGAAGGACCTCCGGCCGCTCTTCGAGGAATTTGGCAAGATCTACGAGCTCACCGTGCTGAAAGACCGCTTCACTGGCATGCACAAAGGTACGTTTCGCACTCGGTTCCTGTCACTAGAATGTCTTGATTTGCTTTGCCTCCGTTTCCATCATAAAATCGGATGACAGGCTTGGATGTACTGGCTGTTTTTAATGCATGTATAAATGTCACGCATGAAATGTGTTAGGGAATTGTTCATTCATTGGCGTACTATGAAAGTTAAGTATTGATTTAGAATTGTTCCGTCGCCAACACGAAGCGAATTTTGTTAGATCGCAAACGGTACTTCGGGGTTTTTACGCGAGCCTATTTTGAGGTTGGGGGTGGGTTTTTCACACTTGAAATTGACGTATCTTATTTTGTGTTTCACGCTGTTCATACTATCTTGCTTAGTTGTTAATTTTGGGTAGACCGGTTTTGAGATTTCCACGGTGTGCATTTGTAACGTTCTTGTTTGAATATTAACGCTGGACAAATACTACACGCTTAATAACTGCTTGTTCATCTGTGTGAAAAGTCGCTATGTGGAGCAAAATAAAATCGTCTATTCATTATTGTACTTAACGCGTTTGCCTTCGCCGTTCGACGTTTTTAACTGTTTCCCCTCAGTCGTGGAGGCGCGTGAAAGTTTTAGAGACTGTACAAAGCGCATGAATTTTTAATGAGGTAAGAATTGAGGCAGGTTATGATTGGTGTCTGTTGCTAAACAACTCGCCGTAACGTTTTAATGTTAGTGTAACGCATTGTCATGCATAACCATAACCCAGGTTTAAAAGTAATGCTTACCCCCTTCCAAAATTGCAAGTGTAGAACGTGTGCTTAACCCAGGGTTAAAACTGGCCTTTACACGGTGTTGAGAAAGATGTTAACCCAAGGTTAAGGGTAGTGTGAAGATCCCTGTAGAAGCTGCCTTGAGGTCCAGCTCGCTTCGTAAGTCCATCAGAAATTTTCCATTGAGGCTTCTCTCTCTCTCTCTCTCTCTCTCTGTCTCTGTCTCTGTCTCTCTCTCTCTCTCTCTGTGTGTGTGTGTGTTCAGGTTTTGCCTACATTGTGCTGACTAGATCTTCGTGGATAGAAAAGCCTGAGCTCTACAGGCTTTTCTGAGATTTGGTGAAGATGGAAAATGTTATTAACTCTGTATTAAAACAATAGAAGCCCATAGAAAGTCCCTACCATGGTAGAAAAACAAATGTGTGTGTACTCTAGCTTCTGTAAACATTTCCCTCAATTAGTTTTCTTTAGAGATTGTGTTGTGTGCACAAAAAAACTCTTGAGCCTTTTGTCTAAGAATGATCGTGCAGGAACTAAAGGTAAATGGCAGCCATCAAGACAATGAAAGAGTACATTATGAGCAAGGATAGGATCTGTGCTGAAAGGCTCTGTCCAGTAACCTCTTAATTGGGGTTGTGTAGTCGTGATTGTTCCTGTTCTATTGCTTCACAATAAAATATTAATTTATGATGACAGTCCGCACAATAGCATTTCAGCATGGTGTGTTCTAGCGGTAACAGCAGCCGAACTATAATTACCTCCTGCTTATCTTCTCCTCGCCAGTTGGTGTCATACGCAGCAACTCGCGTCTCCGGTTTGGTCGGCCACAACTGTGCCTTGTTTGTGTACTCGTCTGCTCCTGCAGTGTGGTAATTACTGCTGAAGCTGTGTACCTGTGGTGTGTTCGGAAAGATCAATTCCTGAAGACCTCAGCCAGGGGTCCAAAGGGGGTCTCCCTAGGAACATCATCCCAGGGGTGTCATTATTTCACAGGCTTGTCTAATTGATCCCCAACCCAGAGGACATTGTTTAGGGTCACATCGGTGGCTAATTTACCCATCCGGCCCTGGGAGCCGAGGGAAGAGCTGCGTACCCCAGCCCCAGGGATGTAGTCCCTCTGTTGTAGTAAACAAAGCTGTCCTCTGTATGTGACTAGCAAAAATGTGGCTTTGAGAAGCGGGTCTGGGGAGGGTAGGAGGTTATCTTTTATTAATAGCACCGCTGGAGTACTCCCCGTTCGGTGGTTAATCATGTTGCTCGTGAACTATGGGGAGTCGTGCCGGCTGATTCTAGGAACTGTCTCCTTCCAGCAATATATGGTCCTTTGTACCCATCCCCCCACTGCAGGGCCCCGTGTTCACTAGTGTGGTCGTCAGGCCTGCTTGGTTCCATGTTATAACTGAGTTACTAACTCGTTCACTCCCTCTCCACTACATAAGCACTGGCGTCAGTGTCTCTCAAAATCCATTTCCCTTTGGCAGCAGTGCCGTTCTCTCCGTACCCTGGAGTACACTGAGGCCTGTCCGCTCTGGAGCTCTCATTGCTTCAAGAACTTAATATGCTGTTTTGTAAAACTGACCTTTCCCTTCACTTTCAGAAAAAGTAGTGCATTTATAACAGCTTGTCACTGGGCCAGTACCCTTAAAAAGTGTACCCTTAAAGGAATAGTTCACCTAAAATTAAAATTCTGTCAACATTTATTTATCCTCATGTTGTTCCAAAACTGCATACATTTATGTATTCTGTCAAAAAGAAGATATTTTGCCTCTATGCTTTTTTTTTTCTTCCATAAAAAGAAGGTCCCAAAAGATCTTTTGAGTTCCACAGAAGAAAGAAAGTCATATAGTTTTAAAACGACATGAGCGTGAGTAAATGATTACAGAATTTTCATTTTTAGTTGAACTGTTCCTTTAAAGTTGGCATCAAACAGAATTTGCAGTCGTCTTTTTTCCCCTCTCCTGATGTAAATCTCAGTGTAAATCTCAGTGTAACAGCTTCTTGAAATGAGGAAAAAAGGTAGGGCAGGGCTTGTTTTTGTCCAGTGAGAATTGATTGGATCATTGTTCGCTAATTGCTGTGATTTCACGTCAGAGTGACAGCTTGCTGGATTGGAGGGATTGTTGTCTCGTCCTCGTGCCAGTGTACACGTCATTAGAGAAGTCATGTCGTTGTGAGGGAAAATGAATGTTAATGGCATATTCATTTAAAATTATGGTGTGCACAAGTGAATAATTTAAAATAAACACTGCAATATGCAATTAAAAAAAAAAAAAAATTGTCAATTTTGATTTCATGATGACTTCAAAGGATTTGCACCAGTGACAAGTTAAAAGCTACCAAGCTTTCCCTAAAACAATTTTTTCTGACAGTGCCTCCAAAACAAATTATTATTTGTTAAAGCTCCATAAATACTCTAGTCCTACAGTTGTCTGCCCTCCTTGATCGCATTGTCTTGTTTTTCATCATTATAGGAAGTTCTCCATCTTGGCACTTCATCCGTCTCCACCTCCACCCACTTCCTCTCTTCACACGTTATCACCTCCTCCAGCCTGCTGCATGTCTCCGCCGTCTCTCCTCTCCCAATCATGTGATTTCTCTTTCCATTCACAGGCTAGAAGGGGTTTTGTCATCCATTTATTCACTCACTTACCCTCCCACAC
The DNA here is from genome assembly GCF_012432095.1 of Onychostoma macrolepis. Taxonomy (NCBI): domain Eukaryota; kingdom Metazoa; phylum Chordata; class Actinopteri; order Cypriniformes; family Cyprinidae; genus Onychostoma; species Onychostoma macrolepis. Next base: position 21,708,925 of record NC_081175.1, read on the forward strand.
ACATCGTTCAAGATTTACCATTACACTCCACACTGAGATGAGGTCCTGAGAGCAGGTCTGCAGCTCTCTGTTGGGGTCTCAGGATAACGGAAACGGCAGAACCTCGAGCTTTTCAGTGCAAATATTGGTGTCGCCTAAAGGCGGTTTCTGATTGGTTAGATGTTGACACGACAGACTGAGGTGGTTTGGCGAGCCAGCATGAAGTGTCCAGATCACATCCAGACACAAAATGAAAATTCTGTCATTATTTACTCAGCTTCTTGTCGTTCAAAACCTGTATGAGTTTCTTTCTTCTGTGGATCTCAAAAGAAAATATTTAGACAAATGGCCATACAATGAACTTCAGTGTTGTTTGGATCCCATTGTTTCCCTTGTGTGAAGCAGATTTGGAAATGACATGAAGGTGAGTAAATAATGACTCCATTTATATTTCTGAGTGAACTATATCTTTAATTGCTAGCGGTGCAGTTTTAGTTTGTCTCTCATTTTCAGCAGATTCTAAAATCGTTAGAAAACGATCCAGCATCGTGCAGGTAAACACCACGAGCGACCATCGTTGAGAAGCGTGAACGTTTGAAGTTGTGATGAGTGTAGGTGGAGAGGGAACACGTTTGATGCTATAAAGAAGCACGTAGGAGGAGACGCTGCGTTTTCGTACTGTGCTGCTGAATTCACGCCGTCTATTTTTGATAGTCATTATTCTCATGCATATGGTCTACTTTTGCGCTGTTGTTGATATGCAGACGTGGCATGCGGGCATACATTTGATTTCGCCCTGTTGGATACGCATCTGGAGCGATGACTGAATAAAGCACGATGCATTTTACGTGTGGACTCTAATGAGACACTGAGCGGAGAGAGCTCCATTCATCCTCATGCCTGAGCAGCCAAAGTAATGATTCTGTACATCAGTTATCTAGTCTTTAGACTCCTGTCCCTTGGGAGAAAGTGAGAAAGAGGCAAATACTACGACACTGGCTAAAGGACAGAGATCAGGAGAGTGATGGATTGAAAAAGAGAGTGGTAGAAAGAGGAGAAACAAAACAAAAAGATGGATGAAAACAGACTAACAGAGAGTTTTGCGCTGGAATAGTCTTTGGTTTTAAACTGAGTAACAGAAGTAGACAGTGAAAGAGAGTTGGATGGAGAAAACCGGGTAGTTGGGGCAGGCCTGAGCTGGGGGGGAGTTCTTGAGTCCTCCAGCACTTTCATTTGGCTGCTCTGCGTGACTCAGCACAGCTAATAGAGGCCATTTGTACCGGTCACCAGCAGCTACAGGAAACATGCTGCGGACCATAACGTCTTCTCCTTGCACGCCTTTTAGCGTAGGGGAGATTGCCGTTATGCATCGAATGACTGTCTCTCCTGGCTCACAGAGTCCGCGGTTGGGACAGTTAGCATTGTCTTGTTTACCTGCAGCTCACAGCTAGCTGTGTTTGTGAGGTGAAGATTAAGTTTATTAAGATTCCTAACTTCAAAATATCCGTATCCAAGGTGATTTTTATTTTCTAGACAGTCGTTTTCGAGGGTCCAAACAAGCCCTGTTTGAAAAATGTACGAGTACGAATGTTTTCCATTGGGGTGTTGTGTTGTCAAGAGACTGTGTTAACGGGGAAGAACATTCTGTTTCTGGGCAACCTAAACCTGAGTTTCTGGGCAGGATTTTTCCAAAAGACAATTGGATGTCCTTGCCGGAGAAAGAGAAATGCTGGGTTTTTCCTCCTGCGGCTTGGTGTTAATTCAGCTCGCGTCCTGGACTCACTATTGCATTGCTGTTGCATCATCTGCACACACAGCGTTTCTCTTTTTTTCCCCTCTCTAGCTCGTTTGGATCTGCAGATGTTCCGAGCCTCGGCCCATCCCAAATCCTCTCAAGCCTCTAGTCTCCGATCACTCATCCCCGTCGAGAAAGCGGCGACAAGCTCCCACTTCGAGTGCGGTTTCCGCACCAATTGATCGATGCGACTGTTTTGTTTATGAGCGAGTCGACGTGTTACTGCGGAGGTCGCCACTTGTCCGTAGGTCGCCTTCTCAATATGCGGCATGTCTGCACTGAATACAAGTAGCAGTGGCGGTACGAACATGTATGTAAATATGCATCCGTGAGAGCAGGCCCATTTTTCAGGCAGACAGTCGAGAGGGTGGCAGAAGTGTTTTTGTCCAGTGTTATTTGAGGTGATTGCCACAGAGGTCGGCCATCAAGAGAAAAGATAGCTGATCAAGGTGAGCGATGACTTGCTGATGAAAGGGAGGGAACAGGAAAAGCTGCGTGTGTTTGCCGCAGGTTTGGAGTTCTACAGGATAGAGGTCCTGTCTGGCAGCCCTAACCTTGCGGTGGCCCTTATTAACTAGTGTGACCCTGTTGTGCAGTCTGAATTGGGCCAAAATGTAACCATTTTCTCACACCTCGAGGCATTTTAAAACTCATCTCAGTTCTTTCAGTCGGTCAGACCGCACGGAGACTTGTTTATGTGCAACAGCTAATCCCAGAACACTCATCTCATGAATTTCATCTGTATCTACCATAACTCTCTGTCGTAGCTGTGTTGCGTTAGGCCGTGTGAACTTTTAAACTGGAAGTAATGGCGTTTGGCGGAGGCGATTTAGTTTCTAAATTGAAAACTATGCAAATATGCTTTGCTGCGCAGCTTTTGCAGGCTTCCTAAAATTTTATCCTGCAAGATTTATGTCCGGCGTAATGGTCTTGTTGTGTTTTCATATATTTAAATAGCGGGACTCGAAGAGCAAGGCAGGGCTAAACTGGTTCAGCCTTAAAAGTTTTATAAGGTTTAGCTGTAATTTCATATAAACTGCGCCGATGAAAAGCACGAGGCCACACCCCCCTCTGCAGCACGTTGGTTTTATCTTGCCCTGGCTGTGGATCACAATTTTGATTTAAGAAGCTCTGAAGCCTTGCGGTGTTCTGACAACAACTCTAGCGAAATTAATCGTTTCTGTTTTCAAACTAGTTGCATCATCTAAGTGTTATTGTGTGTGTGTTAAATATTTAAAGGGTTTAGGAGTGATATGTGCACTGCTGTCTAGGCAAAGCTAGGAAAAGGTGTCATTGTGCCCAAAATACAGCCAATTTTTTGACTATTCTTTTTTGAAAACATATAAATATGATATCATAAAAATGTTTTCTATTTAAGTAGATTGTATAGATTTCATTACATAGGCTCTTAAAAGCATGAAATGGGCTTTTTTTCTTGTTTGCTGCATTTGACGTCACAGCTCAGAACAGTCAGTAGCTAATCAGAGCTGACATGATTTCCTTTGGCTCTAGAGTGATTTGGTGATTGGTTCAAATTCTGTGTTTGCCCATGAGCAAAGAGGGAAGCATGCAGGGTGAATGGAAGTTTTCTCCAGGTATTATAGCGTTTATAGGCAATAACCTATTTAGACCCATGATTGCTTATTTTCTCCTCCAGAAAGTGTTTTCCCTTTTCTACTCCGCGAGCAAAATATAAATGTAACACCAACCACATTGTCATTGTAATTTAACATTTAATGATTTTTTAAATTCATTGTAACTGATGCGTTCTGAGAATCTGCGCAGCATCCATCTTGTTAAAAATACACCAGCGTGCTCTTTTTGTCTGAGCCCTTTACATCATTTTAAATTCTTTTTTTCTCATTATATGAAGCGTTACCTATTTGTTAGTCTAATGATGCTGTATTCAAACTCCATTAATTAGCAGAGTGTGCAGAGAATGGTTAGGTAGAGAACTAAAAGCAGACAAAAGCCTAGGCAATAGCTTAGATCGTTTTCATTGTATGGACTGATTTAAGCAAGCAACATTTTAATTACTTTTTGGTGTAGACAAGCACAAAGAAGGAGAAAGAAATAGCAAACTATTTGGAAAGGAATGAAGGGGCTGTGTACTGTTAGTCATCCCTCTGTATTTTTTTATAGTAGTTTGTAAATTGGGCTACACTGAAGCTGTAAAATGACAATAAACCTGGTTGTTAGACTAGCTGTTTGTTGTTTGGCTGTGAGCAGGTATAGACAGCCTTTTTTGCGTTTTATCATTGATTTTAAGGAAAGATCTGCAAAAATGTGATGAATGGAGCTGATTTTGAACACGCAAGGGCAGGAGTGCATGTGCACTTCTTTGTTTTTGTTTTGTTTTGTTTTGTTTTGTTTTGTTTTGTTTTGTTTTGTTTTGTTTTGTTTTGTTTTGTTTTGTTTTGTTTTGTTTTGTTTTGTTTTGTTTTGTTTTGTTTTGTTTGTGTATGTTTGATTTTGTCCTGGTCACATCTTTCCTTTGGAAAAACAAATAAAATAAATAGTGCTGGGCATCCAAAATAAAAGTTTTTGTTTATATAATATATCTGTGTGTACTGTGTATATTTATTATGTGTATATAAAGACACACACATACAGTATATATTTTGAAAAGATTTACATGTATTTACATGTATATATTTATTAATATAATTTATATGATATATAAATATATTTAATATATAAACATAACACATTTTTCTTAAATATATACATACATGGGTGTGTATTCATATATACATAATAAATACACACAATACACACACATATATTATGTACACAAAAACTTTTATTTTGGATGCGATTAATCGTTGCCCAGCACTAAAAATAAAACAATCTCTTCTTGAGTGCTTGATGTGTTTGTGTAGTGGTGTAATTTTCTTTAAGAAGGCCTGGAATCAAATCAAATCCTATATATATCTAGCATAATCGTGTAAATTTCAGTATGTCCTTTTTGTTAAGGCCATTTTTTTAATAAAACCAATTTTAGCTTTACAGATACACAAATTTATTTATTCATATGAATTTTTGTAAATTTATTTATTTATTTGTTTTGTTTTGAATTTTTTAATTCTTTTATTTTTTGTAATTTTTTTTCTAATTTGTAAATTACGTTTGTCCCAGTCCTGTGAAAGTTTCTTTCTCAGAGGTGTGGGCCTGGCTGTGAGATGTACTCCTGAGCACATTCCCACACAAATAAACATCTGTTAAACTTATGGACTCATCCAACATACAAAACTAAATACTGCTGCATCCTGCAGTACATGCACAGAAACTCAAATAAAATCCTGCGATGAACAGATGAAACAATATTCCATGGGTCAGTGATAGCATGAGTGCACAGATTCTTTACTTTGTACAACACTCAACGACAATTTCCATGTAAACAACAGCCTGCGTGTGTATTCATTTAAGCATACGTGGTAGCTAAAATCATCCTGGTATTTTATTATATTTTCTCATCTTATTATACATGACTGAACCAACATTTGTTTATGTCATATTGAATAGACAAATAGATTAGCTATATTAAGCATAATTTGTCTTTTGTTTTTGACAGAAGCAACAGTGCATTAAGAACTAGTCGTTTCTAGAGAAGCAGGAGGGCATTGTGGGATATGTGAGGGTGGAGGATACGCTTCGTCTGCAGTCAGAGCAGATCGAGATGCTGATATGATACCAGTCGACTCCAGCGCATGGAGATTGCAATGTTTATGCATGCGGCATATACGCAGTACATGTGTTAGTGTATATGTGTAGCATTTAAAGTAAGCTGTGTATTTCTAGTTTTCTTGTGGTTATAGAGTCACAGCGTTGTTTGATACAGAAATGATTTGACGATGCTCACGTACCCTAAGAAAAACACGTAATGACTCTGGAACAACCCCCTATTAAACCATTATGAGATTATAATTAGCTTGACGTCTACTGAAACAGTCTATTTGTTATTCATTGGGGACTACGATTTTTTTATTGAGGCATTGTTAACAAATAAATCCTCATTAGTGATTTTCCCACTCAGTGTTATTGCATGTAAATAGGATTTTAATGTCATGATATTTATTGGACTGAAATGCTTTCGGCTTAAGACATTTAAAGACCAACTGGACTGAACCTTTTTGTCTGTGCATTTTTTTTAACAGCCTTTGCAAGGGCTGGGTGATACAGCCAGAAATATTATCAAAAAAAAAATTTTCTATGTCACACAATATGGATATTTATCATTAATGGGGAAGGAAATGCTTTTCACCTATTTGTTGAACCTTGAGAATGAATGGAAATCAGTGTTATAGAGTTCAGGGTCAGTTCAAATGTGCTCATCTGCTGCCATCAGAGTGGTTGTAATAAAAAAAATAAAATAATAATTTCATCCCACGAATTAAAACTGCATGCAGTTTGCTTTTCAAATGGAGGTGAGATCTGGAGCAATTGCAGATGTCTTTTAAGGTTTGTTTTTGGAATTAGGTGAATATATGAATAAGTTATGGCTTTCTTGTTTTTTAAAGGTAGGGGAGGTCAGACTAATGCTGCTGGGACTAAACTCAAGGATCTTCAGGATGGAAGTTGCAGGTTGGATTTCAACCGTGCGGTGAAAGTCTCCATGGCAGTTTAAAATGTGCAGAGCCTACTTTCCGAAGCAGAAAATCTGTATTTCATGCCCAAAATGGGCATTAAACCTGCACTGAAAGTGATGCCACAAAAAGTCTGGGTGCTTTAGAAGCCCCTGCGTCGAAATACCTGCGACATAACATTTGCTCATGAATTTTAATATGTTTGGGTTTAGTGGGGGGACCTTCATTTGCAAGAAAGAACGAGAGAGCACGATAAAGACGGACGGCGAGAAAGGGGGGCTGGATAAAAGAGAAAGCGAGCAGGGAGAAAGCGAGAACAGGGGAGTCCCTGAGACAGATGTCACCCTCACCGCAGATTGATGGTTCTTGGCCGGTTTCCACGCCAAGCTTTGACCCCGCTGTCCTTTGCAGTAATTTATAGGTGGTGTTTTTAAAGATTTAAGCACTATTTTGTGGCCATCATGGCCTCGGACAGAGAACGACCTTCTAATTCAGGGTCGCAGTCGGTCCGGAGCTAAAAATGAACCCGTGCGGATCTGACAGTGCGGTTCTGAATGTGTGCATTTGTTGTTGTATTCTCACAGGCCAGTCTGATTAATTAAAAACCCTGTTTGTTTTGGGGACGTGGATTTATTTTGAATATACAGTGTGAGTTTGTATGACATTCAGGATAATAACTTTCAGCTTGAAGCATAGACTGGAAAGAGGAAGTGTAGGGAGACTAGACACCTTGCACAGCTTTTGGCTGTGCATTCAGTGAACCCAGCTGGGTCTGGTGTTGGCTGGGGTGTATGAGAGGCCCTTATGTCTGCAGCAGTGGCTGGTGATCTGGGGGGAGCCTCTCTAGCACATCATCACTCATTTGCAATTTAATGGCCCCAGAGATCACCCTTTCCTCACCCCACCAACCATTCCCAGCATGGCAAAGCTTATTAGCAGAGGTTTTAAATCATAATCTCAAGTGAATCTACTGCCCTATCCTTCCACTTTCAAGATGCCTAGCCAGTGGAGACCACCAGGGCGGCGCTAAAAAAAAGAGCTGTTTTGTTTATTCTTGCAGGGTTCAGATTGAATCCAGAGACATCTATAATACTTGGAGAAAACTCTTTTGGCATTCCCATTCATCTAAATGGTCCACTGACATTTTTAATAGCCTCCAAAAAGAATGTTACTTGTAAAACATCTTCTGTTGTAATATAATGCAATATTTGTGATTTATCTTTATTTGTTGCTTTGGTGTTATTATTAAAGTAGCAAATAAAGATAATTTAATCTGAATGCACAACTTTTGAAGAAGGCACATTTTAGAATTTTAATTTCTTTCTTTTTTTCTAAAAATGAATTTAGAATTTCAATTGCATTTTAGAAATGGAATTTTTAATGCATTGACATTCAAAAATTATTATGCCTCTATCTATCTATCTATCTATCTATTGTTTATCTATCGTTCATTATATTTTTCTATCTTTCGTTCTGTCTTTTATTCTGTTCATCCGTCCATCGTTCTGCCTATCATTCTATCTATCATGTTGTCATGCTTTCATTCTGCCATTCTATTTGTTATTCAATCTATGTAGCTAGCTATCTAGCTATGTATCATCTGTCTGTCAGTCAGTCATTCTATCCATCACTCTATCCAGTGTTATATCTCTTTCTAGTTGAAAATTAATTTACATTAATTTCTTTGGTCACATTTTTTTAAGGTCAAATAATTGCTATTTACCAACCATTAACTACGACTTTTGCCTCAAACTACTAATTTGCTGCTTATTAATAGTTAATAAGGTATTTGTTAAGTTTAGGTATTGGGTAGGATTAGGGATGTAGAATATAGTCATGCAGAATATGTGCTTTATAAGTACTAATAAACAGACAATATTTTATTAGTAGACAATACGAATTCTAGTTAATAGTGAGAATTGGTCTCTATACTAAAGCGTTGCCATTTCTTTAAATAATAATCATTTTTGATTTTGTTTGGAAGTATTATTTTTGCAGTTGTTTTGGTGTAGATATTAGACTCATCTTCTCGTCATCAAGAAATTGCCATAAACACAGTGCACTTTTGCTTTGTTTCTTTCCTAAGTAAGTGTCTTTCATTAGTTTCAATTCATGACTCTGTTTTCCCTTGAGACCCCCAATCGATTCAGACATATTTAGACCCGTCTGGAGATAGCAGGCTACATTATAGTTCTCCACGGAACATTATGGCTTTATAATAATGTCCCAGGCTTTGATGACACTGATAACTACAACTGACTAAAAATGCTGTTTTTAGTAGGCAAATGATCTAGTCTATGCAAACTACTCTCTCATTTAATTCCCATGTCATGCCCACGTGTAGTTGCACGCTGCTTCGCTACCTCGGATGCCCTGCCCGAGGGCATTAAATTCACAAAAAAGACTTGAAATTGAAGCTCTGCAGTCCTACTTATTCAAGGAGAGAAAGATAGCGTTTGGTTCCTCTGCCAAACGGATAAATATGACGAGTTTTGAGGATTGTAGAAACGCTTTCCACCGTGGGCCTCCTCACCCTGAGCAGCTTAGCTGTCCTCTTTTTAAAAGAGTGAGGAACATGGGTATCAGCGTGAAGCAGCCGCGAGGGCCTTCGCAGCGTGCGTCTGTGTGCATGTGCCGGATTTTAGGAGAGCAGCCATAATGCTCTGTTTCCTGCAGAGAGTCAGCCTGACTTCCTGTCTGGGCCGTGCTCGCGTTGGAAGCGGTGTCGAGTGTGCGTTTGATAAAACGTTGTCTGTTTACAAATCCTATTATGCGCGTTTGGCGTGTCCTTGGAGTTGATTGCCGGTCCATGTTAGCTTTAGTAAACGTCTTAATTGCGTTAAATGGGTAGAAAAGCTGGCAGATTAGAAGCCATTAATGAGCGTTGTGTGAGCGAGCGTATTCCCGGGATGGCACTTTCGTCGGGTTGGCAGGCGAGAAGGGAGAGAGTACGCCAGCGTCACCTTGAAACTCGAAAACACTGGAGAAACAGGTCATTGTGTCTCTGCTGAAAAGAGGTACACATCGCTCTCTCTCGCTTTCTCGCTCGCTCTCTGCACCCTTTACAATCTCTTTGGATTCTCTCTCTCCCTCTCGCTCTCTCTTTCCATCTGAACAGTAGATAAGCTCACTGAGGGAGAGTTTAAAGGACTCTCCATTTGTGTATAAATAGCTTAGGATGAATTATTGAGGGACCCAGGGTTACTAATAATCCCCCTGGACCCATCCGACAATGACATAGAAGATAGAGGGAAAACAATTACACAGGGCATCTCCTGAGGAGGACTGGGTGGAAGGATGGAGGGGGGCGCAGACGAAGACGCCACAGAAGCCCCTCACCGGCTTCCCGTCTTGGCTAATAAAGCCAATTAAGTCGGTAGAATCAATGGGCATGCGAGTGGTCCCGGAAAGAGGAAGCATAATGATTCATGTCCTCCGCCGGGAACGTCCCGTCCCTTTTGTCCACGCGGCCGGAGGACAGCGGGACACTGACGGGATGAGACAAGGGGACCGCGGGGGAATATTAAGGAGCTGTTTGTGTCTGCCGGTGTCAATGCAAGGACGGCACCGAGAGGGTGAGAGGTGCAGACAGACAGGCCGGTCACCCTGCCACGCTCTTGCTCGCTTTCGGCAGGACGGTCTCTACGCTCTAGTCTGTCTGCGCTTCAGTTCCAGCAGGTTCATCTTGGGTGCGCCCCAAAAGCCCGATCTTCAGGCTATAGAGCCTGACCTTTGAGGTGCTCATATGTCACTAAGGTTCATTTTATTACAAATAACATATTTCAGATTTGTGTTTTGTTATATGAGAGGTTTTAATAAAAGGTGGCTCCCTGTGCAGCAGAAATGTGATTTACAAAAATCCAGAAGTACGATCTGTAGTTTTCATAATTATGTTTTATGCTTCTTTTTTTTTTATTTCAGCGAACTACACTTATAACATTAAAATGTTTTATCATGCATTCATCATGTACTTTTTCCTACTTTTCAAAAGACTTTTGTGTATACACTTTATTTTATCCTTGACTTTCAATGTTAATATCTATTAATATGTGTGAAAATGATCAAGGTAAATATTAGTGTGCAGAATATCTTCGTGGTCATTTGTGTAAAAATATTAATAGATATTTAGGATGCATAAAGTGCATCACAACTGTTTTTATTTCCAGAAATGTTTCAAATTTATTCCTGTGAACTTTCAGCATCATTACTGCAGTCTTCAGTCTCACATGATGCTTCAGAAATCATGCTGATTTGCTGCTCAAAAAACATTTCAATGTTGTAAATAAGATGTGCATTTGATAATTTTTCTCAGGATTCTTTGATGAATATAAAAGTTCAAAAGAACACCATTTACTTGTGAATAAAAGTCTTTTGTAACAATGTAAATGTCTTTACTGTCACATTTGCTCAATTTAATGCGCCTTTGCTGAATAAAAGCAATAATTTCTTTAAAAACTAAATTTTAGTGTTAATTTGAAATGTAGTGCATGTGATAGATTTGAGTGATTTTTGGTTTTAGAAATTAGCATGCTGTTAAAATCAGTGCATCTGGGGAAAAAATGATTGCTGCATTTGTCATATATTACGAAGTGACATGGTGTTTGAATAAAAGACTTCCAAGAACCACAAGTGGTCAGTCACTTGTCTTGAATTTGCAAACTCTTCAAACGCAATTGAACATTCTTGCTTTGTTATCAGAGTTGTGCCTTTGAAATATTCAGTACTTCATCTAGATGGAGCACAAATCTGACCAAAAAGTCAAAAGGTTGTCTGCAGAATTGAAAGCGCGCACAGTAATTTAAATGAGCTTTCACTTCATCGCAGAATAACCTAGTTTAATGCCAATAGTCAAAAGTTTGATTTATAGAGCAGATTGCAGTTCTGAATGATTTTATTAGTGACAAAACATCTGTGAATGAAAACTTTCAGGGCTAAAGTCCCAGAAGCCCACTCCTAGCATTGCCCATGTATCAACCCTGCCAATGGGAAGGTTGATTTTAAACCACTGTGAAATTCTGCATTACAGGTTTGATTAGTCCTGTGACTTGGCAACACGTTTTTAAAAACCTTGACTTTACCTCCTTCCTGCATGACATCTCGCTAACAAGCTCTCAGTATTAAACACGCTCCCTCACGTCTTTGCTCTAACAATACTAGGGGTATATTTGGTAAGCCAAAGATATTTTCTGCCCTCTTTTAGTGCAACCTTCAGTTCTTGTATTTCAGAGCCTGGCAGACGGGCTTATCCTTGATACTTCTGTGCAGCCCACAGAGCCAGGATGTAATTGACTGTCCACTTCTGAACACCACACAGCTGAATTTTCTATTATCTGTCCAAAAGGTGATGTAAATTCAATTCAAAAAGGCTTGGTAGAATTAAGAAGTGTGTGTGTGTGTGTGAGAGAGAGAGAGAAGACGGTAGAGAGAAAAAGACCTGCCTTTTACTATAGGTATAGGATGTATTGAAGAATAGGAAAATAGTTTGCGTTTTTGGTCCCTTTGTATATTGTACATTGTGTGTGGTTCAAGTTAGACAAGTTAACACACATGAGTTTGTTTGGGTGTTAGGGAGTGTGGAGCTGTATTTATTGCGTACTGTAGTGTGTGTGTTCATACTGTCTCCGGGTCCTTTGGGAGTGTATGTAGTGGGGGGGAATGTGTCCTAATGATGCGTTTTCTACACCATTGATTCAGTAGCTCTGCTTCACAGTAAATCCTTCACATGCAACACATTAGAGCCCAGGCTTTTTCCTCCACCAATCGATTTGTAGAACTTACAGCCGTTCCTCTTTTCTCCTGTCCTCCGTTCAGCGCTTGTCTCCATTCCTCTGTGCTCCTTTCCTTTCCTTTCCTTTCCTTTCCTTTCCTTTCCTTTCCTTTCCTTTCCTTTCCTTTCCTTTCCTTTCCTTTCATTTCCTTTTGTTTTCTGTCTGACAAACTTTCTTTTCCTTACCTTTACCCTTTCCTTAGAATAGTAATAGTATTCTTAATTTTTTTCCTTTATTTCCTTTTTCTTTAATATTCTGTTCCTTTCTTTTCCTTTACCTGTCTCTTTACGTTGTCCTTTGCTTTTCCTTTCCTGCTCTCTTTTCCTTTACCTTTTGCTTTTTTATTTTTCTATACCTGTTCCTTTACCCTTATTTAATTTATTTTTAATTTAGTTTATTTCTCTATGCCTGTACCTTTTCTTGCCTCTTCAGTTTACTCAGTGAGGATGTTTTTGAAAGAAGTCTCTTATGCTCACAAAGGCTGCATTTTTAATGAAAAGAGAGTGCAACAGTGATGTTGTGAAATCTTATTACAATTTTTTAATAACCGTTTTCGAATTGAATTTATTTTAAAATGTAATTTATTCCTGTGATGGAAAACTGAATTTTTCCGCATAGTTACTCCAGTCTTCAGTGTCACGTGATCCTTCAGAAATCATTCTAATATGCTGATTTGCTGCTATTTCTTACTATTATAAGTGTTGAAAACAGTTGTGCCGATCAGTGTTTTTGTGGAAACCATGATGCATTTTTTGAGGATTCTTTGATGAATAGAAATTAAGCATTTATTTAAAATGGAATTTATTGGTAACAAATGAAAAGCTTTTTTGTCACTTTTGATCAATTTAGTGCATCCTTGCTGAAATTCGTCCCAAAAAAAAGTCCTACTGACCCAGAACTTTTGATCGTAGTATATGTCATGTGATCAGGGAGTTCAGCTCATATGCCATCTCAAGGTTCTTTCTCATCAGGGATAGTAGCCAGTAAGAAAGTAGCTTAGAGAATCCAGGTTTAGTATTAAACCCTATTAGAAATGCATCCACCGACCTCCTGAAATATATTCCCTCACACTACCATTTCATTCCACTGGAATAATATCACTCAAGCAGAGGACTCATTAGTCCCAGAAACAGCTCCTGAATATTTAAGGCCTATTTTATTGAATCAAAAAAAGAGCTTGACGTGGTTTCAGCACAGTAATTGAAGATGTCTCTCGCTCTCCCGTTCTCTCTCTCACTCTCTCTCTCAGATTACTCTCTGAGCTCATATTGCTGTCTTCAAAGTGCATTTTTATTTAATCAGGGGTTTACTGCTTCCAATTAAATATTTTAAGAAGACATGTTGTTTGGATGTGGGGGCAGGGCAAGGCAGAGCGGAGCAAAGGTGTCCTGGAGTCTTTCAGGAGACCTTGAATTCTCAGACCTTTGGAGGACAGTTTATTCAAATTACTCAAGGTCTACTGGGATACTCGTGTTAAAGGAAGGAGGGGGAACTTTGGGAATTCGGTACCTTTGCTCAATCTCTACCACCGTGAAAGCGATACACATTATTGCAGACACACTTGACAGACACAGCGACTAAAATGACATGAGCAAACATCGGCCAAGCAAAACTTGGACACACTTTTTGGAACAATAAATGTTTGATCAGCACATATTGATTTGAACACATACAAACCGCAGCTGGAAATGTCTCGGCTTACGTGTATGTGTGTGTGTGTGTGTGTGTGTGTGTGTGTGTGTGTGTGCTACTTTGTTTGGTGGTTGTTTTTGGTGCATGAGTGATTATTGCCAAAACTGTCTTGGGTTATTGCCCTCACAGAAACTTTTGAAGATGGATGTTTTTTTGGCCAGATGATCAATTGGATTATTTGCAGTGGCAGGTATAAGTAATGACAGTAATAAGCAAAAACAAGTGAAGAAGCAGCTATAATTTATTATTCATATCATGAATCCCAATTGTTATAAATGATGCCTACACTATTCCATTGCACTCTCCTTTACTCTCGAAAACTATTGTAGAAATAAAAACCTGAAGGCTTTGTTCTAGTGAAGTACTGATCCGAAATGCTTTTAACCAGAAGCATCCACATTTAAAAAGGCTGCAGAAATAATCACTATTCGTTTGTCTGTACATAAATGCAAATGTGGTTACAAAACATCAATTACAGACCAAAATTCTAAAGATATTAATTGAAGGGATTTGTTTACCGGTGTTTTAAAACTTTTGTGTTATTGATGTTTTCGAGTCATTCTTTAAAAATGTTTAAAATATGAAGAATTTCCATCTATTCAGAGGAATAGAAAAAGCAACATGTGGTAATGAGTTTTTACTTCTCTTTGAAAATATTTTTAGTTTAATCTCACATGAAAAGATGTGCAAAGTAATAATTCTGAGCAAAGCAAGTTATTACACTGCTTGCAAGGTGAACGCTGTATTGAAAGTCCTTTTTTTTGGGGGGATCCTGAATTAATTTAGCCCAAACCACTTAATATACAGCCTCTATTTAGATTTGTTATTGATTTTTATACTTTAAAAAAAAAAAAAAAAAAAGTTATCTTGTGCTCACCAAGACTGCATTTATTTAATACAAAATACAATGAAAACAGTAATATTGTGAAATATTATTACAGTTTTTAAATATTTGTTTTCTATACTTCATTTCTTTCTAAATCTAAGTTGTTCCTGTTATGGGAAAGCTGAATTTTCAGCATCATTACTCCAGTCTTCGGTGTAACATGATCCTTCAGAAATCATTTTAATATGCTGATTTGCTGCTCAAGAAACATTTCTTATTATTATCAGTGCTGAAAGCAGTTGTGGTGCTTTGATGAACAGAAATGTTCAAAAGAACAACATTTATTTGAGAGACAAATTTTGCATATAAAAGTTTTTACTGCCACTTTTGATGATTTTAATTCTTAATTTCTGAATAAAAGTATTAATTTAATACTTAATTGCTGTATGATTGCCCTTTTTTGCATGTATTTGCATATTGAATTTTGATTAGCCCTTCTTTCTTTCTTCTTCAAACTGAAAGAACAGTGTTGCATGTGTTGGTTCTCATTCCCTGAGACAAAAAACAAGATGTACTAAGTGTCACGGCAGAGTTTATGATGGCTCTGATGCAGCGTGTCATTACACACAACTTTAGACTAAAACCTACTGTACAGTAAGCTCATCTAAACTATAAAACATTTCTTTTGTAACGTTGCAAGCTCTGGTATTTCTTTCATTAAATGTAGGTTTTGTAGCAATTGCTCATTACAAAGTATGACAGTGTGTGTCAGGGTCAGCGATCACCATGGTGACTGGGATGTGAAGTTGAGAGGCAGTTTGTGCCATTTGGCTGTTTCTCCAATAATAGACTGTTGGGCTTTGTAGGAAAGGCAATTTCAAAAACTAACCCTAAATATGCACACTTGCTGTATTTTGTCAAAACTGTGTATACTGGAACACTTGTGAAGAAAGAACATTGTGTTTGGCATTTGTAACCCCGGGAATGTTAGAATCACCCTTTTTTTTTTAAATCGCTGATCTGAAAATACTTTTCAGAGCATTGAGGGCAGTGACAGCAGAGTGAAGACACTTTGGCGACCAGAAGATTTGTATCATGAGCATTTTAGATTAATTTAATTCTTTTGCTATCATTCTTCCTGCTTACTTATTTTGAGTCTCAGTATGTATCTTGTGTGTGTGTGTGTGTGTGTGTGTGTGTGTGTCTGTGTTGCTTAAGGGTGTCTGCAGAAGGAGAGATAAGACGCTAGTGTAGGACACTAGTGGATAGTGTTCACAGAATCCTGGTGATCTTATCTTCTCTCTACTTCCTTTTCTCCAGCTTTCCTTCATCCTTTCTTCTCCCTTGTGCTGCGATTTTCACAGCATGCATGTTTTACATCCATAGAGTTAGATTGAGAAGAAGTGGATTGTCCTCTCAGTCATGATTCTCTCGTTTTATCAAATTCAGTATGAAATGTGAATATTTCGGTGCAAATTCATGACTTGGTATGACACTTACTACTCGATTTTCTACACTGATGTTTAAACATTGCTTTTTGTTGTTTTTGGGGGAAAAATTCATACATATGGCAGTTTTACACTGTCATCAAAGATTTGTTTCAAGTAAATGCTGTTCTTTTGAACTTTCTGTTCATCAAAGAATCCTGGAAAAATATAAGAAAAAATATTAAGCAACCCAACTGTTTTCAACATTGATAATAAATGTTTCTTGAGCAGCAAATCAGCATATTAGAATGATTTCTGAAGGATGACGTGACACTAAAGACTGGAGTAATGGTGCTAAAGCTTTCAGATCAAAGGAATAAATTACATTTTAAAATATATTAAAATAGAAAACAGTTCTTTTAAATTGTAATAATATTTCACTTTTTTTTTACTGTATATGTGATTAAATAAATGCAGCGTTGTTGAGCATAAGGACTAGGTCTACATTATATGTAGCTTGCAACAAAGATAAATGCAGTGTATTCTTGAGTTTGTGCATTTTATTGGAAATGCATTCAATGCTTGCTTTTGTAAGATAAAATTTTGATTCTATGTTTAGATGCCATTTGAAGTACAGTTTAAAATCTGAATCTAGAAGCAAAACCGGCTAAGTCATAGTAATTTTTGTTTGTTTGTATTTTTATTTTTTTTGTATTTATTTATTTTTTTCAGAGTGCTTGGAGACGTGCCCTGATGTTCAAATGAAACCCACACCACTGACAAACCTCTGAGACTCGATTCGTACCTCTGTTATTTTCACAAACCTCAAGCTTTTTGGTCCGAAACCCCTCCATTAACATCCGACCGTTGTATTTCATCTTTTCTGCTCTCTTTGTACTGTATTTTCTTTTCTCTCTTACGTTCTCTCTCTGTCGTCTTTAAAGTGCTGTCGTGACCAGACAGAAAGAAACAATATTGCTTTTAGAGGACAAACAAATAGAGGCTCCCCATTATCTTTCCGTTCATCCCGTATACTTTTGTGTGTTCGTCTATGTGTGTGTGTGTGTGTGCGCACCGGTGCATGTCAAGTGGGACAGGGAAGCATGCACAAGTGTCCCATGAGAGCTCTAGCCTGTTCTATAACATGACAGGCCCTCAGAGGAGCGCGCCAAGCTGTCACACTGAGCTCTCCCCAACGCTAATGAGTCAGAGTTAATTAAAAAACCCAGGCAGGACTGCGGGAGACACACACATCGATGCACACACACATATGCAAGCGTACATGCGCTCACCCAACCTGGCCAGGGTTAAACACACATAGTGGACAGTGGTGAAGAATATTGCTGATTCATGCTCTAGCCTCAGGGGGCCCATGTGTGTGTGTGGACGTCAGCGTGTGTGTCCCTTGTGTGTGTTTAGCGTCCCTGCGGCGCTGGGGCTTTTATGAAGAGGCAGGGAGGAAGCTACGCCGCTGCTGCTCTCAGTCTTTTTCTTTAGTTTCCTTGCTCCTGAGGTCATGCGTTTCTTTTAGTATCCACCATAATAGCTACTAAAGTAGCCACTTCTGCTGTCATAGGAAAAAAATGTAGAAGCTGTGGTTAAAGGAATAGTTCACTCAGAAATGAAAATTTACTTCTCCTGATGCCATCCAAAATGTTAATGAGTTTGTTTTTTTATGAGAACAGATTTGGAGAAATTTAGCAATACATCACTTGCTCTCCAATGGATCCTCTGCAGTGAATGGGTGCCGTCAGAATGAGAGTCCAAACACCTGATAAAAACATCACAATAATCCACAAGTAATCCATATGACTCGTCCATTAAATAACATCTTGTGAAGTGAGAACCTGCATGTTTGTAAAAAAACAAACAAATCCATTGTTAGTTTTAACAAATATCCGTAATTCACTTCATCCAGTGAAAAATTCCAAGCCCTGTTGTCCTCTTACATCAAAATGTACAAATATATTTGATTAGACCTGTTTGATTGATTTGAACTGTTTTGGTTTTCATTTGTAAAAAGTGCTTTGTCTTGCATAATTCTCTCCTGATTTATACGAGATAACTTTTTCACTGAAGAAAGCAATATTATGAATAGAGGACTCATATTTAGTTGAAAGCAACAGTTTGAAGTTAAAAATGTCTTGATGGATTTGTTTTACAAATATGCAGATTTTCGCTTCACAAGATGTTGATAAAGTGAGTCGTGTGGATTATTGTGATGTTTTTATCAGCTATTTGGATCCTCATTCTGACGGCACCCATTCACTGCGTGCAGAGGATCCATTGGTTAGCAAGTTATGTAATGATAAATTTCTCTAAATCTTTTCAGATGAAGAAACAAACTCATCTACTTGTTGGATGGCCTTAGAGTGAGTAAATTTTTTTTGCAAATTCATTTTTCTGGGTGAATTATTACTTTAACATGGCTGATTTTTGTAAGGGTTGGATTTCTTTCATCAGGCAAATGGTTTTTTATTCTTTTTTTTTTTTTCCGGTTATTAAAAAGAATAGATTAGCATCTTGCTGCAACAAGGGTTTGTTTGAAAATAAATTAATGTTTTAATTTTCCATTTTAGTTGGCAATCAGCTATTTCATCTTATCGTCGTTTGTGACACTATTAGCATGCAGGCAAAAATGTCAGCACCAGATTATCATGTTTACTCAGCATATTAATATATTAGCATTTTTTTAATATTAATGCAGGATTAGCATAAACATTAGCATCCATTAACATGCTTTTGCATATTCAAATTTGCTTACTTCATGTACAAATGCGACGCTAATCGTTTCAGCTTTTGTTCAGTGGTTATTCCACTCAGTTTCCATCCCAGAGGGATTTTTGATTAAGTTGACGCTGAAAAGATTCACGGTTGTTTATAGCAAACTACTTTAGCTGTTCCTTTTACCTGGGTGAGATTAGCATCATATGAGATCGAGTGCTTGTTGGTAGAGCTGTTCGTTAACACAAAGGCACATCGATGCACGTTAGGGCAGATGTTCTGTGGAGGGACAGGAAGATTGTCGTCTTGTCACACTGAACCTAAAGACAGAGGCGTGAGCTGCAACAGGCCATGAAAGCTGTGAAAAAGATCCTATCACATCAGGCATGCTTGGATTAACTTTCTTGCCATCTCATTCTTTCTTCTTTCAGATCTCTTCTGTAACTTTTGTTGTTTTTGGCTTATCCCTTTACCACGCAGCACATTTTGTTCATTTTCATCTGCTAGCATTTCTCTATGATTTTTAAGTTTGTGCAAAATCTTGGATACTGTTTATTTACGGGGCGCCATGTCAGTATTGGTATATCAGTATGCCAATTATTGGCCATATGAGGAACTGTCTCTTGTCCTTTCAGGCCAATTGTCTCTAAATCTCACATTTGTTGATTTATAAATGTTGTAGGCCTTGAAACTTATATATTTGGTGATCTGGAATCTATTGAACATTGTTGTTGTGAATTCTGATCATTTAAATGTCACAAGATAATGTTATCTAGCTGCCTAACATTTTGTTGAAATTTCACAAATGACTTGTTATTGTCCCAGAAGCATCATTCATCATCAATCATATGACTGATGTTTTACACTACATTGCTTTCAAGCAAAAGAATATTTGTGAATTTGATGTCATGGCATTTTCTTGCTGTTATTGTACATTTATAAATGTTATTTATTTATTAACTGTAGTAAATTATGTTAAATGATATACAAATGTTACATTAATATATATATATATATATAATAAATATACAGTACACACATATATTATGTAAACAAAAACTTTTGTTTTGGATGCGATTAATTGCGATTAATCGTTTGACAGCATACATATACATATACATATATATATGTATATGTATGCTGTCAAACGATTAATCGCATCCAAAACAAAAGTTTTTGTTTACATAATATATGTGTGTACTGTGTATATTTATTATATATATATATATATATATATATATATACACACATGCATGTATATATTTAAGAAAATTTTGTTTATATATTAAATATATTTATATATATTTTAAATTATATGAATATAAATATATACATGTAATATATATATAATTTTATTTTCCTTAAACATGTAAAATGTTGTTTTCACTGTCTGATAATGTATGATAATATATTTGTTTAATACATATCTATTTGCACATAATATTCAGATTTTTTTTTTTGTCAAGCGTAATTTAAAACCAAGCAGTTTTTTTGCACATTAAATTTTGCTAGGCTGATTGTACTTTAAATTCTGGAGAGTGTTAGTATGAATGCTATGTTTGACAAAAATAATGTTCAGCATTTTTTATTGGCCAAGAATTCCTAAACAGAGCAACCTTATTGTCTGTCAAATTAATGAGCAAGCATACAAAAACGTACTCTGTTAAATGTTGATACCAGCAAGGACTTGTAGCCAGAAAATTAAAAGAAGCAGCATATTTTCTTCCACAAACACACGCGCACACACACTTGTATTTGCGCTCACTCTCCATCTTTCTCTGGGGAGCATGAGTGTGTATGGCTGTGGGCATGTGCTCTCAGAACCTCTTCATCTTTCTTCTGTCTTTTATGTCTCTGTGTCTGCTACACAAATGTTATAACATTGTTTTTCTTTCTTGGGTTGGTGAAAACAATATGAAGGTAGAGAGCCCAGCTCTGCTCAAACGGACACCTGCTTGTGTCTCAACCTCTCTGACCTGTCTTTAATTTATCTCTGTCTGTTATTTCCTCTCTCAGGCTGTGCCTTCCTCACATACTGTGCAAGAGAATCGGCGCTAAAAGCTCAGACTGCGCTTCACGAGCAGAAGACACTACCTGGGGTAGGTCATCACGGTCAAACTGGCACATAAACACATGCAAATAACAAAACACATGCACACTGGTACAAAAGGGTAGTTGACATATAATACTATTGGGAAGTTGGCAGTGACATACTTAAATCTATATAAAAATCCTTATAGCATTTTGGTGTTGTTTTTTTTTAAATTATGCATTAACTACGGATGAAATTGTGATATATATATATATATATATATATATATATGTGTGTGTGTGTGTGTGTGTGTGTGTGTGTGTGTGTATGTATATATATATATATATATATATATATATATATATATAAAACATTAAATTGTATATGTATACTATCATTCAAATTTTGTGGGTCAGCAATGTTTTTATTTAGGTTTTTTAAATGTATTATCTTTTAATTAATGTTTTTGCTGAAGAAAAGTGTTAATTTACTTTTATTTCAGTAAACACATTTAAAATGCTACAAATGATTTCTAGAATAATAATAATGTGCCATTGTTTGCACAAAAAATATTAAGCAGAACATCTATTTTCCACATTTATAATAGTAAATAAAGTTTCTGGAGCACCAAATCATCATATTAAAATAATTTCTGAAGCATCATGTGGCAATGAAGACTAGTGTAATGATGCTGAAAATTCAGATTTGCCATCATAAAAATAAATTACATTTTAAAAAATGTACTACAATAGAAAATGTATTTTAAATAGCAATAATATTTCACAATATACTGTTTTTACTGTATTTTTGATTTAAAAAAAAAAATCTTGCAGACCCCAAACTTTTGCCACTTTTGAATGGTTGTGTGTGTATGTATATTTATATTTAGACACATACAGTAAATAAATAAAAAAATAGTGCATTCATGTATTAAGTGTCAACTACCCAAATTTACATTTAATGCATTTTAAATTTTAAGCACATTGTATGTAGGTTTATTTATGTATTTATTTTTTGCCAAAAACTAACTCTTGGCTCTGTTTTCAATCTCGTTCACTCGCTTCTCGTTCTCTTCCTTCCTTTTCCTCTCCATCTCTCTCTCTCTCTTTCTCTCTGGAAGAGCCTTGTACCCAAGGGCAAGAACTACACAGTACCACATTAGAGCTGTCCTATTTATAGTGTCTTTTAGTGTCTCTGAGCATGTGTGTGTCTGTGTGCGAGCATGCCGTATGATTGTCTGCGGGCACGTGTGTGTGTGTGTGTGTGTGTGTGTGTGTGTGTGTGTGTGTATGTATTACTTCGTCACTCCTCTTTGGGTTAGTACAAACTTGCTACCCCACTCTAACATTGTTTGGTATTAGTGTGTGTGTGCGTGTGTGTTTTGAAGTTGCTCCGTTAGCTCTTGCTCAGCTCAGTTTGGTGTGTTCTGTTTTAATGACGCCTCCAGGGAGAATGACAGTTGCCGTGGCGAATGGAATGCCTTTGATGCGAGTGATTATGACATCATAGATGTTGAATACAGGGGGAGTCACTTTGCTGGAGTTCCTCTCTTTTAGTGCAGAGAATATTCACTCGGTAAAAATGCTCACACAGCCATACACGTTTTTTTTTTTTCTCACATGAACGTGTAAGTCATCATGTTAGATGTTGACTGTAATAAGAAAAACCCTTGATCGTCTTATTATGAGCACATCTATTCGCAAGAAATGCAAACGCAGCAGCTGCAAATGAATTCAATCGAAGGCTCTGCCTATCACAAATGTTTCATAAGAATACTAATTACCCAGAGGAACGTTTTATCGCTCGGGTTGCTCATTCAGAGCTCAGGAGAATTAATAGAGTTCTTGGTTGGGTTTCATTTTAGTCTTTGTCTCGGATGTTTCTCCTATAATTTCTGAAGAGAATTATATTTTTAAAAATGAGGGATTAGAGCTGTAAAATGAATATTGATACTATATCTGAGATCATTTGAATTTGATGAGAAATGTTGGAGAAATCTTACAATTTTCTTGACAGATCTGATCATAGACATTTGTTGAGACCTATTTAGAAACACTGGAGATTACTTTTTTTTTTTTTTTTTAATCTGGTATAATTTTGGGATCAGAGGTATTATTATAGTTTTTATTAGTAATTAGATTTTTTTATTTTGATATTTTACTTACATTTTTGGTAATTTTGTTCTGTGTTTTGGTCATTTTTAAGCTTTTTTTAATATATGTCTATATATTTTTATTTCAGGTTAATTTTAGTTAATTTTAGAAAATGAGAATAGTTGCCTTGGATGCTGGTTCATTTTTTGGGTTTTTTTCAGTTAACATCTATTTATTTAATTTTAATTAGCAAAAAACCCTGAAACAATCTGAGATATTGTGTTTGATATTTACAGTATAACCAGAAATCTCAGTTTGTTTTCAAATTATCTCATTTTTTTTCTGAGAGGAAACATCTGATGTTTAATTTTTCATGCGTACAGTATGAGCCATCATGGCCACTTCAAAGATAAACACATTTTTCTTGTGAATAGTAAAGACTTAAGTAAACAAAGAAAGAGAGAGAGAAAGCAGAATAAATAAATCTGAAGAAATGAAGAAAAGTCATTGGAACGTTTTATGTGTTTTATCTGCAGGAGAATCTTGAGCCATCCCACCATTTCTTTCCCTTTCTTTCTCTTTGTCCCCCCTCTCAGCCTTTATGCTGTAATCTCTCTCATTTTTCCACTTCACTTGACAGCTTGATGGTTTTTAGGAAAGTGGTTTTATGTTAGAAAGTTCTGTCAAGTGCAAGAAGCCTCCCAAGCTCCAGTCGGGAAGAGATAGACTGAGCCAGAGAGAGTGGGCTGCACTTGGACCTTCAAAATCACAGCTCAATAGCAGAGTCGCTCCAAATGAGTGGTGAAAAACACATTTGCGCCTGTTAGCTTAAAGCCTTGCTCTCTGTGACGCTTTCTTTTGTTTGGTATGGGATCACCTCACTTGACTAAAATCACATGAACATTTATATTGTGCTTATCGAGCATTTCTGCCATATTTGACATCACAATATTGCAGCTATAAAGTAATGCAGGACAGAATATAGTGTTTAAAAGTGTAATTTGGTTTAAGGTGTATTACCTACTGGTATGATACCTTATATTTTTTGCTGGGTTATTACATATAGGTATAATCATTTTTCACATTTCCAGGCTATATTCTTATACTTTTATAACTTGTATAATGGTAGTCAAGGTTCCTCATACCAAAAACCATCTTAATTTAGCTTTATATGATTTTCATACTTATTTTTTTCCCCTTTCTGACCTTTACAATTAAACCAGCGGTTTTGGTACTGTACCTTTAAGACTTGCTTGGGAATTACCTGTCATGACCGACTGTCCCAGCATGTCGGTTTAGTTTCTTTCAATAATTTGCTTGTAACTAAATATCTATTTCTAAATAAATTAGGTGATCATATGTTAATGTGATCATGATTGTCAAATTGTAATTATGACGATTTCAGCATAACTTTTTGCACATAGTACATCAAAACTGAAACTTAAGTATGAAATACATAGAAAAGAGCAAAGGAATTCCTTTTATTTTAAGATATGACTCCTTTGATTGAAATTTTTGTCCCTTTTTGACTGTTACTGCTGTATTTGTCATGTGTTAAAAAGTTTTTAAAACATCTCAAAAGCTCCCCAATGCTGCATTTATTGATATCATATGATCAAAAATACAGTAAAACAGGAATATTGTGAAATAATATTGCAATTTAAAATAACTCTCATTCTAATATGATGATTTAGTGTTTGTGTGTGTGTGTGTGTGTGTGTGTGTGTGTGTGTGTGTGACCCAAACATTTGAACAATATTGTAACAGTATTGTACAAATGTGTCAGAACCTTTAGCAAGGCATATCTGTATTAATTAATATAACACAAAAATGTTTAAAAAGCCTTGTGAGTTTCACTAGTTTAAAAGATGTGTTTCATACATACAGAAGGACTGTTTTTTTTTTTTTTTTTGTGGGGGACGATGGCAGCGACAAGCCAGGACAGGCTCTCGTGCACACTGCATTTATTAAAATCTCTTCTGGCCTCTCTCGTACTACAGTATGATGCCTCAGAAACACTCTATTGATTCTGGCACTGGGCCTCATCGGCGGGAGGGTGTGTGTACACACCCACGACCGCTCTCTCGCTCACGTTTAAATACACACACACGCACGAGTACAAACGGAGCAGCTATTACTCACTGCAACGCACACAAATGCAGAATGTTCACAAATATGCATTCATGCAGATGAATATTCATGTAGAAATATTTCCCGGAGACTCAGGCTGTAATGCTCGTTGTGGCATAGCCATACACAGACACACACCATGGCTGTGTTCAAAATGAAATACTATTATTTTATGTATCTGTATGTATGTATGTAAATATTTATTTATTTACTTTTGCATAATTATTATTATTACTACTATTACTGCTATTATTACATCAACTTTTAACCTGGATAAACAAAAGACATTTGACTTTGTGTTTGTACTGGTCAGAGTAGGTGGGTGTGTGTGTGTGGGTGGGGTGGGGGTGGGGTTATTGCCCTGATTGTCTAGGAAGGAATGATATGTATTAATATCTAATGACAAATTTTTTTTAAAATTACATTTATTGTGATATTTGTATTGTGAGAATTATTGTAATTACAGTTAAAAAATCTAATGAATAAATTATTACAAAAATAGAACACCAATTTTCTTTCATTTTTATTGTATGAATTGTCATTACAGTTAAAAACTCCAATAAATAAAAAATTTAAAAAATAGAATACTACTTTTTTCCATTTTTGATTGAGAAATTATTGTAAAAACTCCAATAAAGTATTCACAAAATAAAAAAATTATATCACTTTTATTGTGAGAATTATTGTAATTACAATTAAAAGCTCCAATACAGTATTCCAAAAAAATACAAGTGTACTGTATGTACTGCATAGTATTTAAAAGTAGTACTTAAATCAGTATGAACATTTCAAACAGCTATATTGTTGCTGCTTTAACTCCTTACTTGCATGTTTAATTCAGCAAGCGCCATCCAGTTATCTTCTCATAAATAAATCCAGTTATTTTGCATTTCTAATCCCATTTTGTATAAAAAAAAAAAAGTCTTAACTTTTGACAGCCAATCAAATAATGAAGTCAAAAGAGATCTCAGTTCATATTGTTCTTGTTCATTTGTCAGAATAGAATGTCAAGTTGTTCGCATTGCATTATGGGATAAAGTATTTCACACAGTGCGCTCTGGTTGCACGTTCTGGCAAATGTTGCATCATTTGGGTCCTCACGCCTACAGAAAACTGGCACAGTATGCGCTGTATACACACACGGCATGCTACTTTCTTTCAGAAATAGTATTCAATTCTGAACATATCCAAAGATAAACCTACCTCAGCTCCCATATATCTAGAAAAAAATGCACACACCTACTCACAAATATGTATTTAAAAACATGTATTCATACTCTCAAACACATAGATGTACTCTCCATTGATCCCTAATAGTACATACTGACAGTCTGTAGATAAGCAAGCACAACATGGATCAATGGATCATTTTGTAACTCATAAAGGTACACACACGCACGCACGCACACACACACACACGCACGCACACACACACACACACACACACCTACACCAGCTCTGATCTCTGATATGAGCCTGAGCCGTGCCTCCAGGAGCAGAGATGAAATGGGAATAGAGTAGGATGGAAGGGAGGATTGAAACGCATGAAGGGAAGAAAGAAAGAAGGACAGAAGAGGAAGCAGCAGGCGATGTGGCTCTTTGCTCTGATTTCTGTTCATTTACTCTCTCTTTCTCTCTCTCTCTGGCGATTGTGTGAGATATGCTACAGACCCAGAAATCCATACCATTGACCAACTGCGCGACCTACTTTTGTGGCAGCTCTTTCAATAAGTCTGCCGACTGGTCAATATAGACCTGTTCCCCGAGAGAGGCACAGGAAAAAGGAAGTGTGAAGACCTTTGGATGTGTTGTGTTTTTTAAACTGATGTGCAGGGCCTCTCCATTTTACTGTATTAGTTTACAGAAACATGCTATGTTAATCTTACACTGCAAGTCAAATGTTTGAATTTATTATTACTGTTTTCCAGTTTAGAGTAATATTAAAATCATTAAAACTATAAAATAACTAGTGCTGTCAAACGATTAATCACATCCAAAATAAAAGTTTTTGTTTACATAATGTATGTGTGCATACTGTGTATATTTATTATGTATATATAAATACACATGCATGTGTGTGTATATATATATTTTTAAATATTTACATGTATTTACATGCATATATGCGTATTCATATAATTTATATAATTTAAAAATATATTTAATATGTAAACATAACAAATTTTTCTTAAATATATACATGCATGTGTTTGTATTTATATATACTTAATAAATATACACAGTACACACACATATTATGTAAACAAAAACTTTTATTATGAATGCGATTAATCACGATTAATAATTTGACAGCACTAAAAATAACTAAAATTGAAGTGTGGGAATGAGACCTAAAATGTGTCAAATGTAAAATGTGTAGAAACTTTCTTATATTTAATTTTAGGTGCATCCTGGAATGATATTTAAAAGTTATTTTCACATGAATTTCACATGTAGCCTACTAGAAACTTTCTCTGCACTGTCCAATCCAAATCATTTATTTAAAATTATATATTTAATTTTAAATATTTTATATAAAATATGTAAGATATATTTTGATGGATTGATTTAGAAATAAATTAATGCTTTAATTCAGAAAAAAAATTACAGTAAAGACATTTATAATGTTACAAAAGATGAAAAAATGTATTAGTTTCCACAAAAATACCAAGCATTATAAAGCAACATTTTTTAACATTGATAATGATAAGAAATGTTGAACAGCAAATCAGCTAATAATATTTCACAGAATTACTGTTTTTACTGTATTTGATGAACATGAGACCTTTTTCAGAATCAAAAACGTGTGTGTATATTTATTTATATTTACAAAGTCTGTTTCAAAGATTTAAATACAAAGCACTTAAGACCATAAGAAATATAATTTGAGCATTATAAGTTGAGCACGTCACAATTCTAATTATCTTTATGGTCTTTATAATCTTTATGCAAAATATACTTTCTCTTTTTTTTCCTTTTGATTTTGCAGTGAAATGTCTCCTGAGTGCATTTTCATGCGATTCACCTCATCTGTCTCCGAATCTGCGGTTGACCTCCTTCTTGCAAGAGAACCTTACTCAGAATCACCTGCGAGTTCACAGTCCTTATATAATCACTCACAGCTCCCAGTGATTAAACCTGAGAATCCATCGCTGAGAGAGACGTTTTGACAGATACTCGTCTGTCGTCGTGAAAAATAGATGCTCTTCTTCTCAACTTGTAGAGCTCACTGCCTCCACTGTGGGGGCCTGCTGTACTGATTACAACATTATGTAATACGGAAGAGACGCTCTATATCGAGAATTCAGTGTGAAAAACGCTTGTGACAGCACAGTGGCCCAGGAAAGACGGGGGCTGACAAATTTCCTTTGCAGCCAATGTCGTGCTGACTTGGTCTAAACACTGTGCGGGCGCCCCGAGTGGATGAGACAATAGGTACGTTGACATACCCACTCATAATAGCGGCGTGGAGCAGACAGCAGTTGCGTGTGATGATTTGTTGCTGGTTAATACGACTGCGCTGTGGTCTGAGCCATATGCCGGCGGAATAATAAACTTTGCAGTGAAGGGCATTTGTCAGTTGTGATTGGTTTTATTGAAGGACGCATTTTCACAAATCTTATTCGAGACCTGGTGGCGCAACAGTTTGGTAGCCGGGGCAAGCGGACACAACAACAACAGCGACGCGGGAATAAAAGTGCAATTGCAGGCCACGACTTGGCTGCCTTTTAATTATTGATGGCCACTTCGGCTCTGCATTGGGCAGTAATTGCATTACAGGTCACTTCTCAATAGCAATCTGTGAAAGTTGTGGTGATGTGTGCTGGGAGCCGATCGATAGGCGCTGTCCAGGGTGCTGGATTCAGACACACTTTCACTCTGTCTTTATGTCTCTCTCTCTTTCTCTCTCTCTCTATCTCTCACTCGTTCTACTTTATGCTCTGTTTCTCACCTGTATGTTCAGGTTCCCTCTTTCGTGGCATTTATGCTTGAAGCTATTGGTCGATTGGAAATTTTCATCTTTTTTTCAAGATTCAAAGAATTTTCAGGTTTACGCTGCTTAAACGGGTATTTCATTGTGCAAAACTGAGCTACTGTTTTGTTTTTTTATTAAGCCCTGTTATGACAGAACTAGTTTTCCCTGAGGAGGTCATCCTGTCTGACTTTATTTCTGCCTGAACTGGTTTATTTCTTTATTTATTTTAGTGACACAACCTCTGTGAAACTGGAGGAAATCTCATTTCATCCGAGTAGCAGCGTCTGTGATTGCGGTATATTATTTTTGCCCAGTGTTTCTCATTTATTTTGACCTTCTTTTGAATGCCATATCCAAAGTTGAATTTCTTTCTTTTTCATTATGGATTCATTATGGATTTCTTGTTTATTTTTCTGGGTAAAATCAACAAATCAGTTGATAGTTCAAATACTGCTGGCAAAAAATAAATCAATAAGGAAAATTTGATCATAGGCTGCTCACAATGGCCACTGTAGTAAAAACCCATTTGATTTGCATCCACAGGCACATATAGACTATTTTACAATGGATTTTTAAAATATAAATTATTAATATTATTTATTTTGTTTATAATTGTTTTTTATACTAATTACATTATTGACTATAATTTTTTAATTGCTCTACTGTTAAAAGTTTGGTCAATAAAATAAGTTTTTAGAAGAAACAAATAAATTACTTTTATTCAGCAGAAAGCATCAAAAGTGACAGTACAGACATACAGACAAACATTATATAGTTACAAAATTTTGAATGGTAGTGTGTATTAAATTTTGTTACACATAATATTTTTATAAAACAATATATAAGTATATAACAAAATTTATATAAGAAACTAAATAGTAAAAAAATAATATATTTTTTAATAAAAAAAATATATTTTTATTATTATTGGAAGTTTTATAAGAAAATACTACTTCAGTCATCTACTTCACAATTTTATGTTTAACGTTTGTTAAATTTGTTAATTGCCATTTCTTTGTAATTTACTGTGAAATTGATTAGCACTTTTTTTTTTACGTTTTGAAAAACGACACATTTCCCATCTCTTCTGTCGCTGTTATTTTACCTGTCGTTGTCCCTGTGTCTCTGCCTGGTTCTTTCTCATCGCCTCCGTCCACACTTAATTTCTTATGCTGTCTGTCTGTCACACATTTGCTGTGTCATCCTATCTCTCTTGCTTCTGTTCTCCTGCTGTACTTCGTTCTATCCCTGTCCCCCTCTTGCTCTCTTTTGCAAGGAGGAGAGTTGAAGAGACAGTAGATTTTGCATGCTCTAAATACACTCACTGTCTGTGTGTGTGTGTGTGTGTGTGTGTGTGTGTGTGTGTGTGTGTGTGTGTGTGTGTGTGTGTGTGTGTGTGTGTGTGTGTGTGTGTGTGTGTGTGTGTGTGTGTGTCTCTGTGTGTGTGTTTTGGGATGGTGTCATCCAGGGCTGGGCGGCAGGAGGAAGCAGGGTTTGTTAAATCATGATTTGGTGGTCACAGGAGGGGAGGGGTGAAGGGATAGAGGCTTGGAGAGATGAGGCCAGAGTGTGTCCAGGCAGCTTGGCAGACATCTAAGCCTCCTGCTCTATTTGTTCTTCCCTCCATCCGTTTCTCTGTCTCCTGGCTCTTGGCTTCTTCTGTTTCTTCTTTTTGTCCTCTTTTTCTGTGTGGGGTGTCTCTTACTTATTCATTTATTTCAGAGGTGGTACTTTGGATTGTTCTGTGCTTCATCTCCCATGCCTTGCTGTGCCACGTTCTTCCCGAGCACTGCTTTATGCTGCTTCATGGTCTGTTTTGCACCATGTTGTTCTATGTTATGATTTTTTTTTTCACTGTTGTACATCCTGAGCTCTGTTCCTGACTTGCTTTATATTGCCTAAAGAGACAGCTGTCTTCTAAGGGAGCATCCTGACAGAAATGGATAACAACTGCATAGGTGGCAATTCTGAATGCATATATATATATATATAATATATATATATTTAATATTTAGTGCATATTTTTATATTTAAATTTTAGTTCAAGTTAGTTATTTTGTCATTTTTGTTAGATTTATTAGATTTATTTTTATTAGATTATTAGTTTCAATATGTATGTGGTTTTTATTGATTTTTTTCTCAGTTTTAGTTATTTTAATACATCAAGTTACAAAAAAATGATAAATGTTGCTTCGGCGAATAGCTGAAATGAAACAAGTTTACGTTTTTATATTTTATTTTATTTCAGTTAACTTGTATTATTGCATGTAAAAAATGTTGTTGTTTTTTTATGATTTTAATTTGTGTTAACTATCATATCCCTGCTGCCATTCAACTTTTTTTTTAAATAAATTAATACATATAGTTTAATTCAGCAATGATGCATTTAATTGATCAAAAGTGAAAATAAAGACAATTTTATACATACATACATACATACATACATACATACACACACACACACACACACACACACACACACACACACACACACATATATATATATATTATATTAAGCAGCACAACTTTTTTCAGAATTGATAATAAGAATGAAAGTTTCTAGTATAGTAAAATAAAAAAAGTAATTTTCATTTGTAATAATATTTTACTATATTACTGTTTTGTTTTTTTTATTTTTGTAATAAATGCAATGTTTTTGAGCAAAAGAGACTTATTTCAAAAACATAAAAAAAAGTCTCATCAACCCCAAACCTTTGCAAGTTAATTGCACTAATTTTTTTCTCAGTCATTTTTATCATTTTAATTTGCTTCTTACAGGTCAGAGAACTCTCCTGACTCATCCACCATCTAGATGAATATTTGGACTGAGTTAGTCGCAATGCATTCTGGGATTGATTGCTGTAGAATTTGGCCAAGATTAGGCATCGTAGATGACGGCTTACTTTATTGGAAGCGCTTTCATGTTGGAAGTGTGCCTGTGATGTTTAAAAATGATGTCTATGTAGGCAGCTCACTAGGTTTTGGAACAGAGCTCCGATTCCTCACGCTGAACTCGCTTGTAATGCGTTTTGTGCTGTTTGGTAATGATCTGCACAGAACGTACCGTGCACCTCTGCGTTAGGCTCTTTGATTTCATCTGAGGTACAAAATGCAAGTTTATAAAAAATTTCGGAAAATGTGTGAACGTCAGTCCATCGCCCTCCAGCCGTCTCTCCTCTGGCCTTGAACGTGTAACTCATTCAGCTCTGGCCTGTTTGCGATTGTATGTGTTTGATGCTGTGCGTTCAAACTGCCAGACTGTGCTCAATGAGGCTTCTCTTTTGCTCTGACTTCCTGCCGCGGGCGTCCTCTCGGTTAGCCAGTCAGCAGCGTGTTTGTATGTGTGTGTGTGTGTGTGTGTGTGTGTGTGTGTGTATGTGTGTTTGTGAGCGGGATCTGGACTCGATCCTTTCTTGTGTGCGAGTTTGTATCTAGCCTTGTGTTTTATTGATAACTTATCAATATCACATCATGTTCATTTAATAACAGGCAGAGACCTTATCGGGAGTGTTTTGTTTGAACGACTTCTCTGAAGTTCACCACAAACTGGGTCTCCTCTCCTGCGCACTCTTTCACTCTTCACCTTTCCGCATGGCAGAACAATGTCTCTCTCACTCAGTCTCTCTCGCTTTTTCTCCGGTCTCGTCACTTACAACCCTTTGCTTACACCCCTCCTCCTATGTGAAAGTAATTTTAACAGCTCCGGACGTCAGATGTGTCAACCTCTGTTAGCTGTTTCCCCCTCTCTCTTTTGTTTTACTCCCAGTCTCTGTGGACACTGGGTGATTTCTCAGGTCCATTATTAGTCAGATCAGCAGCTGTGGGGAGCGCTAGCTTAGCGTTCATTAATATGCAGCATTAGCATTTGTGCTAAAAACATCGAGGAGCTACTGCTGCCTTCAAGTCCTCCTGGGAGGTTTCTACTTATGAGTCGGGTAGTCGTAATTATGGCGTGATGTGCATTCAAGTGATTTTGACCGGAATAAAGTGGATGTGTTGGGCAATTTCAAATTGCGTTTTTTTTTCACATCCTGACAAATACAGAATGCTTTTAGCACATCATGAAGACCAAAAATGCACTTTAGGTGTGTAGCTGAAGCTTTGTCTATGTATTGCATCATTCTTGTGCTGCCACAGAGGATTCAAACAAGTCTGTGAATAGTAAAGCTATAAACTGACAAGCAGTTTTTCAAAAAGATTTGCTTGTATGTGGGTCAAAGATGAAAAGGAGTTTTCAAGCTTCAAAACAATAAAAGTTTAATACAGCTTTATTTTTATTTTTTTCATGCATTAGAAATGGTCCTGTTTATTTTTATTTTTCTGAGCAAGGATTTACTATAAAAAAAAAATTCAATAATTGTATATATTTTTTTATGTTTTTGAAAGTCTCCTATACTCACCAAGGCAGCATTTATTTGAATTCATTTTTATTTATCTAAACTACAGTAAAAACAGAAATATTGTGAAATATTATTAATTTAAAATAATTGTGTTCTGTTTGAATAGGCCTATATTTTAAAATGTAATTTATTCCTTTGATGACAAAGCAGATTTTTCAGCATCATTACTCTAGTCTTCAGTGTCATGTGAGCCCTCAAAATCATTCTGATATGCTTTTTTTTGAAATCATGAAAAACTACAATTTCAAAAGTTTGGGGCAAGCTTTTAAAAAAAGGACAAAAATATTTTTATTCAGCAAGGATGTATTAGACTGATAAAAAATCTCAATTAAATGTTCTTTTTGAACTTTTTATTAATCAAAAAATCCTGACAAAAAGGCATTACCATTTCCAGAAAATTAAGATATTTTAGAAGTATTTTTCTTTTTTATTGATTAGAAGTTGATCACTGACCAGTGATTCACAACAATCACATTTTGCAATCGAATTTGCATATTTTTACATTTTAAAATGCCCTGTCAAGTGAAAAGTTGTGTAAATACATCCATTTCGACATGACTTGCATCTCAGCGACTCTCCCTAGAGGTTATCAATCACACAGTAGCCATAACCTTCCCAAACGTCCCCTCTACCCAAATCTGATAAAGTGGTGCCATGGTCACATGACCCTAACTGTCTTTCTCCATCCGTGCCGACTTTACCCGCATGTGCCATTCGCACTAAAGCATGTGTCAGTCCTGCAGCTTTATTACCCTCTCTGCAGAGTGAGCTATGAGCGGATTATGCTGTCTTACCCTTCTGAGCTGGATTCTCTGATTGGACCTGTCCTCCTGTCAGACCCTTGGAACCTGGTTAAGTCCCCTCAGAGCCAGAGGATCATCAGCAGCCTTTCACTGCATCAGCACAGCGGCTCAAGGTCACGGCTCTCCGAACCTCAAGCCTTGACCTATTGGCCTCGTGATATGACATATCCCCTGTTGATACTAGACGGCTAAACGCTATTGGCTCCAGCAGAGAAGATAGAGAGAGCCGCACTCTCACGAGCTCGCGCACTCAAACTCAACGACACTACCAAAACTCTGGCGCGCCTTGGCACCTGCAGCAAAGTACTTTATGAATCAATGTCACTCCCAGTGAGAAGAAAATGACTACGTTGCAAAGGAGAAGAGGGCTGGAGTGGAGGCGGAAAGAAAAATCACTTTGATGGATTGGCCCCTCATGGGACAACCTTGTAATGTTTTTGGACAGTAACCCAACTCTTTCTGCGCTCGTACCATTACGTACAAGTCTGCTTGCGACCGGTCGGAAAATTTAAATGCAGCAGCTACAGATGCTGGCTCGTGACATGGAACAGAGAAAGTAATTAAGCAGGGTGATTAAAAAGGGAGACCTAGTCCTACCCCACGCTGAGGCTTTTGGGTCCTCTAATTGCCTGGTGCCAAATAAATGATGGTCGGAGATATATGGGATGCCGGCATGCGGCGGAGTCCTGGCACGCCGGCCTCGGCGCAGAATGATGATGCGTACGACAGCGCCAACAGTGATGGCGCAGAGCGATGAGTCAGAGAGAAGCATAGCTGCACAGGGGCTCTGACACACAGATGGTGCAACCTGTACATCATTACAGGCCTGGGTACTGCGTAGGAAAATGTTAAGGACAGCTGCTAAATTAAACAAACTAATGAATGCAGAGTGGCAGCAAAATGGAGGGAGGGTTTAAAAAATGGAGGGATGGGAAATGTTGAAAAATTAGTTTCGTCACGAGGCCTATGTGTCAGTAACCTTAAGGTTTTGAGAGTTTTTATATATATATATATATATATATATATATATATATATATATATATATATAATTGAGGTTTATTTTATAATTGGTATACAGTTAAATTTGGATAAAATGCCTACAATAGGCTGATAAATGGTAGGTTGCATTGTGACAACTTACCCCATACAAACCCTATTGTTGGGGGCATGTTGTCACAAAAGGTGACATGTGTTAAGACTTTAACACATTTTGCGTCTATACAAAACTTGCCCCAGTCCCCCTTGTTTAAAAAGTAAAAAAGCAATAATGGCAGGTTATATTGGTAAAAAACACTAAAAACTATTTTTCAGTAAACTCTAATAACACTGAAAACTCCAATAGAGAAAGTAATTCATCAAGAATATGTGGGTTGTTGTCTATGTTTTGCGCCCAAGTAATGGACAAAATCATTTGGAGGTCAGATTGAATATGTGCAAAACTGACAATGCACACATTTACAAATGCATTCCAACGCACCACAATCCCCAAACAGAGTGATAAGCAGAGACGCAGATAAAACTGTGTGAATGCTTGTTTGCATACTGCCTCCATCACAAGCATGTTGGCTTAAAACACACACACACATAGTGATGAGTTCCCCGGTCACAGCAGGCGAGCATGTTCTGCTGACACATTGAACTCATAACAATGACTGAAACAGGATGAGCGGGTAACCACAGAGACACAGACTGTGGGGTGAAATGGCTAAACAGTTGAGCCACTTTTGTGAATAGTGCTGCAATGCAAAAACCTGAGCCTTCGCAAACTGCTAACAGTGTTGTTTAACTGATTTACCTTCAGTATTTAAGTTACCAATGTCATTCTTTTCAGAATAAACACACCCCCTTTAATGCAGATGGATGGATGGATGGATGGATGGGTCAGATAGATAGATGGATGGATGGATGGAGAAATGGATGGATAGATATACAGATAGCTAAATGGTCATATAGATGGATGAGTGGATGGAGAGATAGATGGATGGATGGATGGATGGATAGATAGATAGATGGACAGATGGATGGATGGATAAATGGATAGATGTATGATAGAGATGCAGATAGAGGGAGGGAGGGAAGGACGAATGAATAGACGGATGGATGGATAGACAGACAGATGCATGCATGCATGCATACATACATAAATGCACACATAGATGGACAAATAAGTAGATAGATGAAGCTAAAATTGTTCACACAGATTTTGTGGCATTTTTGCAGCGTTACCTGATTTGCATAATTTCTTCAGTAAACCGGCCACTAAAACGCAGGCCGTGCATGCAAATAATTGGCATTATCAGGGAGTACAATTAATTTTTAGTGGATTTTAAGCATGTGCGCAGAGCCCACATTAATGACATAGACAGGAGTTGTTTCTCTCCAGTCTTTGCCAAGTTCTGTCGCTGAGTTCCCTGTTTTATTTTCCCGCTCTCTTCATCTTGTTACATCGGGACTTTAGGGCTCTTTCATTAAAGTTTAAATCTACAACTCTCTATGAAGCCAGTTTTGATGAATTAAACAAGCTCTGCTATTCTGCACACACATGCTCTCCTCTCAGCCTCTCTTTCATTCTCTCTTGCTTTTGTTGTCTTTCTTTAGCTCTGTCTCTCTCACTCTCCCATAATCCCTTGCATTTCTCCCCACTCGCCTCTGTCTCATTTCCTTGTCTTTTTCTCTTCTTTTCTCTGTTCTTAATTCATCTGTTTATACTGTCTCATATGGAGGACTCAGACCGTGGAGAGTTTCGGCTCACATATGAAACAGCAGGCGTGCTGTTGGGAGCCGTACAGGGGCCCAGATGTTTAGGAGGGTAGTCGACTCTATGAAGACACTCTTTTTCTTTGATTAAACTTTGGAATGACTCCTATTCCCTCCTCTTTTAGAAATCCGCCTCAATCACATCTTACGCACACAATCTGGAACAGCATACCAGGTGCTGGGAAAAAATGGGGTTGTGTATATAAGGTGTGAGAGAGAGGAGGGGGCCCACATCTGTTCATATTAACTGTCAGAAATGGACCGCATGCATTGTGTGTGCGATTACAAGCTTATTGTTGGTCTGTGGGAGTGTGTGTGCACCTGTCTTTGCACATGTGTGTGTACATCCCTAAGAATCCATCCTTTTCTGGGAATTCTTGCTTGGATTATGTACCACTGTGAGCACTTTAAATGCTTTAAGTCAAATTGTGTTTGTGGAGTGGCTTAAAGATTTGGACTGGTAACCAAAGGGATTTAGGTTCAGGTTAAGATCCATAAACTATTACTTTTGAGTAAGATGCAGATATGAATAGTTCATATCATTTCAAACACTTTTTGTTTTGCAGAAATTTCTTTTATTTTGTGCATTGTATTCTAAGTTTTCATACAACAATAATTTGAGAAGGAAAACTCAATTTAAATCCTATATTCTTAAAATCATGTCTTGTTTTTCATGCACCATATTTGAATGTTCATAAAAGCAAATGCATTGAAAAGCACAAGATTTTCAGTGAATACTGACCTAAATTTGACTCTTTTTTTCATGCAACGCTGTCATATGGTTTCACTGCAAAGTGCAATTACTGTAGACGTAAAAAAAGTAGCTTGGAAATTCAGCAAAAATCTGAAAGAAATTTGGAAAAACAAATAATGTTTTTAATATTTTAATATTAAATATTCATATTCTCAGAGAAGAAAAGAGTCTGAAATCAAAGGAATGTTTAAAAAGAAAGAAAGAGAAAGAAAGAAAGAACTGTTCCCTACATCTTGGTTATTTCAGCCCGAATATCTCTGGAGTAAGTATACTAAATATAAAAACAATGTCTTAAAGCAATTGTCCACCTGCCAGTCTGCTATTGAGAATGAAATATCAATAACCGATCAGATGCACGTGTCTGGCAGCCCTTCTCCAGACAGGTCTTGTAGAGGTCAGATGCTGGTTAATACAGAAGGCTGGTGTTTTCCCCTGCTGACAGACATATATTTCTTCATTTTGGGAGTGCAATCTGACCCGTGTCCCAGCATGTGTCTTTTTGTGAAACGGTAATGGAGTGATTACACAGAATGCTGATCCATCAGGGATATTTGAAGACAGGGCCTTTGTTGTGACAAATCTTAAACCTGCACACATATTGTAACACACTTCATGTGATTATCCACCTTATCATTTGTGTGTGCAATGTACAGTAGGCATTTTTTGTCATCATTTACTTATCCTCATGTCAATCGAAATCTGTTTGTCTTTCTTTTTATTTAATCTGAAGCTGCTGTATTGTATAAAGCTCTTTTCCATGTAAGTACCATCAATAGGAACTACAGTTTTCAAGCTTAAAACATTGTCAAAAGACACAAAAGTAAAACCAGCCTGAAAGCTTCATTTATGAATCAGACTTAATAGGTTCTTGATTATCAGTGAGTAACAATTTAAATATCAGTCTGTTACTCACACATTGTATAACTTTCAAAGATGTGGAAAATCATCCATGAGTCATATATGCGGCTTATATGATTATTTTATGGTTCTTTGGAAGCTTGAAAGCTTCAGTCCCCATGCATGAAAAATGTGTTCCACAGAAAGAAAGAAAAAGTCTGAAACGAAAAAAAGGTTGAGTAAATAAGAATTATTGAATTGAATTATTGTTTTAACTAGCATGGGATATTTTCTTTGCAATCTTATTTCCCTATTAAACCAATGAGGACAAATTCAGGCCCCTGTAAATTCATTCAAATTCATCTATGGAATATTAAAAAATACATCCTTGCTTTTATTTGTCCTACAGGAGCAGGGTCTTGGCAGCCTTGTGTTTTAAAATAAGCTGAGTAATGAATTATAAACATCAAACTATCGAGTGTCCTATAAAGCTCTTGATTGGAATTTATGATCTCAAGTAAACTTTCCACGAGGTCGGAGTAAGGACAGTTCGGATATTTGATTTTTTTCTAATTATGTTTAAGTGCATTTCACTCTAATGGATTCAGCTAGTGCTGACTGAATGCCGTGGGCTTTTTCTGTTTCATATCATATTTGTGCCATTTGTGTATTGTAGAGATGCACAAAGAAACCCTACATTTTTCTCCTCAATGCAGTGCTATTTTGCTCTTCATTGCATTCTGGCTGTGATTTACAAAAGCTATGAAACTGTCCTAGCTTAACAAGTAGCAACACAACACGTGGTGGCCTCTCTGAGGGACCGGTCCTTGTTCCCGCTGCTGCTGAGATTGCATATGCGGGTTGCTGTGCTCCGTACTAATTGCCAGCTCTTGTCAGTTAATTGTGGATTGTGCTGTTTGAAGTGTTCTGATGTATCAGGGCTGTGATGTGGACGAGTGTTCACAGGCCAGTGCGTTCCACAGCGCTTCACTCATTAATAACGGGAGGGGTGAGTGAACAGGGGCGGCCATGTTTTAATCATAGAGAGAGTAAAAGTTTGACTGCGTTCCCGTCAGCTGAGCCTGTTTGCTTGGGGGGGAAATGTTTTGATCCTTTCTGTCATATACACCCCCAGATCCCAATGCAACCAGAAAAAAAACAAAACAATACAAGATTTCACACAAGTGGGCTGCAGTCAGAGTTAAGTATGAGGGATATATTGAATATTCAGAATACATTAACTATTTTGAATATATTAATTAATTGGTGTGTGTGTGTGTGTGTGTTATCCAAAAACAATATTGAAATACTTAATATTGAAGTGAAAGTCACTGAAAAACTTTGTTTATAACATATAATATGTATATATAGGTATATACATACATATATAAAATTGAAAAACATTTATTTATTTAAATTAATTAAGAAATTAATTTATAATAAATGCATACAAATCATGTCTATTATTACATTATACTACTGTAACAATGTGTTCTTTTGTCATGATGCACGTATTAGAGCATTCGGACAGAGATAATTTTTCTACTATCTCTCTCATTTCAAATTGAGTAGAAATAATGAAATTAGAGTCATTGTCATGAATTAGTTCAAAGTGGCCGTTTCAGTGAATCGATTCAAAATTCCGATTCGGTAAATTGATTGCTTTATCACTCAAAATGTTGACAGAAGTACCTGCGGTATTTGTTTAGTAAAGATATATTTTGGAAAATAGTGCTGTTTATTACTATCATTTAGATTTTTACTATATTTTAGTTCTACATGAAAAACTTCTTCTGATTAAAAAGAAAATTAAGTCATTTAAAAAAAAAAGAAATATCATACTGTATAAATATAAAGTATACTGTAGAAATAATATTAATTGAATTAATTAATAATATTTTAAAAAGATGAGAAATATGGTTACAGACATATATGTATAATTTTTCTTTTTTTTTAAATAATTTTTGTTTTGCTTAGCCCACAGTTTGTGTAGGAAGTAATCAGCAGAAGTCTGTATGTACTTTAGTTCCTTCTCCCTTTTTTGCTTCCTTGTACTTTCTTTTCCGCTTTATATATCTCTCTCCTGGTCCCTAAGAGGTAATTTTTAATTAAAGGTGTGTGTGTGTGTGTGGTTCTATACAGAACCAGGCCTGCTCCCTCGGCCAGGGTTAGGCCATCAGTAATTACCCTGCTCATTAACGCAAAGGGGAAAGCAGACAGGCCTGACTTCTCACACTTGGGCCCTCTGCGGATGACGGGGCCAAAGCTCTTGGGGTGGACTGAGTTAGGAGTCTGTAATGCAGTAGTCATGCTAAGTAAAGAAGGTTAAAGGATCTTCTCCAGCCCTGGAGAGCACGAGGTAGGCGTCTGGAAAGGCGCAGCGCACCATTATACTTGATTAGTTGACGTTATCGAGATGCTTTATGAGAAATGATTGCTGTGACTCTCTGAGGTCAACTCAAGTTGAGTGCTTGCCTGGCCTTTATCAGCACAAAGCACACAACGGCAAGAAACACGTTTAGAAAGTACACTGAAAGTGCATTTAGAAAGCTGTGAGCAAAGGTTGTTGTTTTCTCTAACCTATTTGAGCAAAACCTAACATTTCTTGTTTTGCAGTACAGGCCACCGAGGTCAGTTCAACATTTGAAAGTGTGGGCTGTAGAGATCCAGGCACCTGAACAGCTTCAAGGCATGCACAGGCATTTTAGAGGCTCTGAAACTTTTTGCCTTAACTGTCATTTCAGGGTCAACTGAGATATGCCAGTAATAAATGGTTGAAACTTTAGCATATTTTCTATAAAATGTATAAATATGCATTTTAGAAATGTAAATAATAATCAAGCTGTGAAACATATCATTTTTATGCATGTAATATATATATGAAGTAATGCTGAAGTTTCACATTTTAAAAATAAATAATATACTACCATTCAAATGTTTGAATGGGTTGTGGGTAAAAATGTTTAAATATTTTGAAAGAAGCCTCTTATGCTCACCAAGGGTTCATTTGATTTATTAATATTAAAGTAAAAATTATGAAATAATATTATGTGATGTCCTGTAATGTCAAAGCTGAATTTTCAGCATCATTACTCCAGTCTTGTGTGTCACATGATCCTTCAGAAATCATTCTTGCTGATTTGCTGCTGAAGAGACATTTCTTATTATTATCAAAGCTGAAAACAGTTGTGCTGCTTAATATTTTGTGAAAAACATTTTTTCAGGATTTTTTGATGAACAGGAAGTTCAAAAGAACATTAACAGAACAGAAATTAATTACAGATGTAATTACATATAGGTATTTTTAAAAATATAAGTACAATGTAAAAACATGTATTTACACAATAAGTGCATTGTACCGAATGATTAATTTAAATGTAAGTACATAGTAGTTAAGGCCACCTAATATAAAGTGGGACCGAATAAAGTATTAATTTAATAAGTATTAATAAGTGTGTGTGTGTGTGTGTGTGTGTGTGCATTATAACATACATTTTAGATATTATATATTGCTATTCTATTTTATATTATTATATATTTTATATTATTTTATAGATTTTATATTATGTGTTGCAATTCTACAAAGATTTTGCTTTTATATAGCAAATGTTTACTTCATTTGATTGCTGAGTGTTAATTTGGACCCTGGTTCGGGGCATTTGAGGTTTAATGCCTCTAATGTGCTCATGCATGGCATGAAAAATGTAGATTTATTAGGGTACCTCTTGGCTTGTAACAGCTGGTGTGTGGTTTTGTGTATGTCTGTGTTTGTGTGTATGTGTGGACGAGCAGCCCGCTGTGTTTTCGGGCACCACACCATGTCACCCCCATTTGGAGAGCAGAGGTCTGCATCTGGGTGAGCTTTTCCAGACGTGAGCTACAGGCATCCGACAGAACCCTTCTCCTCCCCTCTCTTCCCCTCTCCTCTCCTCTCCTCCCCTCCCTGCTGATTTGATTAGGCCACTGTCTCCCTGTGCCTGTAATTGCATTTGCCTGTTGCTGTGTGTTTAAGAATAGCCTCGGTCCCCGTAGCCCTCCCCTCCTGATTTCCCAGCTGCCTCAGGGAGCGCTCGGGATAACAAGTCGTCATGACAACCCCACTCACGTTGTGGAGCTGCGCTCCACTCACTGACTTAGCATTTTCTGTCCAGGGTGATTTATATATATATATATATATATATAATTATTAAATAATTTTATTCATATAGCCTATAAATAAAACTGGACGATTTCAAATTTGAAGAATTAAGGAAAGAAAATTGTGATTAAAGAAGAAATATTTCACATATATATATATATATATTCAATATTAATTCCCTAATCAAATATCAATTATTTTCACATTGATCTTTATCTAACTTATTTGTACAGATAGGTAGATTGTTATTCAGTTTTTATTTTTAATATACTGTGAAGAAACATTTCTTATTATTATCAGTGTTAAAAACACTTGTGCTGCTTAATAATTGTGTATTTTTAGGATTCTTTGAATAAAAGGTTCAAATAAACAGCATTCGTTTGAAATAGAATTAGTGTTTATCATTATAAATATTTTTGATCAATCTAATTCTTCTTTGCAAAATAATATATAAATATATATAGATATATTGTATATAATTTAATGAATAGATGTTTATGTAATTTATACATATATTATATATATATATATATATATATATATATATATATATATATATATATATATATATATATATATATATATATATATTAGTTAGTTATATATTAATATATTTGAGAATTATAAATTATATATGTAAAACCTTTGTATACATAATCTGTTCATCTGTACAAAATAGTTCACATAATAAGAAATATACTAAAATAATACAATTATTGAAATTATATTAAATATTGGTTT
The DNA here is from genome assembly GCF_012432095.1 of Onychostoma macrolepis. NCBI lineage: Eukaryota > Metazoa > Chordata > Actinopteri > Cypriniformes > Cyprinidae > Onychostoma > Onychostoma macrolepis. Next base: position 21,752,384 of record NC_081175.1, read on the forward strand.
ATATATTTAGTTATAATTTATTATATTATTTAATGTAATATATAATATAACAAAATATAAAACAATGTGCTATGAATAATTAATTTTATGTAGTCCAATGCAAATTTGACATTTTCCCAGAATTCATTTAGAGGGAAGAGCACAGCTAAAAAGAGTTAATTCCTTCTGTGTGAGGGTTGATTTTGTGTAGTGTGCCTTGCTAGAGAGAATGATATTCCTGCCTGCATGTGTCGCCCACAAATCTGCACATGTGTCCCCATTTTTGTCACCCATTCCATTACGTCATGCTTCTAAACAGCCTTATCATCTTTACGGCCGGTTCAAGGCCCATCCTGCTGATGACATGTGGCGTCCTGGTGTTTTATATCAATGCAGACAGTGGCGGCTCACTGCAGTGCAGTATGCTGGCCCTGTATGGCCTCTCCCAGCGGCTAACAACTAGATCCCTGTGATCTTTTACAAGAGCCTGGCCCAGGATAAATCATCAAGTACGAGCTGTCCTCTAATCGCTAAATTACCCACGGAAGGCGGGCATTCACCGGAGCCCGGGTCCGGAAAGAACAGCGTATCCCCTGCCAAACCGTCACTAGCTGCTGTTAGATGCTTATAAATTGTAGTGAGCAGATGGGTCAAGGTTTTGATTTGGTCGTGACCCGTGCTAATAAATCCATATGATATAAGCTGAGGAAAGCTCGTGCAGACACAAGCCTTTTCACTCCCGGAGTCCCACTGCAGTGTAACCGTCCCAAGAGTCTTTGCAGTAGGATATGGCATTGGGGATAGAGAAGAAAACTGGACAAAGACAGGGGAATCAGTAAATCGATACGTTTTGCACCGCTAAGCTGCGTGAACACACGCACATGTGCGCACACACTGAGACACAGGAAAGAGTTGCACTTGCCAAAAGACATTTTATTGTTTTAGAGGGTGTGTGGGATTTTTCTCTCTTTCTATTACTGGTTTTGGATCATTAAGCTATTGATTTTTGTTTGGCCGTGTAAGTGGTTTGCCAGGTCCCTGCAGGGAGAGCCAGGCAGGACTTTTTCTGGTTGTGACAGACAGTCCAATCCTCCCCTGGGCCACACGGCGCTCTAGGCCTGCCGAGAAAGAGAGGAACCTCAGAGAGAGAGACGTCGGATCAGGGAGAAGTTTGTTCAGGTTCTGAAAAAGTTAGTGAGTCAGAAATCAATCAGCAAACCATGGCTGTGTTTACTAACTGAAAACTGTCCAGTATGCACTGTTCTGTCTTTGAGTTCGAGGTACATTTTTGTTTCTTGACCACATAAAGTTACATTCAGGTGGCATCCAGTTGTCATCTTAATTACTGTCATTTTGTATTTTAGATTGCTCAAGATTTGTCAAGCCAACCCAATAATGAGTCAAACTTGAGATGTAGTCTGGATTCGTAATAGCATACTAACATACTACTCATATTATTTCTGCCATTTAATAATATAAGCATATCGCAAATTGTCCGACTGGTGCGGTATTTCAATTCAGATGCTAGAATCACTGCTATTATTGTAAGTTTTTGTATCACATTAGACATAAAAGGGTCATTTGAGCACATTGCATTGTGGGAAATATTGGCAAGTATAGTTTCCAGTATTCCATGCTTACTGTATCCTACAGAAATAATAAGAGTTAATATGTTAGTATGATGTTCTGATGGATTGAAGAATGAAATCCTGCATGCACTGAATGAATGCACGAGTTTGCACACCAAAAATAGAAAAAGAAAATGAAATTAATTTAGTCAATAATAGGTGATTTTACTTAAGATATTCCATATACATAGTTCTTCTTTTTTTTTAATTACAAATTTGTGTAAATTGTAAAAAAAAAAAAAAAATTCTATAATTTACTATATTCTATTTACATTAAAATAGTTCAAAAGACAAAAACTTGTAATAGTTTATGTAAGAATGTTTTACAAACAAATGACTTGAATTTATTCTGTTCATGATTCATGAATTGAAGCCTTTAGCCGATCTGAGAGTTTAGTTTGAGCGGGCATCTCTGGGACCGCTTGAAGTGTGCTTAGAAAGTCATTAAAGACCTGCTTTTTCATGGCAGGAGTCCATAGCATTTATTATTCATAATTTGTTTGGTACATTCAGTGCAAATTATTTTTATCGTACCTCCAAGTACAGTGTCATGTTAAAACATAATTTATAGACTTTTTGTTGCCAGGCCAACCAACCAGTCACCAGAAACAACTTTCTGGAATGTTTTTCAGTTTTCAAAGCCAGTGTAGTTGAGATTCTGCCATGTACATTACTGCACTGCATTGTCGAGCACTAATGTTCTTTGTCCTGACAATAAAAACCAGCTCGTGAGATTTCCCAATGCGGGAGACTCTGTTTTGACCCAGGCCTTCATTAGAAATTCACGGACACAATTTGGGTGAAATTTTTTTGCATTAATAATGAAAGTGATGTCCCTGCTGCACGGGGGCCGGGGCTGGCGGTCTTGGCCGCCCTCCCAACTGCGCAGAGGGTGTCTACAAATGAAAGGGAGTAAATTAAGGAGAAAGAGGAGCTCCTGCGCTGCTCTTACACCCTGTGGGGAGAGGACACTATTTCATTTCTCTTCAAAGAGCGGAAATATGAAACAGTGTTTTCTTTCAGCCGTCACCATCCCTTTCTTTTTCTCTCTTTCTTGTTCTCTCTCTCATCACCCCTCCCTCTTTGAGGAGCGTGTTTTAAATTATTAAAGATTTTAATCATTGTTCTAAAATGCTACAGTCGGGATGGCAGGGGGCACAGGGAGGTGCAGTTGGTGGAGGGAGGTCGTTTCGGGGGTTGGCGGGGGGTCTGTGGAAGCAGGAGCGATTATGTTTTAGAAAGTGCTTGAAGTGACTGCTGCTCTTTGCTGTCCTTGCCGCTTTGAGGGTGAATGAGTTTTTTACTCCATATTTCTTGCATTAGATTACGTGTGTGTCTGTGTGTGTGTGTGTGTGTGTGTGTGTGTGTGGAGTCTCTCGTCTGGTCCACATTGCAGCTTATTCAGGCCAAGAACTGCCAAATTAAACAGAAAGCCTTTAGACCGTATAAAACAATTCATTACAGAGGTTTGAGGCGGTTTTCTTTTCTTATTAATTAATACTTTTTTTCAGCAGGGACACATTAAATTGATCAAATGCAACAGTAAAGACATTTATAATGTTACAAAATATTTCTTTTTTTAAATCAGTTCTGTTCTTTTGAACTTTCTACAACTGTTTTCAACATTGGCAATAATAAGCAATGTTTCTTGAGCTCCAAATTAGCATATTAGAACAATTTCTGATCATGTGACACTGAAGACTGGAGTAATGATGCTGAAAATACAGATTTGCATCACAGGAATAAATTAAGTTTTTAAATGTATTCAAACAGAAATAGTTATTTTAAATTGTAATAATATTTCACAATATTGCTGTCAAATACTGTATATGCAGCCTTGAAGATACTTATTTTAAAGTCATGAAAAATTGTTACCTACCCCAAACAAAATTTTGTTCACTATTTCTGTGACAAAAAGAATTTCTACAGCTATTTTGCTGAAAAATCATGGTATATGATACAAAACAATACTGATTAGTACATATAATTTAAACATCCTTACTGATTACTTTTGCAAATTTGACAAAAACTTTAACTAGCTTGATGACATTCTAATACGTGGGCATTCCTTATTATTATAAATGTTGAAAACAGTTGTGATGCTTAATGTTTTTGGGGAAACTGTGATACTTGTTTTTCAGGACTGAATAATTTGTAAGAAAAATCTTTTGTAATATTATCAATATTTACTTTATTGTCTTTACTGATCATTTAATGTTTCTTAAAACTATTAATTCCTTTAAAAAAACTTTTGAACAGTGATTTACATGTACAAGATTATTGTAAATGTTCAATGGCGGTGCAGCACAAGCCGAAACACTCACAGCTAGCCCTGTTTTTCCATTTTTGTGTGCGAAAGGCGTCAAACGATCAGTGAATTACCTGTGGCTGAGACTAGTGTGTGACATAAATTATGTTTCTGTCATTGCCATGACATTTATTTAGTTTAGGTCATTATATAGTTTAAACTACCTTTTCCAAAGCCCGTAGAGCACATTACTAAGCAGATAATTGTCTCGTTCAGCCAAAGGCCGGTTTATTGTTCCTGCCGGACCGGGAGAGACTTTTAGAGACTTTGGCACACTGCGTTTTAACGATATTGTCTGTAAATCAATACCTCACTTCATGCAAATTCCCAACTCCCACAGTTCCCTTGTCCCTGATTGCAGCTGAAACATTTCTGGTTCCTGGTTCTCTAGGGGATTTGAGTTCAATAGTCTGCTGCTGATTTGAAAAAGATTTTAATCAATGCCGAGGATTAAATTGGGAATCTATCCGTTTCACTTCACTTTTGGCAGGTCTTCCTGCTGTCACACTTAAAGCCTCAGAGTTTGTCGCCTTCGCTACCGAGAATCCTCAGAGGTGCTAATAAGATTAGCTTCGCTAGGTGTACACACATGCAAACATCTGTGATCATGGGAAGAGGATGGATGTTGCAAACCCTCGGAGACTGAATCAAAATAACCCAGCTGTGCTCGCCACTCATCTTGAAGGGCTCTGCTGACCTTTTCTGAGGAATGTCGCCACTCTGGTGTTAGTCACATGAATGACAGCCGTGTGTGTGTGTGTGTGTGTGTGTTTAGAGGAGCTGGTGGGTGCTTGGCTGATTCAGCCAGAGAAAGAGATAGCAAGTGCATTCATTGGAAAGCAATAGTCTAATAACGTACATGTGAGTTTATTGAGTTTATTGTTAAGGAGCGGATGGGGGCACATCTGCACAAGAGTCTATTCTAATGAGCGCAGATGGAGTCTGCGATTCCGAGAGTGAGCATGTGATGTCAGTCGGCCGCCACACACACACACACACACACACACACACACACGGCTGGTGAGATCTGTGTTTCCAGCCAGCATTTGCTATCCAATCTGTCACTTTTAAATAACTACTACAAAATACTGAATTCTGTGATTTGTACCATTTATAAGATTGGTATTGGAAAGTTTTTGAAGTCTCTTATGCTCCAAAAAGTTGTGTTTATTTGATCAAAAGTACTTTATACAGTATACAGTAATATTGTCTGTTTTATTATATTTTATTTAAAATGTAGGCCTAATATTCTTGTGATGGCAAAACAGAATATGATCCTTCAGAAATCATTTTAATATGCTGATTTGTTGAAACATTTCTAATTATTATCAATATTGAAAACAGTTGTGCTGCTTAATATCTTTGTGGAAACCGTGATATTTTTTCACGTTTCTATGAGAAATAGATATGTCAAATTAAAAATAGGAAAACAGACAGAATTTCAAACTTTTGTAACATTACATATGTCTTTTAACTTTTGATCAAGTTAATTTGATCAAGTTCACCTTGCTGAAAGTGTTAATTTCTTAAAAAAAAAACAAAAAAAAAAACAATCATATTTTGTATTGTAAACTTATTTGTGACTTGATTCGTTTTGACCGATTCATTATAAAGATTCTACTCATTGGAGTCATTTGTTCATGAATCAGACCACAGTTGTAATTCTGCAAGTTTGTTGTTATGTGCAGCCAGAGAGGATGATAAAAAAAAAGAAAGATTTATTTTCTATTTGTTGTTTTGCTATTATTTTGTGATGCCCAGACTTTCTCTCTAATCATATTTAATTCAGCAAGCTCACAACTCAGCAAAAATATATCTCTAGTGCCATGGCAAAAGTTCACTAGCTTTCCTTGGCACATTATGACAGTTTCAATAATGTCTGTTTTCAAATAATCATCCCAATGAATGCTTTTGTCATTTTATGATGCTTTTTTCATCTTTTTTGAAGTTTGAAAGCTTCAGTCATCATTTATTTGAATAATATGGAAAACATGGAGCAGTATATTTTTCTTTTGTGTTCCACAGAAGATACAAAGTCACACAGGTTTGAAACGACATGAACGTAAGACTGTAAACTGTGCTTTTAATCAAGTTATTAGGTGTCTGATGGTTGTATTACCAAGTGCAAGACCCTCAAGGACAGATGATTGTGTGTGTTCTGGAGGTCATCTGTGAATGTGTGTGTGTTTTCATGTCTGGGCATGCCAGGATGTTGAAGGGGCATGTTTTGTTGTTGTGTGTATTTGTTGGTGTGGGCGATCTTCTGTTCCAGCCTGTGTGTTTAACTCCATTTAAAGTGAGGCAGTTCTTTGCTGTAATGATTGCTTACTGCTGTAAGAGCGCTAAATAGTCCCCGAGGACTGGGTTTGCTGTGGCCTTTCTCTCGGAAAAAGGCTTATGCGTCACACGTGGTACAAGGAGAGAAGAGGTGGCTTCTGATAGCCTGACACCTTCCTACCCAAAACTGTCGACATCCATCGCATTTGCAGTAATTTGTGCCACGATTCTCTCACTTTCCCATTCTTTTTGACACCTCTGTTTCTACTTGTTTGACTTTTTTGACACTGTGGAGAGAATACAATTTCAGATGGATGCTTTCACCCCATCCCAACCTCTCACATCCATTTACGGCATGATTTGATGGGTCACATGGCCTACTTTTGACCCATTTATGTCTAATAGTAGAAGTGTGCAAGTGACTGGTCGTAAGTTGTTAGAGTGGGCCGGGTCAGTTTCACTTAACCATGGCCATGGTCACAAAAGCAAACCATATCATAAGAGTTACTGTAATTTCTTTATAAATTTTATTTTTGACCTTTTGCCGTTGTCCATAAAATTTTATTTTTACATTATTGTATTTTATTTTATTGACTGTTGCTACATTGCAAATTGCATTTTATTTTATTTTATTATTTTCTCTTTAAATGACCTATAAATTGTATATATATTTTTTTTATTTGTTTGTTGCTACATTGCGAATTGTATTTTATTTTTTATTTTATTTGCTCTTTGAATTACCTCTACATTGTATAGTTTTTTATTTATTTTTACATTATTGTATTTTTTACTGACTTGCTACATCGCAAATTTCATTTTATTTTGACTTTTATTTTACTGATTTATTTCATTTAGTTATTTTATTTTTTACTTCATTTTATTTTATTTGCTCTTTAAATGACGTCTACATTGCATAGTTATTTATTTTTACATTATTGTATTTTATTTTATTTTATTTATATTATATATCTTATTTCATTTCATGTCATGTCATTTTACATGACTCCAAATTTGCAAATGTAATTTTATTTTATTGATTCTGAACTTCTGCATTCCAAATTGTGTTCTTTTTTTTATTATGTGTTTGTTTGTTTATTTGAGGAAAGGAAATTGACAAGAGGAGAATTAAATTCAGAAACTTCGGGAACCGTATGCAAACTTTTGTTGCCCACGCAATATGTCGGACCCAGTGAAATCAAATATTTTCCCACTAGTCTATCTGTGCATTTGATTTCATATTGAAGATGGTAGCAGAAAAGAGTCAAAAGAGCGCTTAGAAAGAGAAAGGAAAGAGTGTATAAAGCAAGACACTCTGGAGACACTACTAGAGCCCTAGTAGTATGAAGCTCATAAATAACCTCTAGGCAATTACGCAAGTCCACTTAGAGCTTCACTTTTGTGTCTTGGTAGTGAGAGGAGAAAAAGAAAGGGGGAAATGCAAAAAGAGGAGGAGAGAGAGTCCCCAATTTGACAGCTTTTGGGCTTGTTTTTCATTTTTTATTCATTAGATAAGTAAAAGCAAATACAAGGAAGGCAAGGGGGTGTTGTGCAGTGATTTATGTTTACTTCTCTGAGAGAATGCAGGATTTATTTGCAACCAAGGCTTTACGCTCCACACACCGCAAAGCTTTGCATTACTGAGAGCGAGCGACCGAGAGAGAGAGAGCGCGAGGAGGTGTAATGTAATAAAGAGGGACATATTATTTCTTTTCTCTACGTCTGTCTCTTTCCCCCGTGTTGTCAAATAAATGTTCTCTTTTTATCGTCACTATCATAATGACCGGAGGCAGCTTATTGCAGCTGTTTATTGCTTTCATATGTGTAATTATGCAGTGATGGGAGAGAGTGTGTGTTTGTGATGTGTAATCTGCCTCTCTAATGGATTAGGCCCAACTTTAATGAGCTCATCACACACACACTGAGACACACACTTGGAAAAACACTTGGATCAGAAGAGAGAGTGCAAGAGGTTGGGACTGGTACTAAAAAAGGTTGAACGTATATTTTGATTACTGACAGTTGCTTATTTGTTGCTAACATGTCTATTATTCACATATTGGTCAGTGAAAAATCTAAATAATTAATTAACCGTTTCATTGTGCATAATTAGGAGTGGAAATAAATACTGTAAGCTTATTTTAAATGCTTCCTGTATGTTTTGACGATGTTGAATGCCGTGTTAAATTTTTGCTCGCTAATCTGTTTTGATAGCATCAGTAATACATTAGGTTAACGTCAGAAACACTTCGTTTTCGATGTTACAAAGTCGAGTTTATATATTATCATGTCACAGGATACAAATCAAATAGCCATTATTCACTTTCAGACAGCCTCACAGGCAAAGGTGAAAGATCTCTCGTTTCAAATCCAGTTTCAGCTTTATTCCCATTAGAGCATGTTTCACCTCCAGTTCCTGTTGCACATTATAAATAGGCAAAATAAAACTCTATTACTCTATAACGCTTATGTAACACAAGAACAAGAAACTTCCAGAAAAAAAATAAAAAAATCTAAAATGAATTTACTTAAATACAAGCACATTCATAAACGTAAAAACAATATGAAAATAAAATTCAATGTCATTACTAACTGTCTAGATAATGTCCCTGGTTTTATTGTGCATGATTCATCAGTGCATGTTAAAAAAAAAATCATAACCTTTTCTGCTGATGAAACCAAGCCCTCATGAGCGGGGATAAATAATATTAAATGAACAGTCTGCTCTCTCTCTTTATCCAAGATGTAGATGAGTTTGTTTCTTCATCAGAACAGAAATGTAGTATTACATCACTTGCTCACCAGTTGATCCTCTGCAGTGAATGGGTGCCGTCAGAATGAGAGTCAAAACAGCTGATAAAAACATCACAATAATCCACATGACAACAGTTCATCATTTAACAACCTGTGAAGCAAACAGCTGCGTGTAATAAATTCATCATCAAGAAGTTTCTAACTTGAAACCGTTGCTTTCAGCTGAAATATGAGTCTCCTTTCCATAATATTGCTTTCTCCAGTGTAAAAGTCATCTTATCTGAATCAGGAGAGAAATATGCACAGATCAAGCACCGTTTACAAGTGAAAAGAATCCAAAATGTTTCGGAACAAATATATTTATAACAGGAGACAGACTTTTTCAATAAAGAAAACTTTATTATGGAATATGGACTGTATTTTGGCCAGAAGCTATGATTTAAACACTTTAAACATTTGTTTCTTATTGATGGACTGGAGTCATGCAGATTACTTGTGGATTATTGTGATGATTTTATCAGCTGTTTGGACTCTCATTCTGACGGCACCCATTTAGGATCCACTGGATAGCAAGTGATGTAATGCTAAATATCTCCAAATCCGTTCTGAAGAAGAAACAAACTCATTAACATCTTACATGGCCTGAGGATGAGTACATTTTAAGCAAATTTTCATTTTTGGGTGAACTGTTCCTTTAACCAGTAATGTCAGATTTCCTGATGTATACATTATTTCCCAGCAAATATTCTGTGAAAAGTCACTTTATAGAAATTAAATGAGTTGCGAATGCAGTTTTGTGTCATTTTTAATCACATTCAAACTGAAAGGAAAAAATTGATGCAGATACTGACAAGAAATGCACTGAGAAACAGAACTAAACGGATTAGAGAAAAAACCATGAATGTCAATATTTCACAGGCAGATGGCAGATTCATGTCTTTATGGGTTCGATTAGCTGATGTCTTTCATTGCTTGACAATACCTTTAAGTTCCTAGTAGTCGTTTTCACAAAGTGCACAAATCACATTGCTGGCAAAAAAAATAGTCTTTTCTGCTTAATTAGCCAGGTGCTTCTGAATGCACCTGTTATGGCAGAGTTTCTGTGCAGATTGAAGTCACACCGGGTCGGGTCCTGAAAGAGCACTTTCCTGCCCCCCCTCTGGTAAAGTTGTCTCATTTTCATTTGACACAATTTATAGACGTGCCTCCAAAGCCATGCGATATTTTACACTCCTGGATCATTAAATGAAACCCTTCGGAAGCTCTCGAGGTGCAAAGCACTTTTGCGGGAGGTGTAAAACGCGCAGGGTTTTTACGGGCGTCCCAGGCGCCGGGAGAGGAGGAGGACAGTGGCAAGGGTTTAAAGAGGCAGCCATCCGTGTCGTTTGGGAAGGTTACAAGGAGCCACGGGACTCCGGCGCTTTAAAGACTTACCTCAGGACATGCTGCAGTGAGAGAGAGAGAGAGAGAGGGAAGGAAAATGAGTGTGAGTTATAGGCACTGTGGTGGTTTAATAATTCAGTGAAATCCAAATTTGAGCAGATGCCCCTGGTGCTCTGGGTAAAATAAGGCTATGCTGAATGGGAAGGAGGAACCTTAAAAAGCAGAAGCAGGAAGTAACATTTGAAGAGTGCCAAGTGGAAATTGTGCTCCGAGTGGAGGTCGCTGGGTTGCCGTGCATGTTCCCACCAGATTGCTTTCCTCATTGAAGATGTGTGATGCACACTAATCATTTAAATTGTGTGTTGGGGGTGTTAAAGCTGCACTTATGTGCTATGTAAAGACAGGTTTGCTATTTATACATGATTAATATATAATGTTTAATAGAAAAAAAATGAAATATATTTATTTCTGAACAGTTATTTGTGGCATTCTGTATAATATTGTAATTATTTAACTATTTATATATTATTTATGTTTGTTATTAGTGTATAATTATATGGTTTTCAAATTTAATCTAAAAATATGAACCATATATTTCTATACAATAATTTTATATAATATAATGTACTTTGTTTAATAAATTCAAATGACTGAATATGTGTGTATCATAATTTGATTTTAAATGTCAAAATTTATCTCAAAATGTATCTATCACACATTTATTTATATAATATATAAAAATAATCCATATATAGCATATTTCTTTGCAGTCATTTTATGTGTATGTATTTATTTAATATAATGTAATAAGGTAAATATATAAATATATGTTAATGTATATGTAATTATTACAGAATGTCATAACTTTATATTTAATGTCATAAAATGTAAAATGTCTCAGTCTCTTTCAAAATGTCTTTATCATATTCAAATGTCATTTAAATGTCTCAAAATCTTAAAATTGTCAGTACATTTATTCACTTCTATCCAAAGTGATTTCCCCCAAAACAAAGATTTTGTCATTATTTACTCACTTTATTCACTCACTTTTAGAGCATTGCTGGTAGCCATTGACTGCCATAGTATTTTTTTTCCATGCTATGGCAGTCAATGGCTACCAGAAACTGTTTGGCAACCTACATTTTTCAAAAAAATCTTCTTTTGTGTTGAGCAGAAAAAAAGAAACTCATACAAGTTTGAAACAACTTGAGGGTGAGTAAATGATGACAGAATTTCCATTCTTGGGTGAACTATCCCTTTAAGGTTATTTTAAGGTTTATATGATTTTCAGTGTGGTCTCAGATTTTTGGACCCTACTGTATTGAAAGCCTTGTCATTGTTAGAGAGCTTTGCTACTCTGCAGTGTACTCTCGGCTTGTTTGTCGGTCAGGAAAACACAAGACTGTAGATTTATAATTTATCTTTGTTTTTATTTAGTATTTGTTTGCTGGTTCTCGTGTCTTGAATGACTCTCAATGCAATCTGAGCCCGGCACAACAAAGGCAGGGTAGCTCATCCTTCAAGAATTACCTCCTCCTCCACAAACCCTGAAAGAGCACGCTCATCCCTTTGTGGGGAAATGAAAGGAATATTATTGTTCATACTGTGAGAATGAACTTTGAATTTTTTTTCCGCCTTAGTTTGTAGAAAAGTTTGCTCCCTGCTCTTGCTACGTGACTGCAATTCAAAGCCTGGCTTTTTTAAAGCTCACTGTAACAGTATTTTACAGACAGCCCAGCCGTTTGTATTTGAATATAAAGGCTGTGATATTCATCATACTTATTTTTCTCTGGGAGAGCAGAGGAAAATGTGATAGATTATTCATTGCGTGCTATCCATTTATCAAAACCGAGCAAGAAAGGGTCAGAGGGGATATTTTACATAACCAAAGTTGGTTTTGCTATTTTGATATCGCTTACCAGTTTGTAGGATCAGTTGCAAGCTTCATTAACACTAGCCTTAAAGGAATAGTTCAGCTAAAAAATGGAATTCTGTCATCATTTATTCATCCACTTGTTGTTTCAAACCTGACTTACTTCCTTCTGTGGAACACAAAAGAAGATATTTTGAAAATTACCTCAGTAGTGTTTACATAATGTATGTACGTGGCTAGCGCTAAGCTAAATGTGCTAACCACAACATTACAGGTTCAAATGCAAAGACTTAGGCTTTCTGTATCATACAAAGAGCGTCTGTATTACATTTGTGTATCAGAAGCAGTGATATTATGCAGAATTGGACATGCAGGTGGTGTGTAACAGCTCATCATGGCTTTCTGGAGTGCTTTAGAATGGGCTAACAGGAGGAAAAAAGAACCCCGTGGTGGAAGACACTCCCTCAGCGCAGACGTGACACCCACGCGTACGTTTCTGTGGCCGTTTAGCCCGGCTTGTGTGTGTGTTTGTGTGTGTGCCAGCATGCCAGAGAGTTACATCACCATAAGGCCGTGCCATGCTGTGGCTCAGTGGCGGAGATACGGACGGCGGAGCCTGTACAGATGGAGACAGAAGGTTTCTGGTGAGGTGAGGGTGTGCCTGTGAGGTACAGAGACAGAAAAGTATGTTTTTGTGGTAATATATTTGTAAAGAAGGGTAATTTTGCAGAATTATGGGTGATTTTGTTTGGATTTGAGTGGATTTGTGTACTCGTTTTAGTCCGTGTTCACGCATATGTGTGCAGGAGGCCATTTCTGCTTCTACTACTTTTCTGTTCCTTTGTGTAAAAGGTTTTGCCCTCTCAGAATACGTGATGTGGAGCTCAGGGAGGCTGAAAATTGTCTTGCTCAATGCTGCCATCTAGAGGTGGCAGATGAAAGTCCTCTAGGGGCCTCTGAAATCACAGTTTGGAAGTAATGTGGAAGCCTGTGGCGCAACACAGTGACAAATGTCTCCAAATGCCACATTATGTTTCATTCAGCTCAGTTTTATGACATGCCATCACGTTCGGTTTTAACATGCGTACTGAGTGTGCACTAGATCTCATTCCACATGTACCTGTCAGATTCACCCTGGGAATGTGAGCGCGTTTCATGCATGTCCTCCTGTCGAGATGCATAAAAGCTGTGTGTGAGAGAAACACTCTCTAAATATTCATTTCTAAATAGTTTTAGAGAACAATTTTTAATATATTTGATTGTTTTGATTATCATGGCAATGTATGTTTGTCAGTTTCTTTTGTTGTTTTTTGAAAGAATTTCAATGACTATGTTTAAGTATTTAAAAATCACACATTAATAATATTTTTAATAATATTTAATAGAAAAAAAACCTAGGCAATATTTTAATAGAGTAATTTTATAATTAATTTTAATCGACATATTTAAGCTTTTTTAATAAGCTTAATTTTAATAATTTAATAAAAATATAAACATTTTAATAGAATAAGGTTTATGTTTAATTTTGAATGAACATATTTGAGTTTTTTTCATTTATAAAATAATTTGAATGACTATGGGTATTTAAACTCATCCCATTCATAATATTTTAATAATATTTAATAAAACAATCTGAATATTATTTAAGCTTTTAGTGTATAAAAGAATTTCGATTACTTTATGCATATTTAAAAATCATCACATGGATATAAACAAAAAATATAAACAACATTTTAATAGAAATAGATTTTAATTTATTAATTTTAAATGAACATTTTAAGCTTTTTAATTTATAAAAGATTTTCACTGACTATAAAATTAATCACAAAATAATATTTTAATAATATTTTAATAGAAAAAAACCTAGGCAATATTTTAATAGAGTAATTTTATAATTAATTTTAATCGACATATTTAAGCTTTTTAATAAGCTTAATTTTAATAATTTAATAAAAATATAAACATTTTAATAGAATAAGGTTTATGTTTAATTTTGAATGAACATATTTGAGTTTTTCATTTATAAAATAATTTGAATGACTATGGGTATTTAAACTCATCCCATTCATAATATTTTAATAATATTTAATAAAACAATCTGAATATTATTTAAGCTTTTAGTGTATAAAAGAATTTCGATTACTTTATGCATATTTAAAAATCATCACATGGATATAAACAAAAAAATATAAACAACATTTTAATAGAAATAGATTTTAATTTATTAATTTTAAATGAACATTTTTAAGCTTTTTAATTTATAAAAAGATTTTCACTGACTATAAAATTAATCACAAAATAATATTTTTAAAAGAACAAGTTTATGATTAATTTCATATTTTTTACTAATTCTTTCATTTTTAGAGAATTTTGATGACCGCAGCGTCATGTAAAATTTAACAGAAAATTATATTTTTAATAGAATACATTCATAATTTATTTGTAATTTATGCTAGCAAGACACTTACTAGGAGATTTCTGTGATTGTGCACTAGATATCATTCCACATGTACCTGTCAGATTCACCCTGGGAATGTGAGTGCATTTCATGCATGTCCCTCTGTCAGCATGCATAAAGGCCGTGAGTGTGTGAGAAATGCTCTTGTACGAGTGCGTCTCTCTCATGGGTGAGATTCTGGTTGGGGGAACACAATTAGCACACATAGCAGAGTCCATTTGTGCCTTTGGTAGGGAAACATTAAAATGTATGTGAGTAGAGGCCTGCTGGGATACCGAGACGGTGTGTGTGTGTGTGTGTGTGTGTGTGTGTGTGGCTGTGACCTTGCTCTGCTCCCCGATCTATGTCCAGATCTACCTCTCTTTCTCCATCTCTCTCTCTCTCTCTCTCTCTCTCTCTATCTCTCTTTTCACTATTCCCTCCGCCCTCACTATCAGCAGCCATGGTAAAATAAATAATGCATCAAAACACATTAAAAACATTAGCTGGGCTTTACTGCCAATAAAAGAGGAGGATGCTGGGGATGGAGAAAAATAAGGAGTGAGTGATCAGGTCTGAAAAAGAAGTGAACTTTATGAAGTGAGAAACCCCAGAGCTGTCGGTCTGGACCAGAGCCAGGACGCCACAGGTGCACTGACCAGGTGCACTGTGGGTATTTTTTCTGTCATAAATGAGTCAATGTGAGTCCAGAAAAATATGCAGTTGGAAGATGACTTTAATAAACATAATTGGTGGTTTATTGGCATTGCAGGGTATTTAATTAGTTTATCGTTATTATGCATAAACAAGGACGAGCACAGAAATGCACACGCAACCTTTTATACTCTCGTTCAGAGGTTTGTTATAACTAAGTCATTTAAAGAAAATACTTTTTGTTCAGCAAGGCCACATTAAATTGATTAGAAGTGGCAGTAAAGACATTTATGATGTTACAAAAGATTTCTGTTTCTAATAAATGCTGTTCTTCTGAACTTTCTATTCATCAAAGAATCCTGAAAAAAGGCATAACTTGAAGACTGGAGTAATGATACAAATAAAATTCAGCTTTGCATCACAAGAATAAATGACATTTTAAAATATATTCAAATAGAAAACTGTTATTTTAAATGGTAATAATATTTACTGTTTTTGTTGTATTTTTGATCAAACAAATTCAGACTAGGTGAGCATAAAATGCTTCTTCTAAAACATTAAAAATCTTACTCACCCCAAACTTTTGAACAATAGTGCAAGTTTTCAATAAAACATTCTTTTATGAAGCGATAAACATTAAAACATTATTGTTTTAATGTTATTGTATATACAGTTGTATAACCACTCATATTTTAAGAGTTATTTTTCTGCTTATTGTTACCCAATGTTGGCATTTAATCATGTAGGGTAATGGGCAAAAAAAAACAAAAAACATATTTATTAATTTTGCAGATGCTAAAAAATGAAGGGGAAAAGGAATTACTGTATTGTAAGATTATATTGAAAACTGCTGTAAAGAACATTAACTGCATTTTTATGTCACTTTCTGTTGAATAATGAAAACAACTTATTGAAAAGAATAATAATGAAAACAGCATGGTATTTTTGCGACTCTCACCAAACTGCATTCCTTATTTGAAAATAAAATGAGGAATTCTAAACTAAATAATAATTCAATGTTGCAAAGACGTTATGTACTTAAACTACAAATAAAATAATTATCTGTGGTCACGTGGCTAGGCAGAAATGTACCTTTTTTATTAAACCAAACAAATTGCAATGTCATATAAATGGATATATATCTGGAGCCAAGGAACATTTGACTTGATTTGATAAATTTGACTTGTATTGTACCATACTCCGATATTATGCGTCCCCTGTTTTTGGCTTTTAGCAGAAGAAGAGACTTTCTCCTCAAGGACTTTTTCTGTTTGTACGGTGCAGACAGTGAGAGCGCGTGTAGAAGCTGCTCATAAAAACATACCTGCTACATCACAACTCATTTCCAGGAGTAAACTGCTGTGGATGAGCGATAGAGAAGTGGAGTTTGTGTCTGATTAACGGGGGCGGTGCCCTGAGCGACTGTCTGTAAGGCCTATGCCAGGATCCGCCACTGCGCACGGGTCCGTTCCCCTCCTCTCGTCTCCTTCCTGCTGGCAGCGTGACAATTGGCATTATTAAAAATTGATTGCCGCAGACCGTTCCATGGCTTACATGTATTATTGAGCCGGAGTCAGTCGGGAATCTGCCACGAGTGAAGGAAGCAGAACGAAACACTTTATGATTGTGAGAGTCTTTTAGTGAGACCTCACACACACGCAAACACACACAAGTGCCATTCATTCATACACATACACAGAGATGCACTGTATGCAAATGTGTAGCATGTTTTGACTGGCATTTCTTTAAATAATGCTTTGTGTGTCTGACTTGTACTCTGTTGTGTTGTAAAGCTATAAATTAGTCATTCTAAGAACATTTTCCTTTTTTATCTTCTGCATTATCCAATAAGACAAAAAATATTTTTAATAAATTGCTTTACATAATCTCAAGTTAATAATATGGTGATATATTCTGTGTTGGGGTGGAAAATTTCACACTGAAATTGCTGCAGCTCACCTGTTATGGTGATGGTATAAATGATTTTTCTATAAATGGAAGGGAAAAAATAGAACTATTTCATGTGCCAGGGTGGATGTGTTATGCTTGAGAAATTGTGTCAAGCATGACGGAACAACAATTTATGAATATTAAATGAGATGAGAAGTTTCCGACTTTGAACTTGGCTCCTCAAAACTCAAATGATGTCACTTCCTCTTCATTTAAAATTAATTTTTTTCGAGGCAAATGCTGGTGTGACGGAGAAAATCAAGTATTTTTGTTGATATCAATTTAAATATTAATCTAATTTAAAGATGTGAATCATTCATTATTAGAAAACTATTTTTAATATAAATTTGATTATTTTGATTTTCCAGGCAATGTATATTTCTTAGTATTTATAGTTTTCTTTTTTCTTTTTGCATTTTGACTATGGGTATGTAAAATCATAAAATGAACAAAAATCTTTTTTTTTTTTTTTACAAGAATCTGATGACTTGGCATGCAACAATCATCATATAAAATAATATTTTTAATGGAATAAGTTTATCATTACATTTTAATAATTTAATTTATAAAAGATTTTGATGAATGGGCATGTAAAAATCATCATTATGATTATTTTTAAATAAACATTTTATTTTTTAAACATCATTTTTTAAAAGAATTAAGGAAATATTATTTTTAATATAATAAGTTTAATTCATTTTGAATTACGTATAGTAAACTTAGTCTTTATTTTTCTATTAAAAAACAAATTCAATAACTATGACAAGAAATAATACTTTGCAAAGAATAATTTCATAATTTTGAATTAACATATTCAAGATCGCAAAACACAAGCAGCTTTTTGTGGGCATTTCATCAAACATAATGGGCACAAATAGTACTGGAATGGCTCATATACCACAGTACTGATACAAACTGCAAATGTGAACACTTCACTTGAATAGTTTTTGTGCTCAGCTACAAATCTAATGTCTTTTTCCCCCTTCTTTCTGTCTGTCCTGTCTTTTCCCTTCCCTCGTTCTTCTCTCTCTGTTGCACAGATGAACAGGCCAATCCAGGTGAAGCCAGCTGACAGTGAGAGCAGGGGAGGTAGATTTTCACTTCTCTTTTTTCTTCTTCCTTTCCTATTTCTCCCCCCACCTTCCTGTCGCTGTAAATCAGTGTCACCATTACCGGTAGATGTCCCCTTCTTAAGTGTCATATATAATGACGCACCTCGATGAGACCCGACAGTCATACAGGGCCCCAGAGGATCTTGGGCCGGCCCTCACACGCCTTACATAAGTGTGGGTCACTCTTTTTGTCTGATTATTACCCTCCACTGAGGTGCTGGGAGAGCTGCTTTTTTTAGTTTTAGTTGTGATGCGCACACACACACACACACATTTTTGAGTTTTGTATGGATGCTATAGGAAAGAGTATAGTATAGTATAGTAGTTTTATAGTAAATTTAGGGATTCTTAAAAAAGTGTTAATGGGAAAACAAATATATAATTTATCATGTTAAGTGTTTAGTGTATTTTATTTATGGCTTCTCAAAATTCAAATGATGTCACTTCCTTTTCATTATGTCATTTAAAATGAATCATTTTAAGGCAAAATGGTGGCGTGAAAGGGAAACCCAAATTTATGGACAGAAGAATTATCATTGTTAAAATGAAATTTTATAAGAAAACTATTTTTAATATAAATTTTATTATTTGCTTATTTTGATTATCTATCAAAGCTTATTTCCGCCATTGGGATAAACTATTAAAAACATAATTGTGAGTTTTTATCTCAATTCTGACTTTTTTCTCAGAATTCTGAGTTTACATTTCGCAATTCTGTTTTTTGTCTCCACCACTACGTTAAAAAATGTAAATTGTAATTGCGACTTTTTATCTCAGTTTACATTTCGCAATTATGTTTTTTGTTTCCACCACTATGATAAAAATCCAAATCGTAATTGTAATAAAAATTTTATCTCACTGTTCTTACTTTTTCTCTCGAAAAAGTTTATATCCCGCAATTCTGATTTTGTCTCGTAATTTTTTTTCAGAATTGTATAAACAGATTTAAACTTTTTGCAACGAAAAAAGTCTTGAGTTGTCAGCAGTGCCGATAGCCTTGTGGGCAACGCGCTGACGTATAGCGCTGTTGTGCTTCGGGTGTCCCGTGTTCGAATCCCGACCTGAGGACCTTTCGTGAACCTGCCCCTCTCTTTCTTTCTTTCTTTCTTTCTCTCTCTCTCTCTCCCACTTTGCTTCCTGTCACATCTGATCTGTCCTATCGCAAAAATGCCAAAAATAAATCTTAAAAAGAAAAAAGTCTGATTTGTTAGATAAAAATTCACAATTACCTTTTTTTTTTTTTTTATCCCATGGCTGAAACAAGCTTCCATAATTATCATTTTATTTTATTTTCTTAATTTATTTATTAATTGTTATTAATATTATATCAATAACTTTAAAGGGTTCCCTTGTTACATCACAAGAATCTAAAAGGTTCCTTTATGTCTTTATGGGAACAAAAATATTATCTTGTGGCATCTTAGGAAGTTCCTTATGAGATAAAAAAAAAAAATATATATATATATATATATATATATATATATATATATATATATATATATATGTTTTTTTTCTGACATCATAAGAACATAAAAATGATGTCATATTAGCCTAAAATACTTATTTGTAAGTTTGTGTGTGTGTTTGTGTTCATGTTCATGGGAGTGCGTGTCTGTGTGTCACTAACAGACCAAGTGGAAGTAGTTTGGTGAGAGAGAGAAAGCCTTTTCCACCTTTTTGGGTCAGATTTTCCAGATAACCAAGATTGATGGACCCACAGAGAGAGCGAGACATGCACATAGAAGAGTCAGAGACAGAGGCACCTCTCTCTCCTTCACAGTCTCTCCCTTCATTTCATGCCATACGTTCCTTCCTCTAATTGAGAGCGTCTTCCTTTACTCACACTTGACAGATCAATTGTCTTCGTCGTGATGGACAGCTGAATTTATCCCCCTGTTAGCCCTGTAAAAACGCAATATATGTCCCTGCAAAGCCTTCTGATTCCACTGGCAAAACCGATGTGCCGTCCCCGACCGATCCATTCACTAGTCATTTAAAGTGAAACGCCAGGATGGAGAGGGAGCTGTAAAGGTCAAAGTGGGAAAGACAAGGAATGGAAGTGAGAGACGCAAAGACAGAAAGAGACTTGAAGAAGAGTTAGAGAGAAGACAAGAGGGTGGGGGCTGGTCATAAGAGACTAATAAGGATGGATATCAGAGGAAATGAGAGGAAAACAGTTGGAGATAGACAACTAAACGAAAGACTTTTTCTAA
Source organism: Onychostoma macrolepis (assembly GCF_012432095.1). Lineage (NCBI taxonomy): Eukaryota > Metazoa > Chordata > Actinopteri > Cypriniformes > Cyprinidae > Onychostoma > Onychostoma macrolepis. The sequence continues at coordinate 21,772,949 of NC_081175.1, forward strand.
ACAAAATAGCTTTTTCTGTCACACTATTATCAGGAAATGTGCACAATGGGATCTACATGTAGGACATGTTTATAGATCGACGACCCTTGTTGTTCCTGGAACAACCAATCAGAGGCCTTAACCAAACCCTGAAAAAATCCTCAAGCCCTGAAATCAGTAGACAACATCTGGCTGATTGGTATGCTGTTCCTGGAACAATGTCATGTCATTTTTAAGGTTTAAAATGATTTACATATAAATTATTGGCAATCTTTGGGAATCAGACTGCTGGATTGTTTTATAGCCCAAAGGGAAGAAGGACTGAATTTGTTGTATTTAAATTATTACTATTATTTATTAATTTTTATTATTATTATTTTATTATTATTATTATTATTATTATTATTCCAACTGCTCCCCGGGCGCCGCAGCATAAATGGCTGCCCACTGCTCCGGGTGTGTGTTCACGATGTGTGTGTGTGTGTGTTCACTGCTGTGTGTGTGCACTTTGCATGTGATAAATGCAGAGCACAAATTCTGAGTATGGGTCACCATACTTGGCCACATGTCACGTCACTTTCATTTACAATTTATTTATTTATTTTGTTTTACAATTTTTTTTATTTAAATCAAATTTAGCTTGTAGTTCATGTCTTCATATTCACTCCCTCTCATTTGACATTCCTAATTAAAAATGTATTTTTGTTTATTATTGTATTTTAATTTATCCAAAAATTTATAAAATTTTAATTTATAAACAAAAATTTATGATTTATTTATTTTATCTTTGATTACGAAGATTTACCTTAAATCAAATACAGCTTGTAGATCATGTGTCTTCACATTCACTTCACATTCTCATTTGACATTTTTTATTTTTAAAAATGTAAATTATTTTTAAAAGTATTATTGTTGTATTTTTAATTTAATTGATTAAAATTTACATTTGTAAACAATTTTCGCTCCATCTCATTTTGACATTTCTATTTGTAAAAATGTAATTTTATTGTTTATTCATACTTTTGATTTACCTTAAATCAAATCAAATTCAGCTTGTAGTTCACAGGCCTCATTTATAAAATGTTGCGCAGAAACCATCCTAAATCAGCTCTCTGCCTTGTAAACAACTCCTAATTAATGTTGTTAACATATAAAAGATCACCAGTCATCATCCAAATTCTTTAATTTAGAACAGCGAGCTGCAAGAACAGCTTACATTTTCAAAAACCTGCAGTACTTCGACAAGAAAAAGTATGTACGTCTGCTCAGACCCTGACTGCCTAAGCACTTTTCTACGTCAAAGGCAGTTTTTACAAATATGAGTGTTGGCGTGGATTTAAGCGTACACACACTCTAAGATCAAATCTGAGCGTATGCACACTTTATAAATTAGGACACTCCCTCCCATTTGACATTTCTAATTTAAAAAATGTATATTTATTTTGCCCTTATTCTGTTGATTAACCTTAAATGCAGCTTGTAAATCATTTGTCTTCACAAATAATTTATCATTTGTATTTTTTAAAATGTAAAATATTTTTCATCTTTTATTGATAAAATGTATCAAATTTACAATTATAAAATGTGTAAAATGTATTTTTTTTTTTTTTTTTTACTTTATGCTGTTGGTTTACCTTAACTCAAATGCAGCTTGTAGATCATTTATCGCCACACTCACTCTTTCACTTGACATGCTGTTTGAATTTTAGCTATCTTCGGTGGCATTACTGTTACCTGTGTTGTGTGTGCGTGTCTTATCCCGCATATGCGCAGCGCACTTGTAAACATTCCCCGCAGAGAGAGGCCGGAGATTAGTCTTGTTGACTGGGCAAGGACACCCTGTCAGAGCATGTTAGTGAGCGGCAGGCCTGGACAAACACATGAACACACATACTCATACACAATAGTGCTCATTAATATCTCTGCTGCATCATCCATCATACACACATACATTATACATTACACACAAACAAGTTTACCTGCGCAAACTGACCGGCATTATCAAACAGAACGTTCAGTTGCTTCCTATAACAATTTAAAGTCTGTAATAATTATAATTACATTATATTTATAGTCTTTATTAAAAAACAATAAATGTCTAGGGTATGTCACCATTTAGATGGTAAGATAAATGTGTGTGTGCATGTTTACACACTGTCATATCCAGTCCAATTCCCTCAGCGCCCTATAAATATGTGCCTTGTTTTTTAACTCTGTGCCTTGTCTTGAGTTTAAAACATGCCGCATTGACACTGCAATTACAGCCTAATAAAACCCTGAAACAATACCGCTTTTGTTCCCCCCACGCTGATGTGTAATTCAATAATGTCTACATAATCTGATAAATAAAAGCGCAAACAATAAACAAGGACTCCTGAGGTAGCAGAATCGACTAGGCGAAAGGTTCTCCACAGATATCTCGCTCATAAACTCATTTCATTATACAGTAGCACCAACAGGCTTTTTAGTGCTTTTCTTGATTTAGACACAGATAATTGTATATTAGGTGGATAAAAAGCATGCATTGTGGGATTGATTGAGTGAATGTGTTTGAAGAGCTTCTGTTTATTTTAATAAATTTGTTTGTGTTGTTGCACTGTAGTAATGATGACTTTTAATTGCATTTTGTTTGCATTTTACAGTACTCACTGACCGCATGCTTGTTTATTTTGAGTATTGTTTTGGAATTCAGTCGTCTTTAATAATAAAACACTAAATTTTTGCAAATAGCGAGGAAAATGCTAACAGCATATAAAATATAGTAAATATAGATAAAAGAGGTGGTGTGGATGTATTGAAATGAGCAGTAACACAAGACAGCAGACAGATGTTGTTGTCCTGTGTAGTCTGTAACAAATTCTCTGTGTTTGTTTCAGAAGACAGAAAACTCTTCGTTGGCATGCTGAATAAGCAGCAATGTGAGGACGACGTGCGGCGCCTTTTTGAGTCCTTCGGGAGCATTGAGGAGTGCACCATCCTCAGAGGTCCTGACGGAAACAGCAAAGGTTATTGGCTTCAGTCTGATTTTCTAAAATGATTGAAGTTTAGTTTTAAGTCTGCGCTTTAATATTAATTATATTATATATTTATCTGTTTCTAAAGGTGCACTCTTACATGAATGTATTTATTTATTTAGTCAAATGGGATAATATGCCCCCTTCAGAAATGTGGAAATGTTTCTTATTATAGTAAGAAAATTATTCGTTATACATAATATATATAGTCATAATATATATATATATAGTGCTGTCAAACGATTAATCGCGATTAATCGCATCCAAAATAGAAGTTTTTGTTCACATAATATATGTGTGTACTGTGTATATTTAATATATATAAATACACACACATGCACGTATATATTTAAGTAAAATATGTTATATTTGTATATTAAATATATTTATATATAATGTAAATTATATAAATATAAATACATACATGTAAATATTTTCAAAATATATACTGTGTGAGTGTTCCTTTATATATACATAATAAATATACACAGTACACACACACATATTATGTACACAAAAACTTTTATATATATATATATATATAAACAAAAAAGAATTGTAGAGTTCAAAGAACAGATTTCCCAGGACCCAGTTAGAGGGTCAGCTTACCTGCATTTTCTTTCTTTCTTTTTGCTGAAACTCTCGAAAATAAGATATGGAGGCCTAGAAATGTCTGTAAATGTCAAAGAGGTTGTTTTTGACTGTTTTTTTCGCTCTTCAGGTTGTGCGTTTGTGAAGTATTCCACTCATGCAGAAGCTCAGGCCGCTATTAGTGCTTTACATGGCAGCCAAACCATGCCTGTGAGTGCCAGCACATGTGATCATGCACTTTTGTATCATTAGCACATTTAAGGCACAAAGGATCCTCATTTTGTGTGTGTGTGTGTGTGTGTGTGTGTGTTTCAGGGCGCTTCTTCCAGCCTGGTGGTGAAGTTTGCAGACACAGATAAGGAACGGACCATTCGACGCATGCAGCAGATGGCCGGTCAGATGGGCATCTTCAATCCGATGGCCCTGCAGTTTGGAGCGTACGGTGCCTATGCACAGGCAAGAGCTCTCTCTCTCTCTCTCTCTCATTACACACTATTCCCAACAAAACTGCAGCGTCTCAGTGGAAAATCTGTCGACTCTAAGGTCTTGATTATACACAGTGCTCCATGCATTATGTGATTATGTTATCTTGGCATGGTATTATATGTATATATTTGAAGTGGTGTGTGTGTGTGTGCTTTTGGCCTCCAGGTTCAGCAGCAGGCAGCGCTGATGGCATCAGTGGGTCAGGGAGGATATCTCAGCCCTATGGCGGCTTTTGCTGCCGCACAGATGCAACACATGGCCACCATCAACGGCCTCCCAGGGGCTCCCATGACCCCAACATCAGGTGAGGAAACACACACAAACATGCAGACATTCTCAGACTGTATAATTTAAGGAAATAATTTGACAGTGTTTTTTTTTTCTTTTTCATTTGCATCTATGGAAAGAGCCATAGATGGTTTATAAGAGCCTATATATATATATATATTGCCGTGCAAAGGCAAAAGACCGTAACTTCGATTTTGGTCGAAAATGAGTTATTGATATTTTTGGCACATTCAGGACATCCTTTATCATGTGCATAAGTATCGTGAGTCAGTTTCATTGTTTTTCCGAGAAAATAATGGGTCGTCTCAACCGTAACTTCGAAAAGCCCAGGAGAAACCAAGGCAGAACACCGTATAACACCAGTTACCGCTCTTTCACTTTGTTTGGAACGCTCAAATTGAGTTACAGTGTTCTGCCTTTGTTTAACTGCGCGTCAAAATGAAGGTACGGTGCCGGCTTGGAGTTATACGGTGTTCTGCCTTTTGTTTTTTACTGTCCATTAAAGTCTGCCTCATTTTAATTACAGTGTAGACAAACGAATTAGATTGCAATCTACCAAACAGCTCCATATAACAAAGCACTGTAAAGACTATTCACCAGGCTGTCACTTCTAGTTGGACATGTGTGGACTCGACTGCCGTAGCATGATCAATCATAAAATCAGTACTAACAGTTCGCAATTAAATCCATTTCGTACCTTTTCTTCATAAAATCAATCCGTAGCGATGAACGTCGTCGGAGATGTTTAATTCACAATCGTTCTGGGTTGCGTTTCCCAAAAGCATCTCAAGCTTAAGTACATCGTAGACCCATTGAAACCAATGGAGCTACGATCAACTTAGGCTTGCAATGCTTTTGGGAAACACAGCCCTGAGCATTATTCCTGCTTGCTAGCGTTCACATCAATCCACAAGTCATTTTTTAGGTTAGGCTATTTCAATCAAGTCAATATAAAAGCAATTATGCTATGTCTAGCATTCTTTTACGTTACTGAGCATAGCAAATAAATTGGTTGCAAAACGGTATCCACTCACGTTTAACTTTTAGTCTGATTGTTACGGTCAAAAAAAAACAAAAAACAACGTAATAGAGTCACATTACTATATGCAATAGCCTATGAGACAGCCCATGATCATTAGATTTTATACAGGTATTACTATAATGATTTTGTAAATGGTGATCAGCAAACAAATATTAATAATGTGGAAGTTACTGCCTTTTGCTTTGGTGTGACTTCTCACTTTTTGCAGACAATGCAAAAACTAATTAAGATGTATGAATATTAAAATAAATAATTAAGCAATTCGTTATTAATAATTATTAATAAAATTAACAAAAATTATTTGGTAACACTTTTACGATAAGTTTTCATTTGTTAACATTAGCTAACTACATTAACTAAGAGTGATACTTAAAATACATTATTTAAAAATCTAATGTTGTGTCTGTCATTATTTAATAGAACTGACATGAACTAATAATGAACACTGGTATATTTATTAACTATTAATGTTAACAAAGATGAATAAATACTGTAACAAATGTATTGCTCAGTGTTAGTTAACGTTATTTAGGGCATTAACAAACATTAACTAATGAGACCTTGTTGTAAAGTGTTATCAAATATTTTGAGAACATTTAATATATATTCGAGTTATGTATGCTCTAAAATGACTTAACCCCTTCAGTCACTGCGTTTTTGACCTAGTTTTTTGTTTAACCTAATAAACTTGTATTTTTCTACAATATGAGTAATGCCTGGTCAATGATTGGTCCCATGAAGATTTGATCCCTAAATTATTGATTGAGCTCAGGCTTCAAAAAAGCGTTTTTTTTTTTTTTTTTATAATTAGAGGAATTAAAATGGTAAATGTAAGATGTAAATGTAAGTAGTTTTTTGTTTGTTTGTTTGTTTAATTCTTGCAAAAATGAAAAAGCAAATTTAGAAAAAAAGTTTAAATTAAAGTAAAAAAAATAATAATTAACGTGTTTTACGCATTGTTTTTCACTAAAGAATGATGTGGTAATTATTTTTAATTTTAATATTTAAAAAACAAAAAAAACTCTATGCCCAGCATTAGATAAATATTAGGAATATTCAAAATATTCTCTTTTCTCCTTGGCCCCGCCCTCAGGTGGAAGCACGCCCCCTGGCATCACGGCTCCCACGGTGACCAGCATTCCATCTCCAATTAGTGTCAACGGTTTCACAGGGCTGCCTCCTCCTCAGGCCAACGGCCAGGCTCCAGCGGAGGCCATGTTTACCAATGGAATCCATCCTTACCCAGGTACTACACAGATACACAGCAGAAATATGGCAAATTTTAACCTTAAATTCTATTTAAAAACTCACAACTTTATGGTTACTTTTTTCAACAGTAATATACAGGACTAAAAATGGCGTCATCCTATTTTGAAAATTAATGTCAGTATTTCTTGCAGTATAATGAAATTTTATGTTTGTACATAAAGCAGTTTATATTGTGCACTGTTTACTTTTGTGTTTTGGAACATAAGTGTTCTTCTATTTGACGAGTCAGCAGTCTTTTATTAAACACTAAAGCATGTGATTAAACATGTTTCTGGAAGTTTCTAGTTCAACCGCGTTCGGAAATGCCAGCGGTCGGCTGTTAGCTGTCACAGTGCGAGTCTGTGTGTATTATGGAGTGGTTTTCATGTCCAGTGCCACAAAGAAAAGCAAATGCCTGTATCCCAGTTTTGCAGGAAGTGGTGTTTAGGGAAGACTCGGAGAAGGGCGGCCTGGGCGTGGCACAGAGAAGTTGTTTTGGGGTTCAGGGAAGCTGCTTCCTGTCGTCTCTCTCAGAAGGTATAGAACTCCCTCAGACGTTAGTGTCGTGCAGTGTTGTTTTACTGTGTGTGTCTGGTGTGTGTGTGTGTATACGCTATACGGTAGACAGAGGGAGTGAAAGACATGTGAGTAGTTTCTTCATGTTTGTTTGATGTCGTCAGCTTTGTAGAGTGATGTTGTTGTTGTTGTTGTTGTTGTAGTGTGGCTATAGTTATATGTGCATGCATTGTATTTGGCAGACGCTTTCATTTAAAGCTCAAGGGCAAGAGGTGATGCTCACACCTTCTGGAGTTCAATCCTACAGGCTTTTGGTTAGCAGCCCTGTACAACAACCATCATTGAGTCATGTCACATTTATACAATACAGATTGTGTCAAAGATTCACAGTAATAAAAAGGAAAAAAGGTGCTGTCATTGCAGAATTCATCAATTATGAAGCAAATAAAATTTTTGCTATAAGTAGCTCTACAGAAGACAATAGTGTTCAACTCAAGTCGGTTCAGTATTGATTCAGTTCAGTTCAATAACAGTGTCAGTTTTGCAACGTTCAAAATTCAATACATTTACAAGCAGGTCTACAGAAGGCAATGTTGCCATTATTCAGCTCAATTCAAATTTTCTTCTCATCTAAGCAATAATGAAAATTTATTTTGATTATATGTAATATATATTAATATATATATATGCTCTAAATTGCAGATTTTTTTAGAGAAAATGTCATTTTAATCAAATGAAGACTGAACATATTTAATCTATGTATTAAAAATACAATAAAAGTCTTGCTTTCACTGAAATGTAAAAATAATTAAAGCATGTTTTGTGTACTGTTTTTCACTAAATGAAGTATTATTTATTTACCTACATATATTTCTGCTAAAATCATTTTTTTAAATCTCTTTCCTGCAAAAGCATTGGACCAACAACTATCATTGAACTGTGTTCCCTTTAAAGGGACAATTTACCCCCCCAAAAATGACATTTTATCATCATTTACTGAACCTCATATCAATATGCAAAACAGTATAATATATTAGAAATTATTTTATCATTTTAACTATATTATCTTAGTGTAGAAAAAGATGTGCCTAACAAGACATGATAACTAAAATGATGGCACTAATTCCATTTATATAAAACGAGAGCACAAGTCCACAGTGTAATACGAAATATTTGAAAGTTGCATTGCTTTCAGTTCTCTAGATAAGAGGTCTAATATATAGCATTGCCATGGATGACAACAAATATTAGGAAATATCTGACATCTGAATGCTGTGATTGACCAAGTATTGCAGAAAGCCAGTGTCATTTCCAGTGTAATTCACTGAAAATCTAGACCGTCTTCATTTTTTTTTATGTGCATACAGGTTTGGAATAACATGAGGGTGAGTAAATGATGACAGGATGTTCATATTTGGCTGAATTCTCCCAGCTTTTAAGTGAAATGTTACTCAAATGAGCCCCAAACACCCAATCCTGAGTGTGGATGCTGCAGTGTTTACCGTGTTAGTGTTTTAGCAGCGTTAAGTTACCAGGCTGCGAGTATGTGTATCGGTGTTTAGAACAGAGCGTCGCGGGCCGGGTCTGAATTGCCTTTATTACCGTGAAAGCTCTCAGCTGATTGATGTGCCGTGTAGAGCTATAGATCTATATTGTTCTCCGTACACTCTCCGGCTGTCTTTCCAACTCTCGGGCAGCGGGGAAGCTTGGCAGGGCCCCGTGCGAGCGCCACGGCTTAATTGTTTGGGGGTGAACGGTGAGGGGGAGGGAAGCGAGGTAAGCTCATTCCCGGCGCACAACTCTGCCCGAACACACTCAAATGCACTCAGTGACCCCGACTGTGTCTGTAACGCTCTCGTCTCTCTCTTTCCACAGCTCAGAGTCCCACTGCAGCAGACCCCCTACAGCAGGCCTACGCTGGAGTCCAACAATATGCAGGTCTGTCACTCAAAAGGAGGCTGTTTGTGATTTTCCTGCTTCCGAGTTAATAAAAAGTGCAAGTGCATACGTGTAATAAGAGGTGTGAAGTGGGTGTGTGTGTGTGTGTGTTATCTGACACATTGGCGTGTATGTGTGTGTCTCAGCAGCCTTCCCCGCTGCATATGGACAGATCAGCCAGGCCTTTCCCCAGCCGCCTCCCATCATCCCTCAGCAACAGAGAGAAGGTGAGTCTGTCGCCTCCAGATATGTCACCTGTAAGAGTGAAGGATTCAACGTGGTCACTCTGTGTGACATTTTCCATAATTGTTTTTTCATTGATGTCCTATTAAAGTGAGATTTTATATATCGATTGTGCTGTATGCAGCAGTTACGCTGCTGTTCAAAAGTTAATGGTCAGTAAGATTCAGAAAGGACGCATTAAATTAATCAAAAGTGACAGTAAAGACATTCACAATGTTACAAAAGATTTCTGTTCTTTTGAACTTTCTATGCAAAGTAAAAAAAAAATAAAAAAAATAAAATATATATATATATATATATATATATATATATATATATATTTTTTTTTTTTATACAAATATTCTGCAACTGTCTTCATTAATAACATTGTAAAGAATTATAAATGTTTCTTAAGCAGCAAATTGACAGGGAATGATTTCTGAAGGATCATGTGATGCTGAAAACTGGAGTAATGGCTGCTGAAAATTCAGCTTTTCATCACAGGAATTAATTACATTTGTAAAATCTATTCAAATAGACACCCATAACTTTAATCATATTTTACAATATTACTGTTTTACTGTATTTTTGATTCAAATAAATGCAGCCTTGGTGAGCATGAGAAAAACATAAAAAAATCTTACAGACCCCAAACTTTTGAACATTAGTGTACATTTTTTTCCAACAGCTATTGATTACCGCAGACAATACTTTGGATCTGATACTAAATAGACTTATAACGAAAGCAGTAAAGAGTTCAACAAACCCTCACAAAATTGACAGCCCGTCAGAGATGAACAGACATTAAGGAAATAACCTAGAATGATCCTTTAAGTTAAATTTGGTGTTCTTGGTTGACTTTGTAAAACATTAAATGCAAGATTGTGGTTTCGTCTCATGTGCATGATTTGTTAACTGAGGAGTGCAGATATAGAGAAAGTTTCACTTCTGCGGTTCTCATGATCTGTTATGCATTATTAAATGTTATAATGTTGGTTAATGTTAATGAAAGTAGTTCGAAATTGATGTACAAAGGTTCTTTTTGAGAAATGGACAAAACCAGTTTAACTTTATTCAGTATATATTTTGTTGATTGTTGTTGGTGAGAAATGATGCATATAAAAGTAATTAAAGAAAAATATAATAATATACTACAAACATCATACAAAATAAATGCCAATGACATTTTATTAGCATTGCTAGTATCCATGCTGTGGTCATTTCCTTTGGATCGTGGTCTGCGGTGCATGATGGGCCTTATATATGTCCCAAGAAATTAAAAACAACCTTTGCAATCAGAGTAAGTGCCATGATTTGATGAAAAAGTTCGAGGTCATTCAGCGGAGGAGATCATAATGACCATGATCCGTGAACTATAATAATTTCAATCAAGAAGTTTGTCCTTTCTCCATACTGAAATGTGAAGAATCCCCAATCTCCAGTAACCTTTTGTAAACGGGTTTCGCCTATACAGCACTTTTTGGTCATTTTCCCCTCAGTTTGATGGAAGCGCTAATCAAAAACAACTCTTTTCAGGAGTGCCTGAAGAACCTGGAACTGTCACTGCCGAGTATTTGTTTGTACGGTTATTTCATCTATACAACTTAAGGAAAGAATTGCTACTTTCAGATGCCAAGGCGACTGCTCAATAAAGAGAAACTGTTTCTATAGTTTCTACTTTGGCAAGCCAAGTCTAATTTCACCATTTGTGTCTTTGTTTTGCCATCCATCTCGCTTAATTCCTCTCATTTCCACCTATTCTTTCTGTGCTATCTGCTCTCTTTCTCTCCTGTCTAACCGCCTCTCTAATCCTCTGTATCCCACAATCCTCCTTGTCTTTCTCTCTCTTTCTCTGTCTCCAGGGCCGGAGGGCTGTAACCTGTTTATTTATCACCTCCCTCAGGAGTTTGGGGACGGCGAGCTGATGCAGATGTTCCTGCCTTTCGGTAATGTCATCTCCTCCAAAGTGTTTGTGGATCGGGCGACAAACCAAAGTAAATGCTTTGGTGGGTAAAAATGATAAGACACCTGTGAAGATTATTCTCATTCCTACTCACACTATTAACATTTTTACCTCATTTCTCTACCACAGCGAAGCTTTCGATTGAAGCCGGGTGTGCACTGTGTGGTTTTCGCTACTTTTTCACCATCTCACGACACCGTTCGTAGGGCTAAATTGAGTTTTAGATCACTTAGTACAACACGTTCATCAATAAGCAACTTTTACAATGAATCGTAGCTTCTGAACTTTTCCAGTGGCTGAAATTTTAACAGAAGCAATGGCAGTCAGCTAAAACGTAGATGTGAGCTTGTGCCAATTAAATATCTTGTAATGATATATTATCATTGTAACCAGACTATCAAAATTACCAAAAGTGGCAAATCCATTTGTGCAGTTTGGGGTTTTTCATTTTGGATTTATGTTGTTACTTCGGTTTCGTGTGAAACTGTGGACTGGTGACATGGTCAAAGTCGCATAATATGCATATTTTACTCCTAAAATGTTGTTTCATCATCTAGTCTGAGAAGCAACAGAACAGGAAAGAAAATCACACAGTGTTCACCTGGTTTGAGACAGGAAAAAAGAATGAATGGAAAATTAAAGGGAAAAAAGAAGAGGATGTAGTGTAGCATCTTTATGTCCTTAATCAGCGCGGGACATGAGGCTGTAGGGGGAAACCGCAGAAGCGTGTTCACGTGTCCTGCTCATGACTAATGTGAACCTCTATATTTTAATTAGCGCTATCTGCAGCTTCACTGGCTCCTTGACTTATCAGAGGCATCCCATGCATGAACAAACACAACGCTATTCGATTTCGACTTAATATAAACGCAGTTAGCGGGAGGTGTTTCAGAGACTCAGACGTGATGATTTGAAATGCTGAGCCAGCTGAAATGATCACAGTACCTCAACCGAGAGTGAGAAAATAGATGAGAAAATGAGAGCAAATAATTTGCGTTGAAATGTTCATGTGTTAAATGGAAGAATTTTTCTGTCATTGCTAAGACTCCAAGAACAGATTGAAGATGATTTACACCATACACTTTGTTTACCAGAATATATGATAACTACAAAACTATATAAAGTGTAGACCATAATAATGCGTTTTTGTAGTAATTCAATCTACCTTTTTAATGAAGTAGCTACACTACAAATTACAAACAAACCCCCATAAAATCAAAATGACAGTTTTATGGCTTTTAGTCCATGTTTGTTAGCTTTAACACTAAATTCTAGCACGCTTTGAAAAGTTTTCTACGAACCAAAAATATTAGCGATGAATCATGCGCACAAGATTTCGTCCTATAAAATTAGATTTGTCCGGACTTCCTGCTTAAATAGGAAATACATCAACAATTTCATATGGTTTTTAAAAACCAGCTTATGATTGGGATAACTATGCGTTTTTGAAAATGTAGTTTAGTAGTGATTGATCATTGATCATTTTAAAAAGTCTTTTTCAACTTTAGTATCAGAAGCAGAGACATTTTGAAAAATGGCTTATAATTGGAAAAAATATAATCATTTGACATCAGCTAAGCTATTTTCACTACTAAGTTAGTAGTGTCGCTATTTCTACTTCCCAGTGCAGTTGCTTGCATAGTAGAAATCATTTTTCATTTACATTTTATGAGACATTAACACTATCTGAACTTTAGCAGGTTAATTATTTGCAATTTTCTGTACTCTGCACGTCGGCAAAAAGGCGATCTGGCTAACTGCCTCTCGCTAATGCTAGGAGCGACTGGATATTGTGTATTAGGTTGTGCATGTTCTCTGTGCTTCTGATTATTGTGTATAAAATGTATGCTGTTGTACTGTATTGATTGACTTTGTGCATATATGTTGGATGTTAAACATGTGGTAAATATGTGTCACGATGACTTAAGTAAATTTGTTTGATACCCTCCCTTCATTTCACGCTCACCTCATTCTTTGTCATGAAATCATTTCTGGCCTCATTTCTCACCCTTTCACCCCCCAACTCCACCTTCCCACAATCCTATCTAACGCCCATCTGTCCATTGCATTACCTTCTCATCCATCTGGTGCTAACCTGTGGTCCTCTCTCTGTCTCCATCTTTCTCCCTTCGTTCTCCAGGCTTTGTGAGCTTTGATAACCCGGGCAGCGCTCAGGCCGCCATCCAGTCCATGAACGGCTTTCAGATTGGCATGAAGAGACTCAAAGTGCAGCTGAAGAGGCCAAAGGACGCCAACCGCCCATATTAGCCCCATCCCTCCCCCCAGCCACCCCTGACCCTGGGGGTGAAGGCCGCCGCTGCGCACAGGGAACGACAGGTTAGCCAAATCACCTTGGAGCCAAAAGACACAAAGATACACACATACTATACGAGTGAACGAAGGGGTTCAGTCAAATTTGTCGAATGATTCATTGAAAAGCACTAGCTCAAAACTCCCTGACTCAGTGATTTCCATTTTTACTTTGTATAATTAAAAAAGTAAAATACTTTTTGAATATGTAGTTTCTCTCTTAAATAAAAGTAAAACGGCTTGTGCTGTTTCATGTTGACTTTAGGTCTAACAGAATATGATATTAAATAGGACTCCTTCCTTCTCTAGTCTGGGGCAGGGCTGTGATGGGGGGGGAAAGATTAGTCATTTCCATGTATCTCAGATCATCTCACATCTCCTCATCTAAATGAAGATGGAAAATCAATGCTGTGTCATTAATTTACCCTGCTGATGCCTTTTAACTGGGCCAAGTTATTACCTACTTACACAGCTATTGAGGCATCTCACACAGTAAGGCTCCTGCACGTCTCAGCACTGACCTTATACATTAAACCCTTTTCCAGATAAGCTGCAAAAATCATTTTGCTTATCAGTATTTCTGTTGTTTTACAGCAAAATAGCTAAACATTATTATAACAATATAAAGAATCAAAACTTCAGACAATGTCTTAATGTAAGACTTGAGATGTATTTTTATTAAAATATATATGAAGCTTATTTGCAAAAACAGATAACTCAAAAAACATGTTTTTTTTTATTATTATTTTATGTTTTTATTGTTTTATTGTGTTAGTTAGCTGTATTTTTAGTTATTTTTTAACCTAATCAAAATAACCAAACTGCAGTTTGATTGAGATTAACTGGAATGCACAATGAAAAAAAAAAAGATTTTTGTAGTTTTTTTTGTTGTTAAAACGGAGTTATCTGTTAATATAGCATATATTAATATATTATAGCATATAGCATATATATATATTTATTTATTCTTCTTTTTTTTGGATGTTGTTGAACATCTTTATTAATACAAATAATTTTTTATTTACTTGCCCATTTTCCCCGAAGAGAAAATAATTATATAATAATAATTACATAATTATATAAATAATATTATAATCATTTGTATTAATAATTAACAAACAAATTAATAATTAATAAAATAATAAGCAATAATTAATATAAAGATTGTTTTAGTATAGTAGCTATTATTTTCCCAGAAATGAAAAATAAGTATATTATGTAATTATCTATTATATTATAATAAATTAAATAATACAATTGACAATTGCATTAATAATTACTAAAAGCCACAAGAAGTGGTCTTTAAAGTCACGATGAAACAGCACATCAGCAGACAAGTGTAATGTTTTCACCAGAAGATCCAGTTATGACAATGTGATTAAACATTACAAGGTCAAAAAAATGAATGAATAAATTAAAACACATGCATGGATGATTTATTCGCATAAAATCAACAACATGCATTCAGACTAGATGGGGTGAATTTTCATTGAATACCTTTAAATGCTTTTGCTCTTTCTGTGTTTTCTTCCTAGGTTTTGTAGAGCTGGAACACATGTTGATAACATGCCAAATGTATTTGAAAACACAACAGATCAAGAACATCGGGGCTGGGGATACAGTAGAGCTGAAGCGGGACATGAGGAGGATGTAGCCGCGTGATATTCCACCACCACCACCACCACCAGGCTCAATGGACCTTTTTGGACTTCAGTGTTTAACTCAGGGGAGCCGCGGTGTTACTGGACCATACCGTACTCCCTTCTCCGAACCCCCGAGCCCATTTTGCAGGACCACAGGACACACTACTGAAGACCAACATTAAATATATATATATATTTAAAAAAAAGAAAAAGAAAAACAATGTAAGCCCTCAAAAGGCTCCGAATCTATGAATAAGTAGTACGGAAAAAACACTTTTTAAAACTAAGATAGACTTTTAGATGGGAATCATGTAATATTGAACACGTCTTTGGGAAAACTTTTTAAAGAACTGTTTTAGAAACCAACAAAACGGATTAAAAAAAGAACAAAAAAACTTGAAAGACAGAACTTTTTAGAAGGATGTGACAATTCAGGACAAGAACTTGCTTCGACTCGGGATGGCCAACTTTTTTCTTGGAGTGCCTGTCCGTTTCCAGGGGCAACGGCTGCCACAAACTGCAGCCTCCGTCCGCTGGGAGACTTACCTGTCATTCCTTAGTTGTGTAGGGACCAAATGACCAAACCTTTTTATCACAAATGAAACAGAAAAAAAAAGAAAGAAAGAAAAAAAAAAAAAAGACTCGTACCTGTAACATAATTGGGCCACTGCATCTCTTGCTGTGCCAATCGGTTTAAGAGTTGTATTTAAAAAAAAAAAAAGAAAAAAAAAGAAGATGATGATATATGTATAAAAAGACCATATATGACTATATGCATAAATGCATACATATAGATTGCTGATATGCTTTTGAATACTGGCAGAACTATTTCCGATGGCCCGTTGAGGCCGCTCACTTCGCTAGTTTACAATTACTGCTCAAAATGAAGAATATTTATTTTTATTTCTCTTCTAGTTTTTCTCTGCGGTGAGAGAAAGGGTGCATGGGAAGGGTTGTTCCATAATGCAGCCTTACCTTTTCTATCTTATGTCCTGACCTTATAGTTAAGAGACCATCTTAAAGAGTTTTGAGATAAACAATCCTGTTTATATATACCATACATACAATATGTATATGTATAGCAGACATTCAAGCAATATGTATTCATATTTATGCACCTGTACAGCATATATATGGATACATACGATATTAATCCCAAAACCCATATATGTATTTATATGCATATATTTTATATGTGTGTATATATAGAAACCGGCTATTCAATATGTAGAGCTGTAATTTTTTTGTAGATTTAAGCTGGAGTTTGAAACCACTGCTCTGCTTTGGACTTTTACCACTGGGAAGAATCTCAAATCGGCAGCTGCAATCTGCAGGCATTCCTCTCGATCCGATAAAAACGTTCCTTATCCGCCAACAAACACACACAAGGGTAAGAAAACTGATTCCGTTTGTGTATATATGTGTATATGCTACTTACAAATGCAAAAAGGCCTCCTCTCGTAAGAGAGTTTAAAGAGAATCAGGATCATTACGAAATAGTACAGAATGCGGACATATCTGCCTCCCGCCTCTGCAAACATTCGCAAACAAACGACGTTTTCATTCGAACCGAGCGCTGGCTTTAAAAACGAACGCCTGGCGGTTTTTCTAACTTAGATCGCCTTGTTCGCGCATGCGCCGTCGAATAGTCAGCAGTGCGTCCGTGCACCTGGCAGCACTGTGCTACGACACCGCTAGCAGCCATTCATTATTATTATGATGTCAAAACAACAGAAACACTCTTCTTCTTTACAAAATAAGAAAATAAAAAAAGAAATCTACTATAGCTACAGCTAACAGCGAAGCCTTCAAATATCTGTTGACATGACAAACCTGTGCAGCTTGACACCGCCATTTACCGATTTACACCCACTCGACGTTCTGCTTACGGTTACAATGAAGTGGGCATTATGTACGTTTTGCACAAGTATCGTCAGAATCCGCATCACATTGCGTGTTTACATGTGCTGCTTCAGCGTTCAGACGGATTCGAGGGGAGTTTTCCCGCGCGCGGGTGTTGAGGATGGAACGGCGAGTTTTTGAATTTCTTGTTATCGCAACTTAAGGACTTTAACGATTTTTGGTTATGCTTTGCAACTGACCTATTATACAAGATGGCACTATTGTAAATATATGATAATTCCAGAGCTGGTTAATTGGCTTAACCGATGAGTAAAGCGTCTGTACAGTGGGAGCGGGGGTGGGGGGGGGTGGGGGGGCAGTAGTTAGTTCACCTCATTTCGAAGGGGAATTCAGTTCTGAATCGACGCGACTTCAGACGGGTTCCGAGAATGTTGTATTTTGCCTTCTAGATCTTTCCAACACATGATCATTCAGGTATTCCAGGATCTTTTGCAAGGATATGCATTCCGTCTGTTGGATTTCAGTGTCAATTGTCTTTCTCTCCCTTTCGGTCTTTTTCAACATCTGTCTCTCGCGCTCATCATCTTCCTCCGTGTTTCAGCTGCAACTGTTTACATAGCAATCTGGAAATGTAGAGTTGACAAAACCGACAAGACAGAACAGAAATTTTATTATAAATATATATAAGTATATGAACTACTGAATATACTGTAAATGTTTTTTTCTCTTTTTTGCTCTGTTCCTCTGTATATAGGTTTGCATATTTTATAGTCTTTTACTTCTATCTGGAAGGACTGGATGACTAAGAAAATTTAAAGACAAAAAATGAAACACTGAATTAAAGCAGGTAAACTCTAGTCCTTAGAGATGCAGTATGGTTGTAAGGTATTTAATTATGGAACGTAAGAAGAGCCAATCAGATTTGATCCGAACATTAATGTCACTTTCAGAACTGCTGCCAACATGCTTATTTATTTGCCTATTTATGTATTCATTCGTTCATTTTTTTACTTTTTCAAATGTCATTTGTTAAATTATTTTTTTCTCCATTTTAAAATACTAACATATGTACTTTTATCATTTCAACGGTTGGAATTTTTATGTTTGTAACCGCACCGAATATCATTTTGTCATTTAAACGATGCTTTTTTAAAAATATATTTTTACATGTTTTTGTATTGTGAGACACAATGGAACAATGCAACTGGCAGAATCAGGGTAATCCTTTATGGAGAATGTAGAACTCTTGAAGGACTGGTGTCAAAAGTTTTTTGCTGCACCTGTTAGAACTGTCTGCTGTTTTCTTCTGTTCTGCGATTCCATGCATCTGTCAGAACTCCGATTTGCTTCACTGCTTTTTCAAACACACTGGGAAAAAAAGGAAGAAAAACTGCACTAATCCATCAGACTCTCAGCAACTCTGGTTTTATAGCTGTTCTTCATTAGCACTAACTGTCTTCAACTCATCAGAAAAAGCCAGAACTTACAGAAACAATGCAGTAAAATGGGGTTTAAAAAAAAAAGAGAAAAATACCAAAAAAAGAAAAAAAGAAAAAAGAAAAGATTTTCAGAGATTTTGAGCACAGTTGAGTGTGCTGGGTGGTATCTGTGGATTTTTGCCAAGCCTATCACAAAGAGATTGAGCTGTATTAGCAGTCAGAGTGCTGCCGCAGCTCCTGCCCTGTTCTCAACTCCACGTTTCTCTGGTCCCTAGACTCTCTTTTGTAATTTTACTGAATGACGCGTTTCCGCTTAAGCCCAGTAATAAAGCACAGTGTAGAATAAAGCAGCATTATGCTTGTCCCATTTCCTGCTGTATGTCTATACAAGCCTTTTTATGAGTTGTTTTTATCTCTTTCTCTCTTTTTATGGATTTGTGGCACGACTGATGTACTCTGAAACCACTTCAAAGGCGGAGGGTTTACATGCACACACACACGGGCACCTCTCTGAAACTTTCTTTACAACACTTCAGATCAAATTAGACCAATAGCCCTGGAGCGATGTTTGGCTGAATCCCATTGCATATACTGATGCTCCCAGATCGAGTTTGAAGTATCAAAGCATATATGCTGTGTATATTGGAAAAGCAGGGGAATAGGAAAGTGAGGGAACACATTAAAAATCGTGCTACACCCCCTGTGGAAAAAAAAAAAATTGTTAATATATGCAGAAAATTCAATGACTCATGAATATTGTGGAAAACACAGCGATGACTGGAAATGCATCTTACTGAGTCACTCTTACGAGAATTTCTCATTTCATCAGATGACAGTGGGATTATACGTTACAGATCACAGCAACTGTTCTTCAGAAGCTTTTTAAACATATATGTTGCCAAGTTAGTTCTTTGGAAAGCCTGTGGACTTTAATGGTGCTGCTGCCCAACCATCTGTGACTGAATAAACAACACCATTTATTAATAAACACATTTTATTAAGGCAAAAATAAACCTTGAATACGTCAATAGCACAAAAAAGTTAAAAAATTAAGACCATAATTATTTCAAGACACTAAAGAGATTTAAAAGGCAGAATTAAGAGCACATGAATAATTCAGTTATTCCTACAATCAATCTGAGTCACCATTATAACCCTTCAACAGATGAAAAAGATGTCTTCTAAGATCTCGCTCTCCTCCAGGTCTTGCAGAGAGGACCGATTGGGGCCAAAAGGAGAGAGAAGAGTCTTCTGAAAGGACTGAGGGGCGACGAAACTCCTCCGGGATGAGGGGTTGATTCGGTACCTTTCTGGGTTGGATACGGGGCTGATAATATCCAACAACTCAATCAAAGAGTCGTCCAACCTAAAAATGAAAAAAACACCACTCAGCAAAAATGTCATAGAATTGTTTTATACACTAAAACGGAAGTGGACAAATAAAAGCATGACAATTTACATAGCATTTGGAATGCTGTACATCCTCAGATTCCCCTACATAAAAACAACATTGTTGCAACTGAATAGATGACAAGAGTTCACAGGCTTTAAAACATGTGGCCTTAGGGTGCATATGAGGAACAAGTCGGCTTGTTTTTTCCTGGTTTGGAAGGAAAACTGAGAGCCGAGTGAGGAGATAAATAAATAAAAGAATAAATAAACAAAGATTAAGCTAATAAAGATTCAACCCCTCAGTCGAGGTGCTTAATAAATTATTCATCGAGTACAGACGCACACATTTCAGATATAAAACATGAATTCTTAAAGCACGCTCCACTGATGCTGCTAACATAATTCACTGCTCATTCTAAACAGCATTGATTTGCATCCATGCAGCAGAGGGGATGAGTGGGTATTCATACAGATGTGTGTGTGTGTGTGTGTGTGTGTGTCTGTCTGAGGGATCTCAGCTCCTATGAGAGGCAGAAAACGGTGTCATCCACTGAGTGCCTCTGACATATGAAAGCAGTATTTGCTTCACGGCCATGATAGCGGTGATTATCCAGGACGCTGAGATACATCCCATACACTATTTCCTTGGTGTCTGACACTTTTTGGGTCTGAAATCATGAAAGTGTTGGCTAAACCTGAAAATATTTCCACTGAAAGGTAAATGGAAATTAAAGGTTGTTAGAACTTCAAACTTCTATCCTTCTCAGGAAACACATTAGCTCTGTTCTAAAGCTCTGCCTAGGACAACATCCTATCTGAGATGGAACCTCGAAAGTGATTGATTTGGAACAATTAATATAGCTAACTCCTCACGTATTTTAAGACTCGATTCAAAGTTGATTCCAGTAGAGTAACGGTAGCATGTTGCTTATCTACAAGTGAATGATAAAATAGTCATTTTTAATAAGATTGACCTATTTTTTATTTAATCAACTTGGATTTTTTTTTTTTTTTTCACTATAAGCTTGGCGCAATGCTTTCTGGTACTGCCCTCACCAGAAAATATCTTGAATTTTGTTAAGAAATATTAAGATATTAATCCTGCCTACCTTTTTGGCTAACCTTATGTTGAGAAATGTCTATGGTGCTTTAAAATGCTGTTTTGGTATTGGCAGCACACTAGATTCTGACTAACTGTGACTATTTCAACATGCAATATTGTTGATGAAAAAGACAAGCCTAAAATGTAGTTAGGAAACTAGATGAGGTTAAATAAACTAATTATATGATCTGACTTTTTATTTGTGCTTATGGGTGAAAGTGCAATAATTCATGACAATTTCTCACGACAATAATCATGAAGAGTAATTTGAGCAAAATAATTGCGATTAACAGTTTAAGTATTATCCAGCATGAATAAAATACAAGTTTTCTAGACAAAAATTCCCGGATTGTGAACTAAAACTTGAAAAAATCTGGATAGACTGACTAAAAAACTAAAAAGGACATTTAAAACAGGACTTTGACTCAAAAAAAAAATAACACTAACGTGCATGAAAAAAGGGAAATTTGATTTTTTCACAAAAGTTATCATATGACTACAGAAGAATACAGTGAATATAGCAAATATGTATGGACTATTTTTAAGGTGCAGTCATTTCTGTGAAATTTTACCTGCAAAAATGGTCAATTTTCAAATTAGTGATGAAATGATAAAGACACAAGTCACGTACCAAAAAGCTTTTTTTGTTTGATCAATGCAACAAATCCACCGAACTGAACCCATTGCGAAATCTATGTAGAGAAATCTTTCACCCTCACGCAAAATTACTATTGAAATAACTGGAATTTACCAACGAAAATTCATTGAACGGTAAATATGGTAAATTTTGTCATTTTTGAGGTTTGCCAATCCAAACAATTTTCATTGCAAGAAAAAAGGCAGCCAAAACATTCTTCCTATGGGTTTGCAACAACATGAAGATGAACAAATGATGACAGGCTCTTCACTTTTAAGTGAACTATATCCTAAAACCTTAAAATTATGCCTACATCTCCCACCCTTCAACTGTCTATTTCTGTTGACCAGGTGAGAATCTCTGCACAGGTAAAGATGAGTTTTGAGGCTGACGGATTGATCCCCAGAGTGTTGAACACATGTTCACACAGCCAGCGTGGTGGGGTTCCTGAGCACCTGTTCTCCCTCACGCTGGGACTGATGAAGGTGCCCTAGCTCTGGAAGACATCCTGCATTGTTCCGGTGCCAAAGATCAGAAACTCACGCTTCCCTGAGGACTACAGACCAGTTGATCTCACTTCACACATTGCGAGGACCTCTAAGAAGCTGGTCCTTAGACAGACCACCTGGACCCAGGACAGTTTGTTAACCACTGTTACGGTTCTGACCCTGAACTCTGGAGGCAGCAACCATGCACCATTAACAAACCTACATATGCTGTACTATACTGGCTGTTCTGCACACTGCCATCAGACAAACACAAGAGCTCTGGTCCAAACCCTAGAGAGCTGCCGTGCTGTCTACTGCTTATATGAGAGGTTCTTCACAAGGGACAGGTCTGGAACAACCTACATAGGCAGCAACTCCATATCAAATGCAATTTCGAGAAATATCAAGAAATTTAGTACTTCAGCTTATTTCAGTTAGTTGCCATTTCTAATTTTCCTTCTCTTTTTCATGAACCTTCCAGATGCAGCCAGTAAGAAGTAATTACATTGCACATTTCCAATACTTAAATCCAACTGCATTTCAGTGATAACATAAAACAGTTCATGCAGACTTACAATGTTTTTGCGCTGTTAACTTGTCAACCCATATTCCAGTAATACATACATAATCAGGAACGTCTCATTTCACTCCTGCAATTTTACACTGAATGTTTCTGAGTACTCGCTTTACTGAAATTACTTTGCAATAAATATTGTTACAAGAATTATGATCTTAACTAACAGATACAAACAACATTTGCACTTTATCTGTCAGGTATGTTTCATTTGCTAGCGATTACAGAGCCAGTTACAAGACCGTTTGAGAAAGAGACGCTCGCTGAATGTCAGTATGCAACTTCATATATTCACTCACAATAAAAAAAACTGTTACAAATATTTCATGACATCATAATAGATCAAGCTGCTTAATGTTCTTTTGCTTTTAAGCCTGAAACTTGAATCTAGGTTTCATTTACATCCAGTCCTATAACAATGATGATGTCCAATCCGGGAATCTCATTTTGTCATTTTGGCGAATGACAATCGATTGCCATCCGACAATTCTTTTGCACATTTGCATCAGAGGGAAAGAGGAGAGCTTACACTGAGGGTGGATGGCTGATGGGGTGGGACTTTGGCAAGGCTCCCTCTTGAAATGTGAGAATTAGCATTTTTATTTGTTGATTTATTTAACGGACAGGCCTCTCAAACAGCCATCCATCAACGGACGACATTGCCGATATGAATAATGCATTTCTTACCGCCGGTCACAATCTATAACAAGGGAAGGGGTAGGTGTAGTTTGGGCGGGGGAGGGGGATGTTAGGGTGTTGGTAGGAGGAAATTGCCGGAGAGAATACTAATATGTTTGGCAGTCATATTTACCCAAACGCTTTCATTGCTTTTCACAAGGTCCACTGGTGAATGACCATGAGACATTAATATCACTTAAGAGGAGGTGTGCTAATCCCAAACGCTATCTGTTCACTCAACGGATCAGTAGGGGTTGGGAACAGAGTTCAAGATGCCTGAAATAGAAAAGCAGAGGTGAGCGCAACGATCGCAGTATTTAAGTAACCAGATTACTGAAGAGAAAAATAAAATAAAATAGTGAATTCCTGAATTATTGGAAAAAAAAAAATATATATATATATATATATATATATAAATATCTAATAAAATATTATTATTATTATTATATAGTATCATATATATATGTTTCTATTTATTTATATATTTAATAAGTAATTTCATTTTCAAAAATAAAAGTAAGAAGCTGTTTAAACAGGAAGCAACCAAGTGGGGTAATTTTTTTTGGAAATCATACAAAAGTATAAAGAATATACCAGAATCTCTACAGGTTAACTCATTTTGCAAACATGGGCATAAAAAAAAACTCCTACTCGCATCAATGAGAGCGAGGAGGAGTAAAATACAGAGAGAGGGTGAAAGACAGAGAAAAAAATCAGGTTCTACTTCAATAATTCCAAACAAAAGACAGTTTATCAGTTTCCAGACTCCAGTTATTTTACTGTTCTCATTAAAAATGTCCGTCACGCCTGAGAGCCCAAACAAATTTGTAGCCCAAACAGTAATATAAAAATTCTAAAATGGCAAATACAGACAAAACTGCATGTCAATTTTCTTCCAAATCAATAGAGGAGAGGCACAGGCCATGAACAGGAGCACTGCCATTTCGCACTTTGGCTCTATCAAACCAGCCCTGAAAATTTTAATAAGATACACAGTTAAAAAAAAAAAGGTTCCTCTTGTAAAGTGAAGAGGAGTTTACAAAAGATGGCCCAAGTCTGCACAGGTTAATTTAAAAAGGTGGAAGTAATTTGAAAGAAGGACGTGGTTTGATAAGTGTATTGTTTTGACGACTCTTGCAGAGGTTGTGGAGTTTTATCAGTCTGACTGCATAATTCATCTCCTTCTCCCACTGTGACACTTACAGTCCACTCTCCCGAGCGAGATCAACTCACACAAGATTTTTATATTTCTAAAGGAAATGTGAGGAGCTTGCCATGCAAAACACACCATCACAATGATAGGACGTTTATTTAATTATTTAAAATATATATAAATATTAAATAAACAAATCTTTTAAAAAAATATATATAAAAAAAAAATATTTGAAATTAATTAATATATTCATATTTTCTAAATGTTTTTGGCACGCACCCCTCCTCAATCATTCAACTCCACAAATGAAGTTTAATACGTTGGGTTCCAAATCCTTACCACCAACTATTTATTAAAGATAGAAATAGTGACACTTGCTTTAGCAAGAGCTTAAAAACCCCAGGATTTGAAAGACAAGACCAATTTAAGTGTGTTATCATGCAAGAATCAGCTCACTTGAGTTCACACACCACAAGGATACTGCCACTCAAAGAAAACTACCTGTTTCAGATTGAGTGAAATGTTATGATCTATAGCAGACAGGAGATATCCATAATCATTTTCATTAGCCTGAGCTTTTTTTCCCAGGGCATCTTTTTTCTTTTAAGCAAACTTATAGTAATAAAGTGCTTGTCTATTGATTCATTGTGGGCTGACAGCTATAGGTTGCTCTTCAAGAGTGTGTCCATGCAGAATCAGACCCATCAGACCCTGGGCCAGGCCTGAGGTTGTTCAGAAGACTGCTGGCATCCAACCTCTGGCTTCTTAAAAAAATAAACCAAAACGACACACTTAATTGATTTCCTCAAATCAAGTTTGGTTTTGAATAATGCAAAGGTACCTTCCAGACAGTGGGCTACAATAAAATATTTATCTTCCATACATAGACTTTCCACAATGCTGGTTTGAGTAAACGTGGTCATCTCATTAAAGTTCATGTTTGGCATTAGTGGGAAAAGGAGGTTTTTCCCATGATGCTTTACCAACCAAGCCAAATATGTCCTTTTAAATCAAAAATATGAATTGCATGTCATACGTACAGATATTTGTGCTGTCAATGTAATGTTCCATTTTCATCAATTATTTTAATTAACTTTTTTATTTATTATTTTCCTACCATCGGAGCAATTTAAGCTAGCTTAGAGACTCTAAATATTGATGTGCGATTTCTTAACCGTGGCAAATCATTAGTTCATTCAATTAAAATCTTCTAATCGAATCAATTCACAGTCCTAAGAGAAATGTGTAACTAAAAAAGTATTTCATTGGCTATTTTATCACGTATTTTTGACGTTAGAGCTGCTTGATGTCACAATGAAAGGTGAATCTGGAATGGCCACTTGAAATTCAACAGTTTGACTGTTCATTAAGAGAAACATCTCTGCCCTGGTCTTAGTTCACATTTGGCCCTTCTCAACTTCCCAGATACATATTATGCATACGCGAGTATTCACTTCCCTGTCAGTTCTGACATTCTCTTGGTATGCCTCCCACAAATATCATAGCTGCACACAAAGCAGCCTAATTTTCCCGGCCCCTGTAAAAGTTCTGGCTCGGAAACGTCTGAGACAGAAAGGAACATATTAATGCAAAATATTCACCACAACATATAACAGAGGGAGAAAAAAGGCAATTACTTCTGAAGTCAGTACATTTTCTCCTAGAAAAAAGAGAAGAAATACGCCTTACAAACGACTTACAAATAATCTGCATTTTTCAGAGATGGCACGCTAAACGAGACATGCTCATGCTCTCGCTGTGGGGGTTGGGGGAGGAAAAAAAAGACATGCTGTCACATTAATTACCTTTCTACGTTAAAAGAAAACGGTAATGAATTTCCTTCCCTATCCCAGAGTGTGTCTCGCGCTAGCGGTCAGTGATTCATTCTCTGCCTCACTCTTTCTCATTAAGCTGAGGGAGGCGGCGCGTTCTCGGCCCGGGCTGGAAGACTCGGTTCAATTACACCTGCTGCTGGGCCCTGCTACGCCAGCTAATGGGACTCAGCTTGGCTCCTGTCAGCCTCAGCGCTGGCCGGCAAAAATCTTCATTTAACTCATCAAACAGGCCTCGCACTGCGTTCGGCCCAGACCAGCTTCCTCTTTTTTCCTCTTTCTTTGCTTCTTCTCCCTTTTCCCCTGTTTTATTCTGATTCCCCATACATCACTGCTCCCACCCCTTCTACTTTTTCACATTCATGCATTAAGAAGCTCTATCACAGAGACAGGGACTCCAAGAACACAATTAATACACAGGCTTGGCCCCCGCTGTGCTGTTGAGACAAAATTGCTGTCATTTCCCTCTTTTCACTCCTTCTTGAATTGAACTTGTTAAATTGTATTTACTGGTATGGGTCTTTTCATTGAATTTCCTGAGAGTGGCTTCTCTCAAGCACCATACCCCACCCATCTTTAAATTGCAACAGCAGCCTCTCAACATGAAAGTGGTAGTTGAGTGACCGAACTGTCAAGTGGCAGAATTAAATGTTTTGCTCAACTAAAAATATAGAAAGGGTGTGTAAAAACATATTGGTTGTGCTAGACGGCTGGGGGGGGAACTAGACAGGATGAATTAGATGTGTGTATGAAGAAGCCCATCCATAGCAAGGGGAAAACATGAGTGGACCAAAGACAGAACCCTGAGGGACACCTTAACTCACCTGGAAGCCTTTGGAGTGCTAGGAAGACCAAGAGGAGGAATTTTGGGATGAGCAGATGTCCGGAAGCTTTGTGTAAGCACAGGAGAGGTGGCCATATCCTTCTTGGTAATGGAGATCTCTGCAGGGAGAAAATTAGAGATGCTTGAAAGGATGTAATGCAAATTTCCAATTAAAGAGGTGAAGTAAAAAGCAGAAAGGTATAACATATTCTGCATAATTTCTTGTGCATGTACCTTGTGAAATCTTGGGTGCAGACTGTTCAATACTTGATGTGTGTTGCTGTGACTGTACATTGCTTAACGGTTGTCGAACATTTCCCTGCAAAGTGTGTGACTCTCCTTCTTTTATTTCACTTCTGAATAAGAGAGAGAGAGCAAAGATTTTGGTCAACACTACTGTTTAAAATTTGGGGTTGCTCACCAAGGCTATATTAATTGATACAGTAAAATTCTTGAATATTAATCACAATTTAAAATAACTTTTCTATTTTTTTATAATTTAAAATATAATTTATTCATGTAATGGAAAAGCTGAATTTTCAGCAGCTATTACTGCAGTCTGCAGTGTCACGTGATCATTTTAAATCATTTAAATCACTCAGAAATCATTTTGATATACTGATTTTGGTGCTCAGGAAACATTTCATGATGTTGAAAACAGTTGGGCAGTGGGCTCCTTCATTTTTTATGAAAATCATGCATTTTTTCAGGATACATACATGAACAAAGTTCAAATGAACATCTTCTGTAACATTATAAATGTATTTATTGTCAGTTTTGATCAAGTTAATGCACCCTTGCTGCACAAAAGTATTAATCAAAAAACAAATCATATAGACGCTAAATTTTAATCAGTGCATACTTGAATATTACATTTCTTTATTTATTTTTTCATCTCTCCAGCCCTTTTCTGCATTCAATGCCATTTTGAAAACAAGCTATACCTGAGTGTCAACTGATCCATTACAAAACTGGATTGTTGACCCTCATTAAAACTGCTGTCTCCATTTAGAGGTCTCTCAAAGTCTGTTGTCGTTGCTTTCTGAAGCCTTCAAAAGAGACAAATAAAAACAATGTTCATGGTTCAGTTCAAGTTAGGCTACATAATGTCGATTACTATCAAAAACAGTTCAACTTATCCCTCATAGTTATAATACACTGAACTGGAAATACTTTAAAGGTGCATGAAAATGTATCTATTTTTATTAAACAATCCATTACAAAATGCTAATAATATTTCAACAAATGGTTTGTGCCAGACTCTTACTTGCTGTACTGAAGGTATGACTGGCGGAGTTGCTTGTTCTGGAGCAAAAGTTTCTCTTCCTGTTGAGCCAACCGAGCTTGAATTCTCTCCCTCTCCATCTCCAGCTGTTTCTTCTGCAGGAGCAGACATCGTCGTTTCTCCTCCCAGTTCTCCCGACCAGACAGTGGCGCTATTCCAGTTCGATTAGCACCACACAGGCCATCATTTTCCATTCTGTGGCACTGATGAGAGCACTTGGGTTCAGAGGTGCCATGCAGCCTCAAGGCATCACAGGCTGAGGGATCCCTGTTGGAGTAGCTGAGGTCGCTACGTCCACCTTCAGAATTGTGATTGGTGTGCCTGTCATGGATTTCGCAGTTCTGGTCGCTGCTGGAGGGTGCACTGAACGGTCCCGTTGAGAACGAATGAGTGCACTCCACTGACCCACCTCTATCAGTTCTGCTTCCTGATGAAGGGAGGTCCAAGTAAGATCCATCTAAAGCAGTTCCTTTTCCACCCCAAGACCTCCTGGCCGCCCCTTCGCCTCTAGGAATCTGTGAGACAGGGCATAGATACAAAAAGTATACACTTCACCTCTGACCATTTAATAATGTGGCCACAAAGACAGGTTTTACTCAAGGGAGTCAGAAAGGGTGGGCTCATCCTAAGAGAACGCAACAACCCAAGGTCAGTCACCAAAGAGATAAACATTCAGGACAAAGGAGAATCGTCCACCTCTCAGGGGACAGAAATAGGCCGCTGACTAATTCAAGAGGAGGTCGCGGAGCATGTAAACATACATTACTCACATCCAAGGTTTCGGAGAGGACAAGCTCATTTCCCTTATACAAGCTTAAGATGGAGGGTGCATAGGGTGCACGGTCTAAATTAAAACAACGCGAGTTTTTAGTGTCAGTTAGTGAGTTTTCTTGTTTTGTTTTAGCTTTAATATTTTTAGCGACAGTGCTTTGAAGGGGATGAATTTAGAGATGGAACCTCTCTGAGAGGGTTTTAGTGTGCTGACAGGTTAACAGTTATAGATGCTAAAGTGTCAGCATGCCAAAACCCCTCTCTGAGAGGCTGCTTCTCTAAATCCATCCCCTTTAAAAGCACCACCGCTAGAGCCATCAAAACAGCACTTTTGTAACAAATTCACCTTCAACAAATTTTAAGGCAATTACTGTTGGATCGCCTGCTGTGAGCAACGAACCGTTATTATGAATTATCCAGAGATCTATGATAGTTTTGAGCAATAAAAGGAGCTGGATATTTAGGCTTTTTATTTGTTGAATATCTGATCGTTAGCCTGTTCCAACAGGATAGGTCACTGGTTGTCATGAAATATTTGCATGACAAATCTGTGTGTAGTTATGAGTCTGCAGGTTAATTGGCTGATTAATAAACAGAAAATAAATAAGTAAATAACAAAGCATAAACTTATACAATAGGGTATTAAACTAAGAGTAGTTTTTATACTGCTAGACAATTGGTGGTTTCCCCCAGATTTGGAATGCTTTTTATTCAGACTCAGGCCAGGCACTTTTTTAATGCAATTCACTTATAATTTCTTAGTAAATTTCTTTATGTATTTTTCTTCAGGAAAACTGAGAATTGGTATGCAAAAGAGGTTCCAGTATATGTGTAAAGATATATGCATTTAAAAAAATGTTCTGCCAGAGCAATGAATTCAGCCGATGTCCAAACAACTTAGATAAAATAGATAGATAAAATTAAACTGCGGTATTCATTTTTCTTTTTCAAATATTCTCTTTCAATTCAAAATGTCATATTACAGATATAAAATGAGTTATGAATGCCATTTCATGTTTCAGGCAACCTTGGTGGTCTCATCTCTCTCTTTGACCATGTGAAAGACAGAGGGACAAATACCAAAAAAATACCTGTAGCTGGGAAAATGACATAAGCGTAATCTAATTTAGGGAATTACTGGTAAACTTGCAACAGCCTGCAGTGAGTTACCATTATATGTTCAAGGTCAATACTACATATATACATATCTACAGTTTATGTGTGTGTGTGTATATATTTATATACGTTAATTAAGTTATATGTACAGATACAGATAATTTCACCAAATACTCAAATCTCAAAACGAACAGATATCACCTGTCACCTGATAAACTAGTTGGTCTGCCAGGATATTAAGTTAGTGGGGCAAACAAATTAATCTATGCCTGTTATGATTATACAAAGCCATGACTGATCAGCCAAAATTTTAACATAGCATAGAGGATACAAATTCCGTGCACGCACATGTTCAGCCTGAGCCATTTCTGGCTTTTCTCTATCGCTCTCCCACACACAGGCACATTCTCTTTTAGTACTCACCTTGCTGTGGGAGCAGGACTGATTGAGCAGGGTGATAGACTTGTTGAGTTTCTCTTGCTGTTGGGAGAGGTATTGCTGATAGAGTCCCAGCAGCTCCTGACACTCTCTGTACTGCTGCTGCAGGCCTGTACCACGGGTCAAGGGTCAACACGCATTGAATAACTCTGCGGCTTTTCCCACTTAGACTAAAACTCTCTCCCCTCCCAAGCCAGACATGGTAATCCATTTCCCCCACTGTAGTGTTGCCAACCTAATGCTGAGTAGGCAGGAGCCTTTATACAGAAGGTACAAAATTAAAGAACCTCCCTCAGAGTAGTGGCCCAAAGGTAACCAGTAACAGTAAAAGCAAGCTTTATGTCGAGTTAAATACTCAAATGTTTTTTGAAATGCCCAAAGCCAATGTTATCAAGCTTCAGATGCAAAACCAATAATATTTCAAGATGCTTTCTTGGACTATATCAGTGGTTGAAGGATTTCTGTGGTCTGTGAGTTGACTGGAGGCTTAAAAAAATAAATAATAATAAAGTATTAAATAAAATAAATAAATAACTCAAAAGAGCGGTCTGTGAGTCAACCGAGTGATTAAACAAACTGGGTGACTAAATTTGTTTTTATAAAATATAAAAAGGTAATTTGTACAGTACATAAAACCGCATGTTATAATTCTGAGAAAGTTGGTGGTTTCCCTAAGATTTGTGGTGTTATTCAGATGGCTAGGCAAATTTGTTTAGACACTTCATTTATAACTTTTTTCAGAGAACGCCTAAAACAACATCACAATTGCTATCATGCCGTTTTGGCGAGAAGCAGTTAAAATTAAATATAATTGACAAAAATACCAACACTGAATATGGTATAAAACCACAGTAATTCATGTAAAAATGCAGGTTATCAATTAGGGGGAAATTTTTTTAGGATTGGGGGTTGTTTTTTGGGGAGTCAGGCAAATTTGTTTGTGTGCAATTCATTTATCATCTGAACTGTTTTTCAGAAAATGTAGAAAAATCTGAATTGGTATCACAAAACTTTGGTTTTATTTTGTCTTGGTTTTCACCAAATACAACTGGCCAGGTACAATCTAAACATCCTAAAATATACATTTCAATTGAATAAGTTAGTGTATAACAGAAAAACCTACAAAAAGAACTGGCATTAAAAATTTCTTCCACTGAGCGCTCGGTTGCCCAGTGTCCTTATATCAAAAAGAGGAGGAGACTGGTTGGACTTCTTCTCTGGCTCCTGACATTTGAGTCTCTCTGGCTGAATCCCAGCCGCCAATACCTGGAGTCATGTTTGTGACTTTCTGAAAAAGTGCACAGACAGAGAAGAAAGCGAGAAGAGACAGCAGCACTGCTGAGAAGAGATAGAAGTGTTTCTTCGGGGCAAGGGCTTCACACACTCCTCCATCTGGGTCTGGCTGGGCAGGAGTGGGCAGGATGCCAGGCTGTGAGACAGAGAGAGCTGGCACACATGCAGCATTGGGCAGAACTCAACTGATCTGGAGCAGAACCATAGCTACGGCGACTGCGCCGACTAATGACAGCGTGACGTCCGCTCGCTTACTCTCACACGCTCCACAGAAATCCATTCAGTAGATCTAATTTTCCAACGTGGAAAGCAATAATGGAAAGCAACTTTTTTTTTTTTTTTTGCTCTTTCTTCTTAATAAGCAGCCTGGCTGTACAGCACAACCACTCAGTGTTCATCATAATACCTCAAGGCCCAGAAACTCAAGAGGGACAACACAGATCAGACCGACTGAAAGTTAGAACGTTATAGAGATTATTTATAGTCCTCATATCTCCGTTATTACAATGTCAATATGCACTAAATCCAGCCTCTGCTCAACAGCCTCTCAATCCAATACCCATAAGATAAGCGTGGTAAATCTTACCTTAAAACAAAGGCTAGTATTAAAATCTCCAGAATACTGCACAAAGAAAATGGAACTTCACAAATACAAAATTAACCCACAAGAGGCCATGCGCTAGTGATTTTTACCATGGTAGAAGCAGGGTGTCAATATGAAGTGGTATAATCACAGTGGCCTCTTGGTTTAAGAAATAACCAGGGCACTAATGTCCAATAAATAATTTAAGTAATATAGTTTTTGTGTAATAATCTCCTCACTGTTGCCAAGCAATATGATGTTGCATGTTATAGCTTGCATCTTAAATTTGTAACATTTTGCTAAATTACATACTACATTCAGTATTCACACATACATGTGAATTTGTAATATAAAAAATAATTGACTGATACCACTGATTCAATGCTGTCAATTTGAATGAGTAGCAAGTCTGTAATTACAATTAGCCATACAATTTACTACAAATGACTAACTCTGTGTTAATGTTCAGTTTCAAATTACTGAAGTATTAAATACATCCGACTATAAAAACTTAAGTTAAGAGCCAAGAGAGTGAGTGGTTCTAATATCCCCCAATTACAAGTTTCATATGGTAATTAGAAATGCAATATAAAGGCCTCTGGTGAATCAAATTTGCAAATTTCATCTGCTTTTGTCTTACCCTAATATTGGTTATTGAAGCAGAATAAAGTTGATTCTGGGCTTAAAACATTATTAATACCAAAATCTGTATTTAAAAAAACAGTTCTTATTTCTATACAGTTTCTAAGTGTAATAATATTTTACAATTCTACTGTTTTTAATGCATTTTTGACTAAATAAATGCAGCCTTGGTGAGCAGAAGAGACTTCTTTCAAAAACACTAAAAGATCTTAGAACCCCAAACCTTTAAATGGCAATGTACATACTCAACCCACGTAAGGTCAGGTCATTGTTCTGTTCATCAATTTGCACTGGCAGCTGCTTGCATATGACCTGCCCAACTCGATCCGAGCAGGAAATGGCTAAAGACACATCTCTTCCAACTACACTTGACCCTCTAACATTAGCACTCTCTATTTTACCTCTATTCTAACTACTCGTTTTCTTTTTATTTATTATATAAATCCATTCTATTTTCTATTCAATCTACTTGAGATATATATATATATATATATATATATATATATAAAAACTTGACCCTCTAACACTATCACTTTTTATTCTACCTATTTGTCTTCATATTTATTGAAAAAATGGCCCTCAAACACTAGCTTTCTCTAATCTTTTTCTATTATATACTTGCTTTCTTTTTATTTATTATTAACAACAAAAAAAAACTTGCTACGTGTACTGCGGGACTTGTCACAGCACTTACATATTATTGCCCTTTTGTTGGTTTGATTGCTTCTATTGTCCTCATTTGTAAGTTGCTTTGGATAGCAGCGTTTGCGAAATTATTAAATGTAAATGTACAGTATCTCACAGAAGTGAGTACACCCCTCACATTTTTGTAAATATTTTATTACATCTTTTCATGTGACAACATTGAGGAAATGACATTTTACTACAATGTAAAGTAGTGAGTGTACAGCTTGTATAACAGTGCAAATTTGCTGTCCCCTCAAAATAACTCAACACACAGCCATTAATGTCTAAACCGCTGGCCACAAAAGTGAGTACACCCCTAAGTGAAAGTGTCCAAATTGGGCCCCAGTGTCATGTGACTCGTTAGTGTTACAAGGTCTCAGGTGTGAATGGGGAGCAGGTGTGTTAAATTTGGTGTTATCGCTCTCACTCTCTCATTCTGGTCACTGGAAGTTCAACATGGCACCTCATGGCAAAGAACTCTCTGAGGATCTGAAAAAAATAATTGTTGCTCTACATAAAGATGGCATACGCTATAAGAAGATTGCCAAGACCCTGAAACTGAGCTTCAGCACGGTGGCCAAGACCATACAGCGATTTAACAGGACAGGTTTCACTCAGAACAGGCCTCGCCATGGTCGACCAAAGAAATTGAGTGCACGTGCTCAGCGTCATATCCAGAGGTTGTGTTTGGGAAATAGACGTATGAGTGCTGCCAGCATTGCTGCAGTGGTTGAAGGGGTGCATCGCCGCACACTGCATCAAATTGGTCTGCATGGCTGTCGTCCCAGAAGGAAGCCTCTTCTAAAGATGATGCACAAGAAAGCCCGCAAACAGTTTGCTGAAGACAAGCAGACTAAGGACATGGATTACTTGAACCATGTCCTGTGGTCTGATGAGACCAAGATAAACTTATTTGGTTCAGATGGTGTCAAGCGTGTGTAGCGGCAAACAGGTGAGGAATACAAAGACAAGTGTTTCTTGCCTACAGTCAAGCATGGTGGTGGGAGTGCCATGGTCTGGGGCTGCATGAGTGCTGCCGGCACTGCGGAGCAACAGTTCATTGAGGGAACCATGAATGCCAACATGTACTGTGACATACTGAAGCAGAGCATGATCCCCTCCCTTCGGAGACTGGGCTGCAGGGCAGTATTCCAACATGATAACGACCCCAAACACACCTCCAAGACGACCACTGCCTTGCTTAAGAAGCTGAGGGTAAAGGTGATGGACTGGCCAAACATGTCTCCAGACCTAAACCCTATTGAGCATCTGTGAGGCATCCTCAAACGGAAGGTGGAGGAGCGCAAGGTCTCTAACATCCACCAGCTCCGTGATGTCGTAATGGAGGAGTGGAAGAGGGCTCCAGTGGAAACCTGTGAAGCTCTGGTAATCTCCATGCCCAAGAGGGTTAAGGCAGTGCTGGAAAATAGTGGTGGGCTGGTGGCCACACAAAATATTGACACTTTGGGCCCAATTTGGACATTTTCACTTAGGGGTGTACTCACTTTTGTGGCCAGTGATTTAGACATTAATGGCTGTGTGTTGAGTTATTTTGAGGGGACAGCAAACTTACACTGTTATACAAGCTGTACACTCACTACTTTACATTGTAGCAAAGTGTCATTTCTTCAGTGTTGTCACATGAAAAGATATAATAAAATATTTACAAAAATGTGAGGGGTGTACTCACTTCTGTGAGATACTGTAGATGTTCAAGACTTAAAGTCCTTGTTAAGGATGTACCGTAGGTGGAAATATCTAAGCAAAATTCATCTTCTTTATTATTGTAGCTCATTCAAGATCACTGACTGTCTAAAATGAAATGATTCAAGGGGATATCAAATCCTGAGCTGCCAACAAACCCTGTCCTTCATGACAGCTGGATGTCAAACCACTGTGTAATAGCAGGTATGAAATGAGTAACTGTTCAACAAGGACTCTTACCATAAATAGGCCTCTCATTTGTAATGAGAACGGAGAGCCCGTCTCGTAGATAGAGCGCATCGCACGCAGGCATCTACCTCGCAGCTGATGAGAGGCTTCTGATACTCCGATAGACAGGTTGGGCGTAAACACACATATTAATACATTAACAGAAGGGCGTGCGGGAACGCTCAGCGCCTGGTAATCTGGAGCGACTGGAGCGGGACTGATAAGATTCTCTCCCGCTTCCCGCAGCGCAGGCACCTCTGTTGGCTGCCGGCCAATCAGAGCTCATTCCGAGGGCCTACATCAGGAGAAAAGAAAGCTGCAGGCATGGTGCGTCTCCACCCCCCGTCCAAAAATACACAAAATCAGAGTTTGCATTCGATATTTCAGACAGCCGCTGTCAACATGATTCACTCCCCTGTCAGCCGGCGCAGAAATAAAATAATGAAATCCACCTCGAGGAAGAACAAAATTGCGCCGAGGAGAATATTTTACGGGGCCTCTCGGCCGGATGGTCTGCGTGTGTAGGTTGAGATGTAAATCGATAGGAGGACAGTTACCACGACCGCACGCTTCGATTTAAATAACAGCGAAAGTGACTCACCAAGCCACTGATGATTTGATTATTTATATATCGTGAGACTTCATTTGCTGCGAGCATGTGGTTTATTACTTCCAATTATTAGTGTGTCTACAAAACTAATTGGTCATAAACAATATGCGAGCAGTGGGTTTGTGATTAAGTGGCATTTCTGTGAGGGTCTAAACCCCACCTAAACTCATCCTGCCGGGATGCACGGATCCGGAACTAGTCAAACAAACTATTACAAAAGGACTTGTGCTCCTCTGATACATCCGCGGCGTTTGGAAAAGCGACCATGCAAACTTCAATAAGATTAATGATATTGATGAATGCATTCAACTTCTCCTTTGTGTCTTCCATGCGTCTTGATGTAAATTCCTTGTGAAGAACAAAGATTGCGAGCTTCTCTGTAACAGAATCTACCGTTTAGAGACGTGGTGTAGAATGCCAAAGACAGGCTTGAGAAAATTCTAATTTCATTCTGTACACGAGCTTCAAATTCTTCCTACGCACAGAATGTAACTTATAATCCCCCCCCCCCCCCCCACCCCACCCCTACAGAGATATTTCCTCTTGATAATCGCGATCCTGGCAGATGAGATGGAGACGATGCGAGCAATTATTCTACACAGACCCTCATAACTCAGTTTGTCTTTTTGCGTCCCCCTTAACCTTTAAGAACAGCTCCGTGGGCCAGCATCTGTCTGATACCTTTAGAGAGCATCCTGTCTCCGCAGGGGGCTTTCAAAGAGTTTGTCTTGCACTACAATCTCTTTTTAATGGAGTTTTGAATTTTAGTAGAAATGCCAGGCCGTGGAGCCAAAGTGCATTTAATTGAGTTGAGCTCGCCTAATTTCTGAGCTCGCCTGCCAAATCTGCAATTTAGCAGCCTGCGATTGCTCTTCGTATTTCACAGTGTTGGGCGAAACTGATGGTTCGCCATGTCTTTTGACCAGAACAAGATCACCAAAGTTGGCAGAACCGCAAGGAAAAAAAGGGAGCATCCGAACTGTGCAAAGTTTGTGATGTGCCAGCCGGATGACAGGTTGGCACGAGAAGAAACCCACGCCGTTCCCAGTGGTCGTGTGATTGGTGCCAGCTCTTTCAATTTCAAACGAAAATTAAAAGCAGTTCAACCCAAACCAAGGACGGGTCTGATCCCTGAGCTCAAAAACTGGCATCTAAAATAGTAAATATTAAACGTAACACAGTGGGAATGCTCTGTTCATTTGTCTGTTAGATTTCACACAATCACTGCTGCAAATAAAGCCTGTTACATCTTCAATGAAAAGATTTAATATTAGTGTCGTCCAATGTGACACATAATGCCAAAGAAAGTGAATGTTCACCCCTTCAAATGTAATTCAAAAATCGTCTCAATGACGTCCTGTGGTTATATTGCCCATACAGCAGTCACGACGAGGCTGAACACAGATCCAATGCTTAGACAACACTGCCCCCTGTCAGTCTAATTTACAAAGCAGTCCTTCACCTTCTTCAGACTGATACGAGTCAACACATTGTGAATTACACTACCATTCAAAAGTATCAGTAAGATTTTTTTAAAGGAATACTTTTATCCAGTGAGGACGCATTAAATTGATCAAAAGTGACAGCAAAGATGTTTCTCGAGCAATCAGCTTATTAGAATGATTTCTGAAAGATCATGTGATTGGAGTAATGGCTGCTGGAAATTCAGCTTTGCTATCAAATGAATAAATTAAAAAATACTAAAATAGAAAACAGCTATTTAAATTCTAATAATGCTTCACAATATTACTGTTTTACTGTATTTTTAATCAAATAAATTCACAACAGGACTTTTGAACAGTAGCGTATCAATCAAATCATTTGAAATACTCACATAACCATAAATGACCATGTGTATGAATCTGAATTAACATAACCAGGAAGGATAACAGCTAACATATGCTTAATATATAAATCATTACTGTAATTAACAGCAAAAAAAAAATCCCTGAAAATTTCCCACATTTATAAATTGTTTGCCATTAAAATGTAATCAGTGTTAATTTGGCGCGATTGATGACAGCATTTAATTTACACGAAAACAAAGTCTGAAACTTAAACTCGACCAGAACATTCTTACCGCTTCCCTGCTTGTTGTAAAAGGATACTTTCCCTCTCTTGTACGATGAGTTGGTTTTGTTGCTCTAGCTGTTGGATTTTCTTCTCAAACGTCTCCTGCTCATCCCTGAGTTTCTGTACAGACTCCTCTTTTTCTTCACTAACTCTGAAAAGAAACACAAACAAAACAGATCAGATACACAGATGTATCACTATGCACAGAAAATCACATTGGCTTGAGGGCTACTGTAATCATTCATTCAGTCTAAAAAGTATCAGATCACTATAATGAGAGGGCTTTACCTGGCCAGCTCCTGGATGAGATTGGCAATCCGACGCTTGTCCTCTGGGCAGAGATCCTTCAATGATGGCTTACTTTTGGCTTGAGCAGCGCTGAAGAGAGGCTACAGTCCAGAACAGACACTTTTAAATTGTATTTCCACACATCTATAGAACACAAATTTCTGAAGATTTTACATACAAATCAAATGAACAAAACTGGTTAGATTCTTAGTACCTCCTAAAAATAACCATGTGAATTTACAACTGCAAAAGGGAATTAGATTTGCACTTCCTGAAGGAAATATCAATTCATGCAAGGTGATGTTCGATAAAGACAAAATTCCATAGGCAAATATTAACATAACAGAGTATATGCAAAACAACACATTGTCTAAATTTACTAGCTGACCGATCTGTCTTACTGAAGCCCCGAATTATTAAGCTGGTTTCAGGAGTACCCAAAGATTTATGCACAAAATGTCTAAAATCTAAAGCAAGTCAATATTTCAGATACACTTGCATGTTTCTAGTGAGTTAAAAAAAAAAAATGTATCTAAAGGCCTGACAGATAAAATAAAATGTAGACAAATATAGCAAATATAATATGAATTCCTAACATTTTTTATTTGCTATTTTTAAGTGGATGCAGGAGTGGACATTAAGAAAAATCAGTCAAAAAGTGTCCAACATACGTTAAATTATAGGTCAAATATTTCTGAATTTATTAAACATATTTTGGTCACTGCATAATTTTCCTACCACCGTTTGGCATCATCAAAACTATCATCATCAAAACACACCGTTTGGCATCATCAAAACTATAGTTTCATAGTTTTGATAATTGTATTATTTAACATGGAAATTAGCAATAGTACAGAATAAACTTGTACGTATGCAAAATGATTAGACTTGAATTAATTACAGACACAATTAATTTTTTTTTTTTTAAAAGGACAAAGACTATTTTTTTAAAATGTCAGTTTTAAAATGTGGATTTTCATTTGATTTTAGCATGAGAATATACAGTCTCTACTTCAGCTGTGTCATGCCACACTCCCACTGCTGTTTTTATTTCAAAACAACGATAATTGGCAAATGGTGACAAGTTTGCATCCCTGCAGACAACTGAGGCACTTCACCTCACATACACTGTAAATAGAGTTGCAAAGGGGTGGAAAATTTCCTGTAAATTTCCAGAAACTTTCCAAAAATCCCAGGAAGATTCCAAAAAATCCCGGAAAGTTTCCGAAATTTACTGGAAATTTTCCAACTTTTTGCAACCCTAATGTAAATATTCATTTTTCAATGCTCACCTGAGTTAAAGTGAGAGAAGGCATGTCCGGTTCTGGTGCATATGTAGAGATTTTGGAATTGGCTACAACAGAAGGCAGCTTCTGATCTGAAGCTTTTCCCACCATCATCTCAGCACTTTGCACTGCTGAACGCAATCCTGTCTTTTGCCTACTTTTATCCATGCTGCTAGCTCTTCTTTTTATCTTTCCCTCTGTATTATTTGCAGACCCAACCTTCAGATCGGCATTCTTGCTCATCTCTAAGAGAGGATGGGAATGACAGTTTCGAAATGTCAAACATGAGTTGTCAGAATGATGAACAAGTCGTGATATTTTAGTATTTGACAGTATCAGTCTAAAACATTAAAAATGACATAAATCCAAGTCTCACCTGTAACAAAAACCATGGGCTGCTCTTCATCTGATTCTACCAAAGTTAAAGAAAACAACATGCCTACCATAAACAAGTCTATCAGCTAACGGTCTAAAAAAATATTGAAGAGAATAAGACTGCAACAATAATCCATCATTACTCCAATGTACGTGGTAAAAATAGGTAATTATGTGATACTGCTGTAATGCATTGTAATGTATGCGTACTCATTTTACTGTAGTACATTTCAGAAAAGTACACTTGTACATTGAAAACGGTTACAATTCACTGCACTACGTTTCTTTCTAATAAAATAAATGAAATTCAGTACAGTAAATGTATTGTCAACTGCAGCTTTATGTACTAAATCTAGAGTTCGGTTAAGCTGACAATGAAAATCCGCTAATAAGCTATTAGCCTCCCTTCTGTCATAAACACAGACCACGGTCCACAGTTGACAAGTATGCTTGCTAAATCATAATAATATAACTAATTTAAACAGACTCATTGAACAAAAACACGAAAAAAAAAAAGTAAGGATACTGTCATGAATCCAGTAAAATCCATTGTCATTTGCGCCCTCAGCAACAGACGCCATACTGAAACAACCGCCACTTCCAGATTACGCGCAGGAGCTCCTCCTCTTTTTCATCTCTGGTGAGTGTGATTGGATAACATTCACTTGCCGCACCCGCCTATGTAGGATACTATTGGTCAAATTACTCATCTGTCATTTTATCAGCCAATAGAAGCGGAGAACCTCAGTGTTTTGGTTCTGCGTGCTTGGTAACCTCAGCATCCGTCGGTGAGACAATGCAGCAAGCGAATCGATGGCATAGAAGTATTTGTGTTATTTTGGAATGGAGGAGGTAAAAGATGACAAGACATGCAAGGGGTTTGTAGACAGACTCACCCTCGGTATTATTCGGGTTTTGGGTGAGTGGACAGTGTTAATATAAATAATTATAGACTGCATCGTACAATTTGCTGCATGGTCTCCCGGGTTGTTTTGGTTTTAGATGGTCAGGAGGCCAGCTGACGACCAGCTTGGCCAGACTGGGAGACCATCTAAGATCACCAAAGCAGCTTAGGGTGGATTAATATGTTTGTTTTTCTTCATTAAGGTTGCTGTCTAACCACTAATGCAAACCAGGTCAATTATCAATGCCCAAATTTAGATTAATTTCTTATTTAATGATTGATTTATTATGTGCATTGCATTCATGTGTTTGACAGAGAACCTCCCAGGTGTGCTGGATGTACGATTTGTAGAGAAACCCCCTGCAGAAAAGCGATGCCTTCTCTCCTGGGAGCAGGTATGGAGGAATTTCAGTTTAACAGAGAATATTCTCAAAGCAAAGCTTTGATGTGGGTATATTTACATCAGGTGTGTTTTTCCTGTGTTTAAAAGAAAAATAACTGCACTTTGCCGGAAGATCTAAGAGATTTCTATCTCACAACAGATGGCTTCATGCTTGCCTGGAACACCAAGCTGGAAAGTGAGCACCCTGAAACATGCACTGATCTCTTAAACCCATTTTAGTTTGGATCAACTGTAAAAAATGCCTTAAATCTATCCCTATTTCAAATACTTTTTCAAAACTCATCAGTGTTTTCCTGCACATAATTTTTCGATTCCATTTTGTAGTTAAGCTTTAAAAAAAAAAAAAAAGCTCTAATGCATGCTTTTGTTTTTGAGGAAATGTATATGCTTTGTATCTTACAGATGAAGTGGTTCCAGTGGGTTGCATGATGATCAACAATGTTGCTCAGTTACGCCCCCTGATTCAGTCAAATCTATATTCCCTCCCCAATGCACCTACTTTAGCTGATCTTGACTTCGATGATGACTTGGAGGGTGAGATTTTCTTACCTCTTTAGGCATTTTGCTGGTATAGCGTAATTTTTTATTTTTTTTTACATGCCTTTTTGTTCAGTAAAATTTGCATGAATTATACATCTGATTTTTAAAATGTGTACTTTAGAGTTTTTCTGTTTTTAGAATCAGATGGCCCTGAAAAACCTCATTTTGATTCTCGTAGCCGCATCTTTGAGCTGGACCCCTGCAATGGTAATGGCAAAGTTTGCCTTGTTTACAACAATTGTACTTCAGGTGATTATGCATCTCACAGTTAATCCAGAAAGATATAAAGAGATGGCATACAAAAAGATTTCATATCATTTTAATTTACCATCTGGCCCTGTGTCTGCTGGCCTGTTCTGTGTAGGTGTAATGGCCCAGCAGTGTGAGGTGTGGTTCTTGGACCGATCACTTTTCTGGCACTATCTCACCACCTCCTTCACTGCGTACTACCGGCTTATGATCACTCATCTGGGGCTACCAGAGTGGCAGTATAATGTCACTCCGTATGGCCCCAGCCCACAAGCTAAGGTCAGGATCAATCTATTCAGATCTATCTAAACAGAAGATTTGAATGGCTATTTATATTATTTTTTTATTTTATTAATATCTATACAATGTGTTAAAACATTTATATTTGTATAGATTTATATTTAACACATTTATATTCAGATACAATATATATATATATATATATATATATATATTAATACATAATTTGGATTTTATTAAATTAAAGGAGTTCTCAAAAAAACTATAATAAAATGTGTGTGTGTG
Source organism: Onychostoma macrolepis (assembly GCF_012432095.1). Classification (NCBI taxonomy): domain Eukaryota; kingdom Metazoa; phylum Chordata; class Actinopteri; order Cypriniformes; family Cyprinidae; genus Onychostoma; species Onychostoma macrolepis. The sequence continues at coordinate 21,816,170 of NC_081175.1, forward strand.
TGTGTGTGTGTGTGTGTGTGTGTGTATAATGCTGCTGGAAAGTTTGTGAACCCTTTAGAATTTTCTATATTTCTGCATAAATATGATCCAAAAAAGTAGACAAAGAGAACCCAATCAAACAAATGAGACAAATATTTTCTTTGTCATTTATTTATTCAGGAAAATGATCCAATATTGCATATCTGTGAGTGGCAAAAGTATGTGAATCTCTTGGATTAGCAGTTAATTTAAAGGTGAAATTAGAGTCCATCTGTGCAGAGGTGTTTTCAGTCAGTGCAATGACTATCAAATGTCAGTACGTGATCTGTTTTATTCAAAGAACAGGGATCTATCAAAGTCTGATCATGTTTGTGGAAGTGAATCATGTCACAAACAAAGGAGATTACTGAGGACCTCAGAAAAAGAGTTGATGTTGCTCATCAGGCTAGAAAAGGTTACAAAACCATCTCTAAAGAGTACAGATCCACAGGCAGACAGATTGTGTACAAATGGAGGAAATTCAAGACCACTGTTGCCTTCCTGAGAAGTGGTCGACCAACAAAGATCACTCCAAAGCAGAACGTGTAATAATCTGTGAGGTTGCAAAAGTTCCCAGGGTAACTTCTAAGCAACTAAAGGCCTTTCTCACATTGGCTGATGTTAATGTTCATGAGCCCACCATCAGGAGAGCACTGAGCAACCATGGTGTGCATGGCAGAGTTGCAAGAAGAAAGCCACTGTTCTCCAAAAAGAAAATTGCTTGCTAAAGATCATGTGGACAAGCCAGAGGACTATCGGAGTAAGGTTTAATGGATGGATGAAACCAAAATAGAACTTATTGGTTTAAATGAGAAGCTATTATGTTCAGAGAAACGAACACACTGCATTCCAGGTTAAGAATCTTATCCCATCTGTGAAACATGGTGGTGGTAGTATCATGGCTTGGGCCTGTTTTGCTGCATCTTGGCCAGGACAGCCTGCCATCATTGATGGAACAATGAGTTCTGAATTATACCAGCAAATTCTAAAGGAAAACGTCAGGACATCTGTTTAAGAACAGAGTCTCAAGAGAACGTGGGTCATGCAGCAAGACAACAACCCCAAACACACAAGTCATTCTACCAAAGAATGGTCAAAGAAGAACAAAGTTAATGTTTTGGAATGGCTGAGTCTAAGGGTGAATCCCATTTCTCTGTCTTACCTCTTCCCCTTAGTTTTGCGCGTTCACGTGAGAGTAAGGGCTATCCCAATTCTCGTTTTGATGGAGGGGTAGGGCTAAGGGGAAGGGGTAGATACCCCGAGCTTACTTGAAACCGAGGGGTACCCAGAACACACTGCGCAACCGGCAACAAAAGTATTTAAGCCGAAAATAATTTATTTAAAAATTACGACAGTCTTGTTTTGTGCTCTAGACAGTCCTGTACATATATATATTTGCAACCATGTTCTTAATTGAAACGTTTTTAAAAAATCGCTAGTTTGCGACGCTAACGTTACATTGCTGATTTGCACAACAGTCCCGCAGACTAGCCTTGTCTCCATGGACTCCATGCATGTCTACAGTTTTAACAAGTTTGTAAAACGATCCAAAGTTTGTGATAAACACTTGTCGGCTCTGATGACGTAGCAGCCAGCTAGCGACGGTGTATGATGATGTAACCGTAACCAAGTGGTGTCTCATTTCATAGGGGTATGTTTTCACCCCTAGCGCTTACCACTCGGTTTCGAGGGACAAGGGCTAGGGGTAAGATGTAGGGGAAGGGGTAAGACAGAGAAATGGGATTCACCCTAAGTCTAGACCTTAATCCAATTAAAATGTTGTGGAAGGACCTAAGCAAGCAGTTCATATGAGGAAACCCACCAACATCACAGAGGTTAAGTGGTTCTGCACTAAGGAATGGGCTAAAACTCCTACATGTTATTGTGGAGCACTGATCTGCATTTACAAGAAACTTAACCTTCAGTTACTGCAGCAAAAGCGGGTCACACAAGATACTGAAAGCAAAGATTCACATACTTTTGGAACGCACAGATATGTAACACTGGATCATTTTTCTCAATAAATAAATGACACTTGTTAAATTTCTCTCACTTGTTTGATTTGGTTCTCTTTGTCTACTTTCAGGAATTATATGAATTTTGGGTCATATTTATGTAGAAATATAGAAAATTCTAAAGGGTTCACAAACTTTCAAGCATATATATATATATATATATATATATATATATATATATATATATATATATATATATATATATATATATATATATATATATATATACATACATACATACATACATACATACATACATATATACATACATATACATACATACATACATACATACATACATACATATATACATACATACATACATATACATACATATACATACATACATACATACATACATACATACATATATATACATACATACATATATATATATATATATATATATATATATATATATTAATTCTTTAAAAAAAAAAAACTCTGACCCCAAACTTTTAAATGGTGTGTATGTGCACAGTTTCAATATGTAATCTACTGCTACAAACTGATTTGAAATTCTCCTTTGATTTCCTTGATGCAGCAATGGGCGGCCCTCTACCAACCCCTGACGTTCCATGGTGACTCTCATTCTGATATGGCCGGTGAATCTCTACTGAACAAACTGGACCCAGCCAAGGCATTCCGTGGCAAGGCCAAGCCACCCACTCCCAAGAAGAAGCAGGCAGCACAGGTCCCAGCGAGCGGCGGGAGCACAGCCAAAGCACAGGGGGTCTCAGGGAGACACAGTGTGACTAAACGATGACCCCATGCAGTGTCCCAACAAATGCCCATGGAATGTTCTCATATAGGCATGTTGATTGTACTTTATGCTCATGCTGGACATTTAACCTCATGTAAGCAGCTTAATTTCATCCATTGATGCCCATGAGTCTGTGTATGTACACGATATTTAATAAAAATCAAAGATGGAACAATCCTGAGTCCTGAGATTCAATAGCTTATAACCCAGAATTTAGTTGTACACACTAGACTGAGAAAGTTGGCTTGAGAAATGCAATCCATAGGCATTTCAGGTGGCATCCATGTCTCATGTTATGCCTGTAAACATCCAGGTGTCCCCAGTGGAAATGTCTGCTTTGTTCTTTGGTCCCTGTACCATCCTTGGTCCTTAAATTAATCAGGTCTAAGAGTGAAACTCTCATACAGACATCTCTGTACTGCCATTCTTGCACTTTTCCAGAGGAACGCTTTCAGGATCTTCTGCAGACTGTGTCTTAGTGCTCTTAAGATCAGGGTGGTGTAGCTCTACAAATGCTTTGTAGGTTAAAGCCCCAGTCACTCCACCAATAAAGGGGGCCACCAAAGGTACCCACCACCAGCCATTGCCGGCCCTGTAAATAAGTTGAGACAACACTTGAATTATATTTAATCAAATTATGCAGTTAAATTAAAACAATAAATGCTACTGTGGTATGTATTTTAGCATTATGTATTATTTTTATTTTTAATGAACAATGATGTAAAAGTAATATTTTTATTTTTATTTAATTACAATTTGTTACTTTAAATGATTTTAAAATAATTAATTTAATTTTTTACATGAAATTATAGTGATCGTAAATAATACCCCAAGTTCAAGCATAGTACTATATATTTATTTTTTATTTTTTTCCTGTTAAAGATTTGATCTGATAATTGTGATTTTTTTTTTTTGAGCAAAATTATAATAATTGGTTCCAGGTATTAATTAAGTAATGTAAAAAAAAGTAATCATTATGCTATTTATTTTAATAAACATTTGTGAAAAATAATACATTGTTATTTCAGGTTTTTATTTTATTAATTACTTTAAAACATTTATAATTATTAAAGTATATAAAAAGAACTGTATTTTGAGTTATAGTAAATCATTTACCAATTTCAGGTCAGACATACTACTGAAAATATTTTCCAGTTACAGATATGATTTGATAATTGTGACTATTCCTGTTATCAACATTTCAGCAGAACATAATGAAAGGTTTCAAGTCAGGCACATCAGGAATTCAAACCACAAGTTACAGGTTTAGTGACCGAAAAAAAACAGGAGGTGTTACATATCATTAACCCTGACTCAAATACACACATTATTGAGTGTTTCATAGCTTGATTTTGTATTTTTTCACCTGAAAACCTCCATGCCCCAACCTGCCATCAGTGTGAAGACTCTCGGTCCCAGATCTCGTGTAGGATTGATGGCATAGCCACTGTTGCTCCCGAGAGAGACACCAATGAGAATCACCAGGAGCCCCACACCCACAGGCTCACCTCCAGGCACGACCGGCTGGTTCCTCTGGTCTGCCAGAGCCATCAGACACAGCAACAGCATTGCAGTGCCCAGAACCTGATTCAGAGATTTTAAAATATCTTCCTCAAAAAGTTTTTAAAGAAATAGTCCACCCAAAAATGAAAATTTGATGAAAATATACTCACCCTCAGGCCATTCAAGATGAAGATGAGTGTGTGTCTTCATTGAAACAGATTTGGAAAATTTTAGCATTACATCAGTCACTCACCAATGGATCCTCTGCAGTGAATGGGTGCCGTCAAAATGAGAGTTCAAACAGCTGATAAAAACATCACAATAATCCGCAAGTAATCCACACGACTCAGTCCAGCAATTAACGTCTTGAGTAAGAAACAAATCCAACATTAAGATGTTTTTACCTAAATTGTTGCTTCTGGCCAAAATATTTAGTCCATAATTCATTAAAGCGCTTCTTCCAGTGAAAAAGTCCATCCCCTGTTGTCCTCTCATCTAAATCCACTGACAGATTTCTTTAGAACTGTTTTGGATTGTTTTCGCTTTTAAAAGGTTTGATCTGTGCATATTTCTCTCCTGATTCAGATGAGACAACTTTTTTTTTTTTTACTGGAGAAAGCAATATTATGAATAGAGGACTTTGAGCCAGAAACAATGATTTTAAGTTATAACATCAAGAAAACATCTTGATGGATTTGTTTGTTACAAACATGCAGCTTTTCACTTCACAAGATGTTAACTGATGGACTGGAGTCATGTGGGATTCTTGTGATGTTTTTATCAGCTATTTGGACTCTCATTCTGACGGCACCCATTCACTGCAGAGCATCCATTGGTGCGCAAGTGATGAAATGCTAAATTTCTCCAAATCTGTTCCGATGAAGAAACAAACTCATCTACATCTTGGATGGCTGAGGGTGAGTACATCTTTTATTTATTTATTTTATTTTTGGGTGAACTATTCTTATACACAATCATGTTTTTGGTTCATGTTTTAGTTAATTATGGAGCATTTATATTCATTTTCAGCATACCTGATCAAAGAATCCAGTGTAAATTGAGATGTAAGGTGCTGGATATGTAGCGAAGATCCCAGCTGTTGCTTTGGGGCCCGACACAGTGAAATTGCCCCCACAGTAATGATGTATAGCATCTATAAAGCACAGCACAGATGTGAGCGAAGAAAGCTTGTGGCAATTTATTTGACCTACTCCAACACTAAGAACAAAAATAACTCCAGAAGAAGATGAGTATTTGCTCACCATAATAAAGTAAATAAATGGTCCCGGCAGCAAGGAAGGAACCCAGAAACTGGGCGAAAACATACAGTGGGAACATCTTCCAGCGCAAACGGCCAAATACGCACATTGTGAATGAAACAGCTGCATTCATATGAGCTCCTATGTGATAGAGTAAAACATTGCATGATTGTCATTATGGAAAACAGTAAAATCTAACCTGGTGTTTGGGGACAAGAGGGTCTCACCTGATACTTTTCCACCAATGTGCACACCCATAGCCACACCCAGCCCAAAGCCTACATTTATGCTGAAATACTCTCCAAAAACACCATTTCCCGTGACCACTTGTGCAACGGTGCCAAGTCCAAACACCTGGAATTCAAAAACAGAGTCTGTCTGATCATTCACAGATGCAGGCATTATAGGAAAATAAACCCTTGTGTAAAGCTTATTTCATACTTATCAAATAAATAAATACATTGACATGAATTATTGATTTTAGTTTTGCATGTATAGAGGCCATGATGTCACAGAAACAAGGTAATAGTAGTTAACAGTTTTGTTATTGGAGATAAAATTAAAATGGACATTTAAAAATAGCAAAAACTATTCAAATTGAAACAAAGCACTGATGAACAATGAAAATAAATATTCAATGAAAAACTAAACAAAATGATTTAACTAAATGAAAATTAGAAATATGTTTAAATTGAAGCAATAACATTACTAACTGTAAATAAGTAAAAAAGAACAAAAACTAATAAAAATTACAAGAGCACGTAACAAAACTACTAAAAATGGAACTAAAATTAAAAATAAAATTAGCTTTTAAAAATAAAATCTAATTCATATTATTGAATATAGAACATTAGGTTTGCATAGGTTTTCTCTCCCTGGTCAGTTACATAGCATTGCTATTGGTCAAGTTTTTTTGCATTTAACATGGTCACCTTGATTTCACCTGACAATAATGGAAAAAGTACATCTAGCCAATCTTTCTAAGAATAGAATTTATGTAGCACATGGTCTGACCTCAATCACCAGTGCAGTGTCAGACTGCTGACCACTCATGCAAACTGTGAACATGTGATCCAAAGCATTACAATCACAAGTACACAATGCTCAATGAAGACTTCATGAAGGAATGAATGAATAATTCAATGAACTGATACAATGAAAAAGAAATCATCAGTAAAATACTAAACAGTAATATTCTATTTACCTGTCTTCCAAGCTTGGCATCATTACATGCTGACAATTATTCACATCTTTATGCATTGAAAATGCTAATCATTCACCATTAAGCAGAATAACGAATTCTTACAAAAGAAACAACCTCTTACCATCATGATGAATGTGCAGAGGGTCTCTGCCAGGACCACTCGAATGCATTTATTTTTTATCTTCAACTTGGAAACTACAGTTGGTGCCAAATAGCTCTGAATACTACCATCCTCCATAGTGCTAACTTCCTGTTTCATTTCCTCTCGCTCTTTTCTGTAGAAATCTGTTTCTCAGTTTGCCAATTCAGAATCTTTGAATGGTTGTCATTAGGCTTGAATGGATTGTACTGTAGTGTGTGTCAGTTTGTCAGCAATGTCTATTTATATGAAGTCTTCACCCCTCCCCCACCCCAATCTTGGCTAATGGGAGGGGGACAGGAAACAGACAAGAAACACACACTGACAGCAGTGAGTTGTTTAAACTTTCAAATGTTCCATCAGTATCAATTACAGATAAGATTATCCTGCAATATATCATATGAACTGATATGTTCTTACAGTAACACAGATAATTCACTTGAACTTTAAATTGTGTATGTGCATGCAAACTGTGATTTTAAACATATAGTTTCTCAATTGTGGTACAAGGTCTCAGCTTTAATTCATAATATTTTAACTAGTTTTAACTGATTCATGTAGCTATTGTTAATAAACTTGAACAATCAAAAAATGTAATAAGTAATTATTAATGAATGATTTACTCTTCTTTGTACCCTGTACACTAATAATATGGTATCATCAGTATTTACCAGAAGTTTTATAGAATTTTTTTAAAAGTTTATCTCTTGCTGATTTTTACTGTGGAATGTAGGAACTAGTGGTAAGAGATAAACAGGTAATAGCTGACCAAAGTGCATGCCAATAGTTTATATAATACAATTATAATATTTTTATTACATTTTATAATTACATTTTCTCATTTTGAAGTTTTTTCAATTAATTTCAGTTGAAGTTTAACTTTTAGTTCAGTTAGTACTTCAATTTAAAATGATTTTAATTAGTTGCAAGGCAAGTGTAAGTTTTAGACTAAGTTTCTCAGTTAATATTCATATTTGTCTTTATTTCAGCTTTACTTCAATGATCACAATTGTTTTTAACAGTTTTTGACGATAACAACACTGATTAGTTGGTATGCCAGTTGCAATATGGAGACATAAGTTACTTTATTATTTTACTGTGAAGATTATGGTGAAGTGTGTAATTTCGGTGCTAGTACATAATCACCAAAAGGAAATGCAAAAGTATTGTTTCCAAACACATTTCACAAACTTTTTCCCATTAGGATGTGAAATAGGCCTACTCTTCTCCACACCTGAATGGGTTAAAAATGAATTTACAGCTAATACTAAAACTGAGGAATGTATTATTTAGACTTTTATGTGACCTCCATCTATCTGTGGTTGTAAGGACCTGTTCTGCATCTGGTGTGCTGAGATAGCGACTCTGCGCTTCACGACCACATGACCCTCTGAGACACAAACACACCACACACATTCTCACACACACTACAAGGCCACCAGTTTGATCTAAGATGGCCAAGATGTGTTTATTACAGTAATATGTTTTTTTTTTTGGCCAATTATGGACTTGAGAAATGTAATTATGTATAATATTTAACGTTTTACTATGGAAGATCATTTCTCTGTAGATTTAATATTACATGATTTAGTAAGTATAACTTAAGAACTACAGTACAACCACTGAAAGGAACCTGTGTAAGTATTTTCCTCAGCAAAGATAAGGAGCCGATAAGGCATGTGATAGCAGGCCCCTGGCCTTTGCCCCTCAATATGTGGGTAAATGATATTAAAAATGTTTTTAGCTGCATGAATGATTTTTAAGAGTGCATGAGAGCCATTGAAATGAAAAAAAAAAAAAAAAAACTTTATTTTATTTTTATGTGTCAACAAGGCCATGATACACTCTCCTCAAAAGCGATAGTTCACCAAAATGAAAATTCTGTCAAGATGATATTTTGAAGAATGTGGGTAACCGAACAGTTGTTGGTCCCCATTGACTTCCATAATATATGGAAGAAATAAAAAAATACTATGGAAGTCAATAGGGGCCATTGTTTGTTTACCGATATTTTCCTAAATATCTTCTTTTGTGTTCAGAGAACGGTAGGTTAGGAATAGCTTGAGGGCGAGTAGATTATAACAAAAAACATTTGGGGTGAACTATCCCTTTAAGGATTAAGTGTGTTTATGCTACTTTAAATACAGTGGGGCAAAAAAAGTATTTAGTCAGCCACCAATTGTGCAAGTTCTCCCACTTAAAAAGATGAGAGAGGCCTGTAATTTTCATCATAGGTATACCTCAACTATGAGAGACAAAAATGATTTAAAAATCCAGAAAAATCACATTGTAGGATTTTTAAAGAATTTATTTGCAAATTATGGTGGAAAATAAGTATTTGGTCAATAACAATTTCATCTCAATACTTTGTTATATACCCTTTGTTGGCAATGACAGAGGTCAAACGTTTTCTGTAAGTCTTCACAAGGTTTTCACACACTGTTGCTGGTATTTTGGCCCATTCCTTCATGCAGATCTCCTCTAGAGCAGTAATGTTTTGGGGCTGTCGCTGGGCAACACGGACTTTCAACTCCCTCCAAAGATTTTCGATGGGGTTGAGATCTGGAGACTGGCTAGGCCACTCCAGGACCTTGAAATGCTTCTTACGAAGCCACTCCTTCGTTGCCCGGGCGGTGTGTTTGGGATCATTGTCATGCTGAAAGACCCAGCCACGTTTCATCTTCAATGCCCTTGCTGATGGAAGGAGGTTTTCACTCAAAATCTCACGATACATGGCCCCATTCATTCTTTCGTTTACGGATCAGTCGTCCTGGTCCCTTTGCAGAAAAACAGCCCCAAAGCATGATGTTTCCACCCCCATGCTTCACAGTAGGTATGGTGTTCTTTGGATGCAACTCAGCATTCTTTCTCCTCCAAACACGACAAGTTGAGTTTTTACCAAAAAGTTCTATTTTGGTTTCATCTGACCATATGACATTCTCCCAATCCTCTTCTGGATCATCCAAATGCTCTCTAGCAAACTTCAGACGAGCCCGGACATGTACTGGCTTAAGCAGGGGACACGTCTGGCACTGCAGGATTTGAGTCCTGGCGGTGCAGTGTGTTACTGATGGTAGCCTTTGTTACTTTGGTCCCAGCTCTCTGCAGGTCATTCACTAGGTCCCCCGTGTGGTTCTGGGATTTTTGCTCACAGTTCTTGTGATCATTTTGACCCCACGGGTGAGATCTTCGTGGAGCCCCAGATCGAGGGAGATTATCAGTGGTCTTGTATGTCTTCCATTTTCTAATAATTGCTCCCACAGTTGATTTCTTCACACCAAGCTGCTTACCTATTGCAGATTCAGTCTTCCCAGCCTGGTGCAGGTCTACAATTTTGTTTCTGGTGTCCTTTGACAGCTCTTTGGTCTTAGCCATGGTGGAGTTTGGAGTTGGACTGTTTGAGGTTGTGGACAGGTGTCTTTTATACTGATAACGAGTTCAAACAGATGCCATTAATACAGGTAACGAGTGGAGGACAGAGGAGCCTCTTAAAGAAGAAGTTACAGGTCTGTGAGAGCCAGAAATCTTGCTTGTTTGTAGGTGACCAAATACTTATTTTACCGAGGAATTTACCAATTCATTCTTTAAAAATCCTACAATGTGATTTTCTGGATTTTTTTTTTCTCATTTTGTCTCTCATAGTTGAGGTATACCTATGATGAAAATTACAGGCCTCTCTCGTCTTTTTAAGTGGGAGAACTTGCACAATTGGTGGCTGACTAAATACTTTTTTGCCCCACTGTATCTATTTGTGTCTGTGCCAGGACTAGAACATACTTTGGAGAAAATGTGACAATGATATCAGCTTCATATCTTTGCTTTGTGTATTTCATTAGGTCACGGAAATCGGAAGTTTTTACATTGTGTGATGGGGGAGAAATATTTTCTCACCGCTTCCTCAGCTTCCTGATCATCAGTCCTGGGTTTTGGCCTTGACCTGCAGCATATCCATAAGCGGTTTATGGAGTAAAAGCCAGTATAAGCCAGTTTTATCTAATGTTTCCTAGTAATTTCTATGCTGTTTGTTCAGAAGAATGCTGAACACGGCAGAAAAGGTAATCTGAGGTACAGGCAACTTAACCTCAGGATTTTCCTGATGAACTGCCTGTAGAAAGACACTAGTTCACAATCAGATTGCTTCTTTTCACAAACGTAGGCTATCATTTTCTACAGGTTACATCAGAAGTGAGAAGTGAGTCACTGAACCATTGGTTCAACAATTCGTTGAGAAAAACAAATGAATCATTCACTCAACCGATTAGTTTAAGAAAAGGGAAGGCGGTGACATGTGGCCAAGTATAGTGACCCATACTCAGAATTTGTGCTCTGCATTTAACCCATCACAGCAGTGAGTAGTGAACAAACACACACTGTGAACACACACCCAGAACAGTGGGCAGCCATTTATGCTGTGGCACCCAGGGAGCAGTTGGGGTTCAGTGCCTTGCTCAAGGGTCTCAGAGAGCACTGGACATTCACTACAATCCATGCCAGACCTGAGACTCGAACCCATGACATTTGAGTTACAAGTCCAACTCTCTATCCATTAGGCCACAACTGCCCCTAGATTACAACCTTGAATAATTTAGGGAAAAAAACACCACTACTGTGTTGCAGAAAATCTGCTGCGACTTTGTATCGAAAGTGCTTTCGATGACAGAGCAAAAACAAAGTAACTGCCAATATTGTGTCTAAAGTTACCCAAGTTAATTAAAGTTACTTAATTTTAACTTCTTGACTTCTGATGTATAAATGCTATCACGGCTCATGCCGCCTCCTTAATAAAATAACATCTTATAGAAATTCCCTGAGCCTTTTCTATAATGTTACATTTTTGAATTTGTAATCAATGTAAAAAAATAAATAAATAAAAAGGTCTTGTGGGTATTTGGGTCACTAGTTGGTGTTTCCTTGCTTTATGAATTCATAAATAAAATAAAAAACTTTTCTAGGGGATTTATGCTATTTTGGTCATATAAGTAGGGTACATACAAAGTTATTAATTAAAAAAGACATTTATTTTATTGTTCCAATACATAAATCACTGTGTTTTATCTATCTACTGTATCTATCTGTCATTTTAGCTTCTTCTATTCCTGTACCAGCGTTTATCGGTAAGTGAATCGCAACATCAAGACTCAAGTCTGTGTTTACTCTAAGTGAATGACGGGAATGGTTTTCAGATATGCTTTTATAGTCTTTGCCCTGTGCGCGCGCGTAGTGCGCAGTCGTGCCGTGGAGGTCAATTTACTCGGATAATGCTTTAATACATTGTCTCTTTTAAGTAAACCGAGGATTTCAGCGGAGGCACGCAGACTTGATAAATGAACTGGGAGTGGAGTGACATTTATTCCCATCCGTTATGGGTGGTTTCAACGGCGATCCTGGCCATAATTGTGCGCGCGCAGCGGAAAGCATTGTGGAACCCGCGCGCTTGTCCCGTGAAGTTAAACGGAAAAACTGCGATCGTCACTGGAGCTAACACGGGTGAGAATCAAAATTAATGATATTTTAATGTATGGTGGTGAGCACATAAACGCTTACCTGGGTAGAATTATGGAAGACACTTTTTTACACAGAAGACGAGTTACTAATAGGCTAGTGTCCATGATGAAACTACAAATACTGTGACGAAAGACATGTTTCATGTATATGAAACCTAAACTTGTTTGTTGTTTATTTTTTGTGGAGCCGCTCCGTCTTGCTAAAACTGGTTAAACTAGCAAACAGGCTCGTGATAATCTGTACCAGATGTTTTACATTTGTTGTGTCTGGAGTGACTGGTTTAGGTCATGGTCTTCACAAACAAAAATGTAATTGTTCGGTCAGTGGTTGAATGTTTAGGTAATTTGACTCAGATGTTTCCTCTGAGAATTTTGAAAAAATAAAATAGAGAATATAGGATATGTGAACAGAAACATATGAGACAGGGTGAATTCAAGTGAAGCGGGACGCTTTTTGCAATTGAGGTGACTGGGGAAAATGTAACAAATATAAATGAGTATACAATTATTATAAAATGATTCTGTATAACTGCTCAAATAATATACAGTTTTGGAGAAATTTGATGAAAAACATGTTTGGGGTTATATTGAAATCTCTTTTGTTATTGCGATTTTTCTTTCCTGTGGGTACATGGCATATGAAAGTAGGAGCTTAATTTAAGTTTGATATGATGATGATAAAAGATATTATATATTTTTAAACAGTTTTGGCATGTGCTATTGTGTTGCATAAAGTCATACATAATTCTGTTGACATAATTGCTCACTTTCTTACTCCCTACTACTTCTGTGTCATTCACCTCTTGTTATCTCCTAGGTATTGGGAAGTTCATTGCCCTGGACTTTGCTCGTCGTGGGGCACGGGTGATCCTGGCGTGCCGGAGCGAGGCTCGTGGGACTGCAGCGCTGCAAGACATCAAAGAAAGTACTGGGAACCAGAACGTACATCTGCGTCTGCTTGACACCTCGTCGCTCGACTCTGTCCGGAAGTTTGCGGCACGGATCTTGGAGGAAGAGAAGGAATTCCATATCCTAGTCAATAACGCAGGGGCCTCAGGTGGAACGGCCATCTCTTTCTCTATCAATCTCTCATTTATTCAATTTTTATGTCCATACAAACCATGGTTTGTTCACGCCTACAGGCCTGCCCAGTAAGATCACTGCAGATGGGTTGGAAATCACTTTTGCAACCAATCACGTTGGCCCATTTCTGCTCACCAGTTTGCTTTTAGGTCAGACAGCATTCCCATTCACATTGCTAATGTTTTTTTTTTAGATATTAAAGAAATGGTTCTCCCAAAAATGAGAATTTGCAGAACATTTACTCACCCTCAGGCCATCCAAAATGTTGCTTCATCAGAACACATTTGGAGAAATTTAGCATCACTTGCTCACCAGTGGATCCTCTGCAGTGAATTAGAGTACGAACATAAAAACATGATTAAAAAATCACAATGATCCACAAGTAATCCACACAACTCCAGTTCATCGATTAATCTTATAAAGTGAAAAGCTGTGAGGTTGTAAGAAAGAAATTAATCTTTAAGGCATTTAACTTTAAACCATGGCTTCTAGCCAGAATTTGAGTTCTCTATCTGTAATAATTCTTTCTCTAATGAAAAAGTTCACCACCTGTTGTCCTCTAACATCAAAGTCCACCAAAATAGTTTTGGCTTATAAGCAGTGCTTGATTTTGGCATATTACTCTCCTGATTCAGCTGTTTGGACTCTCATTCTGACGGCACCCATTCACTGCAGAGGATCCTTTGGTGAGCAAGTGATGTAATGCTAAATTTCTCCAAATCTGTTCTGATGAAGAAACAAACTCATTTATATCTTGGATGGCCTGGATAAACACATCTGGATTCTGGAAGTAAGACGTATTTTTATTGTCACACAGACCTTTTGAAGAAATCAGCTCCAGCTCGCATTGTAAATGTTTCGTCTATGAACCACTGGAGGGGTGAGGTAAACTTTGATCATTTCCGTGGTCACAATCTAAATCATGTGATGGATGCTACGTATAACCACACCAAGCTGCACAACGTCATCTGGACAAACGAGTTGGCACGCAGGCTTCAGGGCACAGGTACACATCCAAACCACAACTCATTATACTGATTAAAAATGAGCAGAAAGTCATAATTAGAATTGGCATCGCTTCATAATTCAGTTATGTGCATAATGCAGACTCTTTAAACTATCTTATAAATTAATTTGTGAGTGGGTCACACAGGAAAGAAAAATAAGACGTATAGGAAAGAAAAATCTCGAATGAAACTATCTCAATTATTTCTTCTTAACATGAGGTGAAATGTAATTAAGCTCATGTAGAGCGTTAGAATGTCTCGAGCTGTGCTCAAATACCAAAATACAGTATATGCAATTATAAGAGATTTTAATAATAAACTACATTTCTACTCATGAAAAGAAATCCTATTTTTCTGCTTGGTTGAAGTATTTTGAGCTGTGAAAAGAGCACTTCTGACTTTTATGACCGGAAGTGATGTTGAAAAAGGAACATTTAATGTTGGAAAGTGCTTCGTTTTTTCAATTGAGATCATGGTTTGTGTGTTTCAGGAGTGACAGCAAACTCTCTGCATCCGGGTGTAGTTATGACCGATGTAATGAGAAACTACAACTTAATTATCCGATTCCTCTTCAACTTGGTCGGCTTTTTCTTCTTCAAAGTGAGTCCACTATCAATCCAATCACTGTAAACAACACTCAACATTTCACAACAACAACTGCTTCCTGCCAACTCCTCTAGCTGCACTAGTGCACTAGTTTCCATAGTAGGTGGATAAAGTGTGTTAGTGCTTTTCGTTTTGACTGCGATTCTGGAAAAAGGTCACAGACACTCCTAAACGTTCAGCTGTGCAAGGGAGTCTACATATTTATGCATCACAGATGTTTATTTGCCTTAGAGGCGCAATACCATTGATTGCTACAAAAGAAAGGAAAATAAAGTAGAGAGAATGCGAGTAACAATAGTGTTGCTTCACTGAGAAGCAGAAATGGCCAGATTCTCTGGAAGGAGTGAAATTAAAACTCTAATCTGGCAACCAAACTAGGTTTCTTAAGTTTCATTTTAACACTAGAAAGGACCCACAAGAGTTTAACAACAGCAAATGAGATTTATGACACGACACTTGTTTAATACAATATAGGCCTATAAGAAATATTCAGCAGAATATTTTAACTATGTGTGTTTATGCATTTTTTCCACCACAGACTGCTGAAGAAGGGTCTTTCAGTCCAATATACTGTGCAGTGTCTGAGGAAGCAGAAGGAATAAGTGGAAAATACTTCGACAGTGACTGTTCCCTGGTCTTACCAGCACCTCCTACCAGAGATCCTGCTCTTGGAGTGAAGGAATATGAGTTTTGTGAGAGACTGACTGCTAAACCTTAAAGGGACAGTTCAAAAAATCTATCATGATTTATTCACCCTCATTCAAATCTGTGTGGTTTATATCTTATGTCTATTTCTTTGCGGATCTCAAAACAGACCAAGGCCGAATCCCAATTCTATTTTATACCCCTTCACCTTGTCCCTTGAAACAGAGTGTCAAGGGGTAGGGTTGAAAATATTCCCCTAAGAATTGGGACACCACTACTATACCGTTACACATCATCATACGTCGTCTAGCTCCTAAAATACACACACCTATACTGGTGTGCTCGTGGGCATTAGATCCTATATTAACGTGCTGCTTACTGACACACACACACACTGGAGATCGTGCAGCTCTCACATCCAGGAGCAAAGAAACTTGTCAATGCTGCCCCACGACTTTTATTAATAACAGTTTAAATACTGAATCACTACATTATATTTGCAACGAGAGGATAAAATCACTGTTTTTGAAGTAAACTCACTCATTGTAAAGATAGACACGCAACTTTCATCTCTCTCTCTCTCTCGCTCGAATTTGCAAAATTTGAGAAAAGGGTTTAGCGATTTCTAACTATTGGGGGGAGTAGACCCCCTCAATGTCTATGGTGGTTATCGCCCTGATCAAACATGAAAATATGTTGTGGCACTGTTGTGCAGTCAGTAACGTTAATGGTTTAATGTTTGCAAACCTTAGCGATTTGTTTTTTTTGCAAACATTTCTTTGAATAACATGACCGTAATTTTAACACATGATTGAAAATAACATAACAAATGATTACTTTTCATTAAAATCTTTATTAATGTCAACAATGCTTACATGCTTAGGCTATGTGACTTTTTGTTCAGCCATGTTACCGCTGTAGCTGGTTTATGCGGAGATAATTCATACCCCTTCATTTAAAGTGTGGTCCTGAAAAATCTTCGTTTGAAGGGCTATCTGGCCCTTCCCCTTACCCCTACCCCTCCAACCAAAAGAGAATCGAGAAAGGGGAAGGGCTAAGGGGTAGAAATGGGATTGGGCCCAAACTTGCCACATAAGCTGTCCATATGTGCTACATTCCAAGTCTTTTGAAGCTTTATGTGAGAAACCGACTTAAATGTATTTTTGTCCAATACTAATTGTTTCATAAGCTCACTAAATCAGACACTGCTCTTACTGATTGTTGTAATGTTAATCTTACAGAGCAGAAAATGTTGTTCAAAACCTCTTTGAATGAAGAACATATAAAGACTCATTCTGTCATTATGGTTGTCTCTCAACAGCTTTTACAGGGAGCTGTTCTTTCCGTTGTAATACTTTTGATGTTACCTTCTGCAATGTGGTAGTTAATTCTCTCAAACTTATCCAATAAGGCAAAGAATGAAGGCTGTTGAAGACAAACTCTTAAAATGTAATGTGAATTCCTGCTTTTCCACTGTAGACACATCTAAAGGTTTTAACAGATGTTCTCTATTTTGCTATAAAGAGTTTTCAGATTGAGAATTGTATTTTGTTATTTTGCATAGCTATATATGTTCTGTTTTTCTTTTCTTTCTTTTTTTTTCTTGACTATGTTATTGTTTTGGTTTATTTGTTGGGGTATTATTATTATTATGGTAATATTGTGTTAGGTCATGTGACCTTTGATCACCTGGAGGTATAAAGAGAGGCATATCAGTGTTGTTCATTTGTCTGATGAAGAGCCTGCATGCTCGAAACATAACACACTATGCAAATTTTTTTAAATACATTTCTTTGATACTTTTGGAGCTTTGGTGTTGCCGACTTTGCATTTCTAATATGCTTCTACTTGTTTTTTAGTCGAGCACCCATTTGAGATCGATGTGCGTGCTGTTGCTTACTCTTTGCTATAAAGAGTTTTGCAATAAAATATTGGCTAAAGCTTCCATAATTAAAAAAAGTAGGGTAAATGCACCTATTAAGCTCACGTACCCATTAAGCACACTTCCATTTTTGAGATCAGATTATAAAAAGAAAAAATAATTTATTATCCAACTTGATGTCTTAACCAATTGATATGTTTGTTACTATATACCTCCTATAATTTCAAGTCAATCAAATCATTGCACTCTGAGATATGAGTCCATGTGTTCACACTGCCTGGCGGCCAAAAGAGGAGCCCCATTAATGTGTTTTTTAGATGTTTAAGCCTTTATTTTGGATAAGTTTCACTACTTATTGTTAAATTAAGAGATTAATGTTCAGACTTTTGCATAACCTGGAACTTGGATGTGAGAAATAATTACATTAGATCCAAAAGATAGTTTTAGCAACACAGCGCAGATGCTACAGAACACAGTTAGTTGACTAGCTGTATAAGATTGTGTGCTGTGCTAATATATTACTTCACAGGCATTACTGGCTTGTACTTTTACATCCATAATATTATGAATTGACAGTTTATTGCTAGTCTGTCGTTTTACACTGCTGTAATTTTTAAAGATTTCATAATTATTGTAAGGTGAGCTTAAATCACACAGCTTCAGTGTGACGTCAATACACTCTCAGAAATAAAGGTACAAAAGCTGTCACTGGGGCGGTACCTTTTCAAAAGGTACACTTTTGTACCTATTAGGTTCAAATATGTACACTTTAAGTACTAATATGTACCTTTAAGGTACCAAAATGGACCCTTTAGGTACAAACATGTACCTTTTGAAAAGGTACCGCCCCAGTGACAGATATTGTTAATAATACTTGTTCATATTAAAATATGTATGAACTTAATACATGACCTAGACTATATATTTAGCAAACTCCTGTCATTCTCTTAAAGAGTGAACACTAGTTTCCGTGTTCATCCCCATGAATTAAATATTTTATTGGTTTTTTTTATCTGATTTTTGAATGTGTTACTTAGCTGAACGTGGACTAGATGTTGCAATGTGCTTAGATGACACTTCATTATGAATATATAAATGATTGAATTGAATGCCTTGGTTCTTGATTTTAGTGTTCTGTTTTTTTGTGATTGACTTTGTACCTTCAAAAAATATATTTTTACAATTATTCTTTAAAAAGTTTCCTTAAAATAAACATTATTTTTTAATAAAACATGATGTGAGCTTAATGGGAACAGGGGTGTGCTTAAAGGGTACAAAAATTTACCCATTAAGTACAGCCAGACTTTGAATTTAATGATGTATATCTTAATTGAAATGCTTTTGTCATTTAAAATAAAATTAAATATTTTTGTGTGAGAGATTAATATTTTATTTTAACATAACTTGTACTGAAACCAATATCTTGTGCACTAAAAATGTCTCAGTGTAGATTTTGGTGAGCTTAATAGGTACGTTTACCCCTATGTCCAAATTTAGGCATGCATCCTATACACTGTAAAAAGTGATAAGTTACCTTAACTTAAAAAAATTGAGTATCGTTCAAAAGTCTGGAGTCGGTATGATTTCTTAAAGAAATTATTTTATTCGGCAAGTATGCGTTAAGCTGATAGAAATATATACCAAAGAATCTTGAAAAAAAAATAAATAAATAAAAATCTAGCCACAAGTTTCCACAAAAATAACTAGCAGGATCATGTGACACTGAAGACTAAAGTAATGGCTTCTGAAAATTCAGATTTACCATCACAGGAATAAATTACATTTTAAAATTTATTCAAATAGAAATCAGTTGTTTTAAATTGCATTGATACTTCACAATATTACTGATTTCACTGTATTTTAGATTAAATAAATGCAGCCTTGGTGGGCATAAGAGACTTTTGTGGAGTGAAATGCAAAGCATGATTTTACAATAACCATTTGGTATATTAAATGACAATATTTATTAATCTAGTATTACAGGAAACAAAGAATTTAAATTTAGAGGCAAATTAAGAGTAATAAAAAAATCTATTTAGCATGTTGTTTAACAGTTTAAATTCAGATTAAACCAGAGTTACAATATCTATATATATGACAAGAAACTGAATTTGCATGCAACTTCATTTTATTTGAATTTTATTACATTCATAGACAAAACGTGTGCTTGCAACAAATGTTGAATCGTCAGTCTGCAATAGTAGTCAATGAATGCAGATAACAATGCCAGTCTTATTTCACTGTCAAAACAGAGCACAAATATTAGCATGGTCTGTGTATATATGAAAAACAGAAAGAGATTTTACTGTATGCTCCTCACCGGTCTCTGGCTCTTCTACGATGCTCTGCAGCATCTTACCGAAAGCAGATCCGATCTGGCCCTTTTTAGCAGTCAGCTTCAGCCCTATTTCCACAGGCTGGCCCTTCCGATGGAAACAAAGCAGTCAGAAACTCAAATACATTATGAACTACATTAAAAACATGCAGGGATTCCTCACCGCTGTCTCTCCTCCATCTTCATCTGGAGACATCTCGTCAATCAAAACCCCCTCCGCTCTTGGATCAGCATCCTTCCTTCCCTCCTTCTCCTGTTGAAGATGAAGAAAGAAACCCAATAACTTTGTTCTTGGTACAATTGGAGGTTAAATTAATAGTCATTAGGATGCCGAAGGCCTCCTCACCCTGAGCTCTCTCATCTCTTTAGGGCTGAAGAAGGCGATGTGTCCCTCTGCCTGCTCGGCCAGAAGAGCAACAACATACACCAGCATCAGACATCCTGTAACTGCTCTGCGCATCTTTGGGTGACATAAAAACACAAATCAGCAAGTATTAAACACAGCATGGACGATTACATAGTGTAATGGTCATGCTTCACTGATAAGAAATTTCGCTGAGAAATAGCATCTTTTTTCAGGATAAAATCTGGACGAATGTACCTTTGTACAGCATGCGGGTGGCCTCTGTGACGGGTGTTTATGTTTCTATCAGTGGTCAGAGAGCAGTCCTCTTTATAGGAACCCTCATATTTACTATCTCTGACGTATGTTTCCATAAACTCCTCCACCCTGACCATGGAGACAAGAGACACTACAAGGACTTGGCATAACTTGGTTGTAGTCACTTTAGACTTGGTGTTTGTTATGGTATAGTTATGTTTTTTTTTTGTAAGAGCACAATAAGTGTAACTATTAAGAGTTTTTAGTATTCCAAAATACATCATTTTAAAACATTAAGAGCATAATTACAGCTTTTATTCCTAAGTGTGTGTGTTTTGTTGTTTCCGAGTACTCTGCATTCCCTACTGATGTGGATATATAGTCATAAATTCAAATCTCTCTTTTGAAAATAAATTCAACACTGGTATTTATTGCCGTGGGTGGTACATTATGGCACATTTGTGGATGGATGGAGTGTGCAACCAGAACTGTTTCCTGTCATAACTCTTGAAATGTTTCCTGGATCAAATATATTTTGGCAATTTGTCCCTCCTAAGCACACACAGTCACATTTTTAGGGGCAAATGCTTGCAGCACGGAGAATAGGGCTTAATAAGATTACAAATAGGCATATATTTAGCTTTGAGACATATATAATATGCTTAATCTAACATAAAATTAACATAGCGTGAAAACGGTCTTTATTTAAATACATTGTCTATCCCAACACTTAAAATCCGGATTTTGGCCTGTGCCACCTCACAGGCCTCAACTATCTCAAATGTATATAATAATTAAAATAGAACAATAACAAAGATTTGACATAATCTATTTAACTGGATTTGCCTAAAACACCACAAATCTTGGGACAACCACTCATTACTTGTGGTTTTAAGTACTTTACAAATTACATATACACCCCATACATATATATATGTACATACATGTGTATACACAAATTACATTTAGACCCCATTTAATGTTGGTACTTTCTGTCAATTACAATTATTTTTTAATCCCCTTTTTTTATTTGTGACCTTTTTTTTTTTTTTTTGCATCAAAACTTCACACCTATTATGATTTTTAAACATTCACTAATGAACTGAGCTACAAAGGAACCAACCACCCCAAATCCTGGAACAACCATCAGCTTATTATTTTATTTAAAGATTATCTGTGGCTTAAAATATGAATTACCTTTGATTTACACACTATTCAGTGCTGGCACTTTTTGTCAATTATAAATCCGTGTATTATTTATGACAAATATTTTGTTTTAATTTCATCAATAATATTTCCTGCTCTACTCAGTAATGCATTTTTTTTTTCTGCAAACATAATGTCCACTGTGCCACGCATCTTGCATTTTCAAGCTTTTCCAACAGGTGGCGCACACATTCCCGCAAAATAAGCAACTTGTGAACTCTCGCGATAGGGTGCGGGACTAAATCAAGTGGGTTTTCGTACTTGAGCGCATGCGGATTTCTTTTCTCTTCAAGTGATCCGAAGGAACGCAACGCTCCCTCGTGCGTGGCGCACGAGCTCAGTAAACATGGTAAAAATGCATTTATTTCTTTATGCAATCTTTAGAAATGAGCAGATCGGTGTTTTACAATATGGTTTAAGTGTCACGACTATATGGTATTTAAAACCGGACTTTTATAATTCACAGTGTGCGTGTTTGTAGTAACATTAGAGTTTTACATTTAATATCTTTGCGTTTTATTGTTAATGCAATTGTTTTGATTAGTTTAAGCACAATTATGATGCGATCGCACAATACAAGCTTTATTTAATCAATCACTGCAGTCCGTTTTAGAGGATATAAGGTGAATCCGGTTACACAAGGCCTCAATGTGATATTAAAGGCCACAGCAGCCATTAAATGCAACGTAACGGGCTCCTGAAGTGTCACTCACCTCTCGTCAGTGTTTTGGATCGATGTTCTGGTACCGATCGCAGTGCTTTGAGATGTTGATCAGTTTTAAAAGTAGCACTCGCTGAGTATTTGATCCGCTGGAGGAACACGTGGTGTGTCTGTGCTAACCCATGCTAATGCGAATCTCTCCAGCTTCAAACTCTTAATGCAATAAAATACTAACGGGGGTAGTTTATTAACGACTGTTGTTATCTTCTACTTACGCAATGTTGTACAATCCTATTAAATACGTAAAATTGAGCAGTTGCTCTGTTCCTTGTGGCGCCAACGCCATGTGGGCTAAGTTACATGCACGTGTTGACCTGCAACCAACCGATTCAGATTCCCAGTATTATTTTGTTTATTATTATTATTATTATTATTGAATTGGTTATTAATGTAAGAACGAAGCATTTGGGACTTTGTCCCTTTTTGGTATAAGTAGTCGTGATTTATGGTGTTGGGGCAGATCAATAACCTCGCGTCTCTTTTTCTCTCAGGTGCTTTTACACGTGTTGTTCGAGCATGCAGCTGGATATGCTTTATTCGCTGTTAAAGAAGTGGAAGAGATTGGAATGCTTTTACCTCAGGTTTGTATATTGAATAAATGCAAAGGAAGATCTGGACTGGCAACCGGAAGGTTGTTTGTTCAAATCCCATACATAAAAGTACCATTAAAAATAATTTGCATGACCTATGTGCTATCCTAGATTGCGCTAATTATTGGATCTCTAAAAATATTTAAAATCGACAAATTAAATGCATGTTTTAGATGTTATTGTGAACGATTCATCAATGTGCATTGCATTCCAATTACTAATTCTTCTGTATTTCATAGGTGGAGCAAAGTGTCCTAAACCTTGGCAAATTCAGTAGCGTGATCAAACTGAGTGCGTTCTTCCCCTTTAAATCCGCCCAGGGTGCACTGGAAAACATCAATGCCGTCTCAGAAGGTAAGAGAGACAAGGGTATCATTTTAAACTGTTTATTGGATGCAATGATGTACCCTATAATCTGTCAATCCACTGAATCACTGTGACGACAGCATACCTACAAACTGATCATCTGAGGCTTGACATGTTGACTTACGAACTGTAACCTACAATTACTGACACCTCGTTTCTAATCTGATCCTGACAGGAGTTGTCCATGCGGATCTCAAGTTGTTCTTGGAGACCAACCTTCCGTCCGGAGGTAAAAAGAAGGCAGTTTTGGGGGTTTCAGATGCTAAACTTGGTGCGGCGCTTCAAGAAGAGCTCAATCTGTCCATTCAGACTGGAGGCGCCGTAGCTGAAATCATAAGAGGTGAGCGGGGAGCATGATTATTCAAATCAGGGGTTTTCAATCTTTTAGATGACACGAAGCCCAAATGTAAACTTCCATGTAAAGGCAGTTATATATTTTCATGTTTGAAAGACCAAGTTTTTACTGTAGAACATTTGTATTATGTGTAGACTATTATTTGGCAATATTTAACTTTCCCTGTACGCCCTTTGGAAAAGTTTTGAAATCCCCTGACTTAAACGATTAATATAAACTTCCAAATGATATCAAAAGCCTGCTGTAATGATGTACCTATATCACCTGATTTCTGATGCTTTATACTGAAAATCTGAACGGACGGGCCAAAAAAAAGTGTGGTTTTTATGAGTCTGGCAGTGACTGTTTCTAACACATCTGCTTGTGATTGACAGGTGTGCGTCTGCACTTCCATTCCCTGGTCAAGGGACTCACCGCTCAGGCTGCGTCCAAAGCACAGCTGGGTTTGGGTCACAGCTACTCCAGAGCCAAAGTCAAGTTCAATGTCAACAGAGCAGACAACATGATCATCCAGTCCATCGCCCTCCTCGATCAGCTGGACAAAGATATCAACACGTTCTCCATGCGTGTGCGGTAAGATGTTTTTCTACTGATGTTTGTAGTTGGATGGAATACAGCAGCCTCCTAATGCTTACCACAGACAGCGCCCCCTAGTGCACTGGCTGTACAGGAACTGGAGGGACAGTAAAGTCCTTTTCTCAGGAGTGTTTGGTCCATCAGACTGGAGTGAACACAACCTGAGGGGGGAGACAGACCTTGAGTGGGAAGCCAAAGTTGTTTTGTGCCTAGCAAGCGTAACGTGGGGATACATGATTAATTGAAATAAACCCCAAATCGTGATATGGTTTAGTAGATTATTAAAATTTAAAAAATAATAGCTTGAAGGTATAACTTTTAGAAATTAAGACAGCCTACTGTACTAATAACTTTCTAGGTGTTTTTTCTTAGGTCTAAACCGTAAAATAACCAACTATTATTATAGTATTTAAATAGTTATGTGAAAAGATGTAATCAAACAATTTGTGCAGTCTTTCCAAAAATATGCATCTTATCAGAACTCTCTTTATCTGTGCAGTGAATGGTACGGCTACCACTTCCCAGAACTGATGAAGATAGTGAACGATAACAGTATGTACTGTAAGCTGGCCAAGCTGATCGGGAACAGGAAGGAACTGACTGAGGAGATGTTGGAAGCTATAGAGGAGATCACAATGGACAGTGGCAAAGCTCAGGCCATCCTCGATGCATCCCGAAGCTCTATGGGTAAGTCAAGCTCACTGATGTCCTTCTCGCTTGGTGTGAGTTTGTCTTGGATGTTATGATGTTCTTATAATCTGTCAATCCCCTGATTCCATGTGATGACAGCATATCTCACTGAACTGTACAAGCATACCTCACTGAGTCCCTTTAACTTAACCACTATAAGTGCTTCTGTGATTTTATGGGAGTAGTTTATACATCTGTTTTCTCATTTATTTTTTTTAAAGGTATGGATATCTCTCCCATTGACTTGATCAACATTGAGAGTTTCTCCAGTCGTGTAGTGTCCCTCACGCAGTACAGACAGGAATTGCAAGAGTATTTGCGGTCTAAAATGGGCCAGGTGGCGCCAAATCTTGCGGCTCTCATTGGTGACGTGGTGCGTGTTTATCCATTACACTACATTACATTAAAACTTGGAAAGGTACTGAATTGGTATTTTTCCAGTGTTAAAGTGTCAATGTTTGAGTAAAATGTCCAGAATTTATTTGAAGTTTACCAGAGTTTATTTTTTTATATTCTATGAGCTTGTAATTGCTTGTTTGTGATTGCAACCTTTTTAGATTGTCTTAAATTCTGTAGAAGTGTCAAGTTTAGATGTTTTCTCACATCTATTTTCTTCTAATAGGTTGGTGCTCGTCTCATCTCTCACGCCGGCAGTCTTACGAACCTAGCCAAATATCCGGCTTCCACCGTGCAGATTCTGGGGGCAGAGAAGGCCCTGTTCAGGTACTGGGGCTCCCCTTCCCTGCTGGGGTTTCACACAGCTGCGGTGATGGCAGGGCCGGGGCGTAGCAGGAGCGGGTGATTTGGTGTGTCTTAAAGACATGCATCTTAAAGTGATCCCGCTCGATCTCACGTACCCCCCAGTCTGAGCAGCTGTTGAGGGTTTTGAGAGGTAGATGCATTTGAAGATGTTGTTGAGACCAGGCAAATTAATTTTTTATTTTTTTTTTCTCTCTCTTTTGTGAATTAGACTTTAAGTATTCAAGTATAGCAGTAAATTTTGGAAGTTCAGCAACCAGAAATATTTAGCCAAACCAATAAATTTTTGGTTTCGGCTGAACATTTTAGAGTGCCAGTGGTGTAGATGGATTTTGTTCTGTGAATTAGGGCGCTGAAGACCAGAGGAAACACGCCAAAGTACGGTCTCATCTTCCATTCAACGTTCATCGGGCGTGCAGCTGCCAAGAACAAGGGTCGTATCTCTCGTTACCTGGCCAACAAATGTACCATCGCATCACGCATTGACTGCTTTTCTGGTGAGCGTCCCATCTCCCCTCATTTCATTTTCCGCTACTTGGTTCTTGCTATGATGCTCTTATTTTTCGTCAACAGTAATCCACCTCAGTGGTTGTTGAGATGATCATTCTGAGCGGAACTCTGAGTCAAACACTTTGGTGTTCTTGAGTTGTTCTCATTTGTCCTTGTCTTGACATCTTTATTCTGTTCGCACAGAGGTTCCCACCAGTGTGTTCGGTGACAAGCTGCGTGACCAGGTCGAAGAACGTCTGGCATTTTATGAGACGGGAGACGCACCACGTAAGAACCTTGACGTCATGAAAGAAGCTGTTGCACAGGTGAGAACTGATCATTAGCCAGCATGCTAGCTAAAATCAAACCTTTTGTGACGGCAAGTTATGTAGAGTTGTTACCATAACATTTCAAAGTTAACATGCCTAAGATAATCTTTATATTATTAATCAATATTCCAAGCACAGATGTTTATCATCGTGTTTACATTTTTCTGTGAAATTAAAAATTTCACAAAATATTAAATTAAATTTTTTGGTAATGCATTCTGGGATTGACTTGTTGCCTAAGGCTCAATGGGGCTTTTAATACTTGCTAATAATGCCTTTTTTGAAGTGCTTTTTATGAAGGTTTCTCACTAGGAATCATTGTTACTGTAGTTTCAGGAAGTGCTGTGAGTGATGACTATTATCTCCTGACTCCTACATGGAGGCGAAAAACTGATTTAATGAGCCTGACACAGCATTATAGAGTTCATCATATTTTACTAGGCTCGTACAAATGCAAATACATGAACATTTTTCTGTCTCGCAGGCTAGTGAGGTAGCTGCTGAAATCAAGCGCAAGCTCGAGAAGAAAGAAAAGAAGAAAAGGAAGCGTGAGAAGAGGAAACTAGAAGCGCTTTCCACAGCTGAAGGAGATGAGGAAAAAGCCAACGGCGAGGCTGAGGTACATGAGTAACACGTCATCTGTGGTGTTTAGCACAGGGGTTTCAACCTGGAGAGATCTGTAGAGGAAAAGCGGTGAAACGCTTTAAAAAAAAAAAAAAATTTATACTCAAAATGTTTTTTTTTAATCAAATTATTTAAATTAAACTATGTATAGCTGCCTTTTTTTAATCTTTAAAAAATGGTTATGTGGCATCTAGAAGATTTAAAAAACCGTTTTAGCACAAGTAGCGTGACTATACTGGAGGCTGGACCTTCTCGTGGACTAGTCTTACATCTGTCATGCTTAAAGCAAAGCTCCTCCGACCATTGACAGGCCCGACTCTGTGGGTTTGATCACTGAAGTGAGCAGGACATGATCATCTCAAAGTATGGTAACGTTTGTTTGATATTTCATACATTGTGTTGATGGTTTCCTCTATTCTTCAGGAAAACGGAGACGCTATAAAGAAAAAGAAAAAGCAGGCAGCTGAGGAGGAAGCGGAGGACGAGGAGGTCTTGACGAATGGTGTTGATGAGGCTACGCCTTCCAAGAAGAAAAAGAAGAGGAAGATTGACGCTGTGGAGGCGGAGGCTGATGTGACACAGGTGGAGAAGAAAAAGAAAAAAAAGAGAAAGAAGGCTGAGGAGGATGAATAAACTCATTCCCTCTTGATGAACTTATGAACTTTTTCAGTATTGTACAGTTTTATTTTTAGTTTCAATTATAAGTGTTGGACTCATGGTCAAGATGTTTGTGAGCCGAGTGCAAGAAAAGCAATGCATTGAGAGCTGTCACGTTTTTTTTTTTCTCTCATACAATCTTGCTTTATTTCCTGTAATTCTCAAAGCATCTTTCTGAAACATGGTTCATTTATGTGCCTTGCTCTAATAAAATGACAGCCCTTTGACATCAATGAAAAGACTGAAGCTTGTCATCTACACTTACCTTAATGCTTCTAATTGATGAAATTGTTTCTCTCAAGTGCTGTTTGTAGATATGCATAATTTTTATAAAGACTGACATTAAACTCTTGCCATAATGGTAAATGTGAACTGATATTGTGCATGTGGTGTCCAAGTACTCTAGATATTCTGAATCATATTAGAAAATGCATAAACAATTGGCCTTATAATAAACTAATATTCAATTCTACTTGTTTTCAATTATCAGATTCTGCATAACACGTGTGTGTGTGTATATATATTTTTTTTTTCAAGGTTTTAAGGGTGAACATGTTAATGCGGAGGCTAACATGACGGAACAATAAGCAGATATTCTTGACACAATTATGAGACGATGGTCTTTATTCACTATTTAGGCAACGGCAAAGAAATGTATTCTGGGGTATATTTTCCTTTTAATAATAAATGTATGTAATCTTTCATGTTTAATTCTTTATAATCAAATTCATTTTAAAAGAAGCAAGTGAGTCTTGATGAATGGGGCATTGAATCACTTTTGATCAGAAACTTGATTCACTCTAGTTACACAACTGTTTTACTTAGAAGCAGGACTCTTCTACTTTGGAACTATTTTCGTTGATAATGTCACTTACTGTTGAGATATTTTATACAGCAGTTCAAGAAAACCGCTCTTGCACCTGTGATAGTGCTTAACTATTATTTTGTGAAAGCAAGAACGCATACAGGGCCAATTCACATCTTGAATTCTGGGGTTATTTGATTCAGTTTGATGTCATTTCACGACTAGCTTTCTTTAATGGAGGACAAGTTAGGCTGTGTTGAGATGTTATAATTGTGGTTTAATTTCACAACTGTGACGATGTCAAAGCTTAGAAAAAATATTGTTACATGGTTTTCAACAAAGGAAGTCAGAGATACGTGGAAGCTGCTATGGACTGCTGGTGCTCCATTAACTTTAGTGCCTGTGATTGATAAGCGATGTCGAAGAGGGGCCAAATTTTAATAATTAAAATAAAAAAGTACTCGTGCACCTGCCTAGTGAAAACAGTAAAATTGTCAAATATTATTACAAATAAATGTAAGTGTTGTCTATTTTAATATATAAAGAAAATTTAATTCTGTGATGGCAAAACTGAATTTTCATCAGCCATTCCTCCAGTCTTTAATATCACATGATCCTTCAGAAATCATTCTAATATGCTTGATTAGAATATGATCTGCTGGTCAAGAAAAAATAAAGCATCAATTTTGAAACAGTTAATATTTTTGGTGGAAACCCTGACACTTTTTTTATTGGATTTTTCGACAAATAGAAAGTTCAAAAGAATAATGCAGTAACAATGTTACTGCTTGTGTGCAAACACTGCATGAATAATCAGACTGAAACGGTAAACTGGACAGTTTTATTTTGACAACAAGGGTAAAACCAATGTTAAAATGAAATCTGATCTAAAATGCTACCGTTTAGCCAATTTGGTGGTTTGGGGGGGAGGGACGGGGTCACAAATGAAGTGCAGAGGGAACAAAATTAAGCATTGAAATTAAATTCCCCCTTGATAGAAAAAAAGTTCACAGGTGAAGGGGGTGGGACAGGAGCAAAATACAAAAGTTAAAAAAAGGCTTCACCATCAAGTGATCAAGCTTAGCAGTAATGTACATACATTATCAGGGTTATGTATACAAATAAAAACTCCCATGTTCGAATCATGATGCTTGCTCTGCTTCAAGTATATTCACCCTTCTGTTATGTTCTCATCACTTCTCTGTCATCATATCCTCTTAGCCAGTTAGCAACGAAAAAACTTCCTTCAAAAACAAAATGCAGAAAAACCACATTTCATATCCTACCAATACATATATACTGTATAAATACATACATAAATATACTTTACATACAACAGCCAAAACTTTGAAAAGGGGAGATGAGAACGTGGGAGGAGGATGAGGATGATGGTAGTGTGTACGGGCGTCCCTCTGCTCTGATCGGCGTGTCATTGTGTGCGGGACGGCACCTGCGCTGTGGACTGCGCTCAGTTGCCCCAGTAAGGGGAGCTGCCATAGTTGGACTTGTTGACCTGGGTCTTCTGCTGCATGGTGCTGGACTGGCTTCTCTGGCTTGGCCCACCCTACGTGAACAAAACACACCAGACAGCTGAGTTTACAAGTGTGAAATCTTGCCATTTTTCTTGCCAACTTTTGTGTTTGCATTCATATCAACAGCATTATAATACATAAAGACAGTGAAGTTGTGTTCACCGCGACTGAAATGACATTAAAAGTATAAAATATTTTACATTTTCTAAGCTTGTTGCTTTTTGGTACTCAGCCTCTGTATAAAGGAATCTTTTTAGATGCATTATTTAAATTTCAACATACAGACTATGAGGTGTGAATAGGCTTAAAAAATAGACAGGGACTGACCTGTCCGTCTTGGGTGAGGTGATGATGGAGAAGCTGTGAATGGGGCTGCTGGTGGGCCGGCAGAATGTGCAGGAATGGAGCAGGAGCATAACCAGGGCCAGCACCAGGTGTCAACGGTCCTGTGCCGCCCAGAGCCGAGGGGAGATTGAAAGGAGGAGGTGTGCCAGCATGGAAACCCTGCTTATCGAACGGCTGCAGAAAAAAAAAAAAAAACATCAGTAAAATTAACATCAATTAAAATGATCAAATGTGTAAAAATCAACAATAGTATTCTATATATATTCAATATATAAATGATATATTTTGCAATACAAGTATACATATATAAATGTAAAATATTAAATATTTAAAACATAATTACATGACTAAATGTAGGTACCTGCGTTTTATTGTAAACAGTTCCACTGATGTCTGGCACCCCAGAATTGCTAGATGTCACAGAGACAACTGGGACACAAAGTAATGTCATTTATTTTAATTTAGTAGACAGAACACATTTATACATAAGAATGAAAAAAAAAAAGTGAAGTGCAAGTATATACCTTTCCCTGGGCCGGAGGCAGCAGATTTGGCCTGTGTTTGAGAAGCGTTACTGTAACCTTTACTGTACTCAGTGCCTGCTGGGCCTTGCGTCAGGTCATCGTACCCTTAAAATATACAAAAAAAATAACTTTAATATTCAAGAGCACAAAGTATGCATGAGAATTTGTATTTGTGTTTAATCTGCACAAACCTGAGCTAAAGGCGTGTTGACCGTAGCCGCTGGGCTGCTGGAATGGCGTTGTTGGGTTGCTCAGTCCCATGCCGTGCTGCTTGGCCGAAGCAGGGGGCACGAACATGGTAGGGCCGTACTGGAACGCACTGGGCACGCCGGGTACACCGGGGTAGTAGGGAAGGCCTGTGTAGCTGTATCCAGGGGGCAGGGCTGGGTTTAGGAAGGGTTGTTGTGTGTTGTGGTGGCCTTGTGGCTGGGGCTGGTTCTGTCCTTGGCTCTGAGCCTGTGGAGGCTGCGCCGTCTGTGGGGCGTGAGCAGACAGGCTGGTAGAGGGCGCTGGTGAGGTGGATTCACCTCTGCCAAACTTTGTGACATCACCTAAATGGAGAAAAATACACTCATATTAATTTCTCCTTTTGTCTATACTGATGTCATGTTCGTCATTATGAATCAAAGTTTACAGACCATTAATAAGCAAATGTTGTACCTGAGTAAGGGTTGCTGGCGAGGCTCCCATCTCTGCCAGACAGCGTAGCAGTCGGCCCTGGGAATGTGATTCCATAGTAATCCTGCAGGGATCAGAAGACGACTGAAGAGTGAACATTTGGCCAGACTAGGGCTGTCCATTAACTGTCATAAAACTGAATAAACTGAACAAATACAACAGGATAAATTGTTTTTTTGAAAATATATATTTATAATTTTTTTTTTTGCCCACTTTAAATGTCATAAGTCAACTTTCCAATTAAAGCTTGAATATTGTAGTAATATAATTAGTTATATTATTATTATAATTACAGATTTTCTGTCTGTATATTATAATATTAATGTATTATTATTAATATTAATTATAATTACACTGCATGAATTATATACACATATATAAATGCTATTAATTTTGCAACCACAAGAAATTCTAAAGTCCTAAATTCTTCACTTTAAACTAGATTTTAATCATTTTAAAAATTATTTTACACAAAAGGAAGAGCTTTGATTTCTGCATTTTTATTTTATTTGCTTATATTCCCTAAAAATATTTTTTATTTGGGTGGCCATTTTAAATTGATGGGAATCTAGAATGATCATATTGTCTCAAATGCTCATGATCAAATCAAATAACCATAATCAGGCGATTACATAATAGCAACAAGCTTGGGCCAGGCCGATTAGTCTTTGGGTTTTTTGAGCTGATAACTGCACATGCTTGGCCCATTACCAGATGTTAGCTCTCCCATTCAAAATGTTTCCTACCAACATCCTTGCATGTGTGTCAATATCAGCAGTTATGTCTAGGGCTGAATGATTTTGGAAAATAATCTAATTGCGATTGCGATTAATATGCAATTATTTTTTAAAGCTCTTTATGTTCCGTATTATTCAACAAAGACAAGCAATAAATCATTATAGTATGACCAAAACAATATTAGATAGATTAAACATAAATGTTATTTTCTGTAGGACAGGCCTATATGTTATGATGAAATTAGGTGATACATGAATTGACATGAATGACATTTTTATTTGACAACTACAATCACAGTAGTATATTGACTGATTTGTTGAACTTCCAGCCTTGCAAGCATGTAATAATTATGACAACATAAAGCACTGACAAATAAGCCTGGTGTAAACATTAATATGAAAGTCAGTAACAAAATCACACAAACTAAAGTAGATTGCCGAAATATAAAAACAAATCTGTTGCTTTACCACACTCAGTATTTAGGTAATTTAAAGTCACTGTAATAAACAATGTAAACATGTGGATTGCACTTTTTAAACGCTGTCTGTTAACTTTAGACAGACTTTAAATAAATAAAGAATATATATATATCCTATATTATCTTAAGGTTGAAGTCTTCAGTAATGAAATGCACCGTAACACTGTTACTGCTTGAGTAATTTCCATGTGCCATTTTGAAGCAGGCTACGTTCATATATACGCTTTCAAACATTTCCGCGTGTAGCGTGCCACGGTTGCCAGGTTTTCACAACAAAACCCACCCAATTGCTACTCAAAATTAGCCCAATCGCATTTCAAGGGGGGTCCACCGGTAAAAATCACATTCCGGGGGGTAAAATACACATTTTTTTGGAGGGGTTCCTCTGATAAGATTCGCATTTCAGGGGCTAAATATCCCGTTTTTGGAGGCAAACCATGGACTTGGCAACACTGTACTTGAAGCAGCACTGCTAGATCAATCGGTGTGTGTCATCAAAGGACCGTGAGAGCTATAAGAGAGCGGAAGTCTCCTTATGCTTTCTCTCGCTGTACTTTGATGCCATACACCGATCGGTCTTCAAGTCGAACACCTCTTTACTCTCGCGTGTCACGTGACAGTGTGTGCCTCTGCGGTTGAAAAATCTAGTTTTTTCATATTGCGATATTATCGCAAATGCAATTAATCGTTCATAGTTATATCTCATATCATAGATCTATATCTGCTTTTCTGCTCTCAATGTCAGTCAACTAATAGTCAAGAAGAAACAAGAAACTCAGCAGCAGCGCTAAAGAGAATTTGATGGGCTCAGACTCACCATTGGTAGTCTGGATTGGAGCATGTGGAGGTCTTCATAGCCATAAATCTGCTATACAACACAGGAGAACTTTCAGCACTTCACAGACTATAAATGTTACTGAAATCAATATGCAGTATTTCAGTATTCACAGACTTGATGCTTATCACAAAGAAATACACAAACACACTCTTTACAAGTCACACACACAAAATAACACACCACTATACAAGAGTCCATAAAAGCAACACCATGAAATCACCCAACCCAAAACAAACAAAAATCCTGAAATTCCACATACACTACAATACTTCCCAGAGGACTGAAAGCTGATCTGTTTTGATTTAAGAGGATGAGGGTGCTTACCGGATAGGCAGGCAGCAGACCTCCGGGTCCCATGATGTACTGGTTAGGCAGCAGTGGAGGAACCCCCTGAGAGAGATTAGGAGGAGCTTTACCTGCACACAGACAGGGAAGAGTTTTTGGAGAATGAAGAATAGCAGATTTCCCCCTCAACTCAAATGGATGCAGGAGCTAATGATAAGACTGGAAGCAAATATGAAAATTATAAACACCTTTTTTGTTGTTTATATACATGCCTGCAACAAGTCACTGTGAGAGAATCATTACAGAATTATGTCCATTTCTTTGCAAATGTCTATATGTTTGAAGAATACTGCAGTACTATTTTAGCATCCTGTTTTTTATATTTTTCAAAATGTGGTACTGTTACTACTATTTTACATGTAAAATAAAATACACAATGTAAATGTACTATTGCATCAAAGCTGTACTTCAAACCATATGTATGCAATAAACTTAAGTTTAAGGTATGATTCAAAAGGCTTTTATTTATTTTTTTAATTTTTTTTTTTAGAGAAATTAATAATTTTATTCAGGAGGATGCATTAAATTGATCAAAAGTAACAAGACACCTAGAATATTACAAAAATGTATTTTTTAAATAAATGCTACTCTTTTGAACTATTTACTAAAAAAAATAAATAAATAAATAAATTCTACAAAAATATTAAGCAGCAACTATTTTTGGACTTTGCCATCACAGGAATAAATTACATTTAAAAAAAATATATAAATAATAATAATAATAATAAATGTACTAAACATTGTACTAATATTAAACAATGTTACTGGTTTATGCAGCCCTTGTTGAGCATAAAAGACTCCTAACTTTTTAATGGTAGTGTGTGTATATAAATATATAAAAAAACAAATGCGAAAATGATTTTTTTGCAAGCTTTGACGAAACAAACGAATCAGGAATTTAAAACCATGGCAGAACAGCCACAAACCAGCCCTACTATAAGGAAACGCATCTAAACGATATGAATGGTATTATGATACTACATGCTATTGTGATGCTTGGTTATGATTAAGTGATAACACACTGATGTGTGCTCTCTCTCACCGCTGGAGGAAGACAGGAGCGGGGCAGTCCTGACACTGGAAGGTGTGCTACCGTTGGTGCCGTGACCCAAAACTCCAGACACGTGCAGACTGTTGCTGCCACTCACTGAGCTGTTAACACTGCTGCTGGACAGAGCGGGCACAGGCGGTGAGGAAAACACCATCGATGAGGGGGCGAGAGAGTTCACGCTGTCCACACTGGTATACTGAGGACAAATACAGACGGAGGTGGTGAAGAGAGAGTGTACGTGTGTTTGTGTCTGTGTGTGTGCATCCTACAGAACTCACTGTAAGTGAAGATGTGGTGCAAAGTGCTGACACAGAGGAATGGCCACTGCTCACATGACTACAGGAAAAACAGGCAGTGTCACAGATATAAGTATCCCACTTAACATTTGAGAAAAAGAACTGTGTAATACAAAGAAAAGGTACAAATAAGCATCTCGCTCACCTGCTGAGGGGAGGTAAGCTGGCAGAGGACAGCTCAGATGCCAGGCTGGGCAGAGCAGAGCTGTGTGGTGCAACGGAAGGGGGCAACAGTGAGGATGGGGCAGACGGGGCAACACTTGTGCTGCTGGCCAGAGAGGGAGACTCTTGTTTTGGAGTGGAGGAACTCGATGTGGCTGATGGAGAAGGCATAAATGTCATATATTACAAAAATAAAGCAAATAAATCTTGAATGCATATGACAGAAAGAAGGGTAAAAATGAGGAGTTTGACTTACTGTCTAAAGCAGCAGAGGTCCTCGCACCATTGAAACCATTCTGTCAGAGATGCAAACAAAGTGTATTGAATAGGCAGCATAACCTCTTTGATGTACAACAGTACTGTGCACTAAAGAAACAACATGAGAGCACCTTCACAAAAGGCTGCATTTACTTGATCAGATATACAGTAAATACAGTAATATTGTGAACTTGTTACTACAATTTAGAACTGTTTTCTGTTTTAATGATCCTTCAGATATTATTCTAATATGCTGACTTGGTTATAAAGACTTTTTTTTTCTTATTAACAATGTTGAAAACAGTTGTGCTGCTTAATATTTTCGCTTAGTATTTTTTGTAGAAAATGTGAAAAGACCAGATTTTGTTTGAAATTTGAACAATTTCATGCAATCTTGCTGAATAAAAGTATTTATTTATTAAAAAATAAATAAAATATTCACATTTTAAAAAATCTTTCAGAACCCCAAACCTCTCCACAGCAGTGTAAATTATGAAGCATTTCATTTTTGGTTGATGTAACCCTTTAACTGAGAAATCAACTATAGACATCTCTAGTTTAGTTTCTCTGTCTGTACTCACTGTCACAGGTCCAGAAGGCTCCTTGCTCTGAGAGAAGGTCAGTCTTGAGTGAGGAGCCACGCCGCAGTCAAAGCTGTTACCCGCCGATGATGCAGCGGAGGAGGAAGAGGAGGATGAAGAGGACGAGGGAGCTGTGGCAGAGCTGGGGGTGGTGTGGGAGGGGGCGAGGCTGGGGAGAGGTACCGAGGGAGAGGGGTAGATGCTGTCAGAAGAGGCCAGAGGCAGCAGCAAAGGGACCGGACTGGTCAGAGATTCACTGCAGGGGAGATCATGGGAAAAGTATTAGCATGCAAAATGGAGAGATTTTATGGCTAAAGAGAGAACATTGGTTTGAAAGACATGCGTTGAGAGATTTAGGAAAATAAGCAATACATGAAGTCCACTGCTCAAAAAAAAAAAAAAAAAAAAAAAAAGTGCTTAAATTCATTTTAGACATCAGCAAGACCATTTTGTTCTCAGTACTTCCATTTCTACCACTGACTGACCTGATTGGTTTAGAGTAAAGGCTGCTCTGTGACTGAGGAACCACCGCAGCCTCCCTTATGGGTTCACTGTTGCAGTTCTCCGACTGGCCAAAGTCCGGCAGGGCAGATTCTGAACCAAAGTCCAGGGCACCAAACTGCACATTTAGACCAGACACATCTGCTGAGCCGGGCATCTCTACAGCAGACGCGGGAATCTGGGTGTGTACAAATATACACATATTAAAACAAGAAGCATATACTGAAAACAATAAAAGCATATTTTGTAACAATTACAGGGTTTACACACTATCATTCAAAAGTTTGGGGTTAGTACTTTTTTTTATTAAAAGACCATTTAAAGATTTTGTGATACTGACTTTCAATTAATAATTAATGCAAGCAAGAAACATAATGGCAAAAAATATATAAACAGATGTCAAAGCAATTTATCTGTGCATTGTCTTTGTAACTTGCTCTCGCCTCTATTCTGGTAACACCCTCTTTTCACAATTCAATAAATTCCAGATGGATAAAATCAAGCCCCACCCTGCACTCTTTCTGCTTGAAAACTGAACCCAGAAATAAAACGGATTATGTAAGCAAAATGGCTTTTAAAGGCCATTTCATGTACGTAAACTGTAGTTTGTAATAGACGGTTCACCGAGAGATCTCGCAAAGCCTTCCACCTCAATGCTTTTTTTAATCTCTAGTCACCTTTGAAGAGGGAGGTATCCGTCGCTTTTGAGTCTTTATCTGCCGCTGCTGTGTGCTGCTGCCCTGAGATTCGGCTGCCTGTGAGGGGGCCATCGAGGGCCCGTCACGGTGCTGAGAAAGTTCTGGCGCTTTTGGAAAGGCTTCCAGTGTGCCTGGGGCGGGCGAAGGGGCATTCAGTGGGGGAGGGCTGGGCTGCCTGGCTAGAGGCCCCGTGTGGGTCAGGGAGCCCTGCTGTCGCTGGGCGAGTTGGCTTAGCACCAAAGATGGCTCTGGCTGCATCTGAAACTCCCCTACAGTGCAAAAAATTCAGAAAAGGAACTCACATCAAGTCATTAAAAAAAAAATAGATGCAGTGTGAAGATCATTGGAATTAATAGTTTCAATTGTTTTAAAAGATGCTTGTATATGTTATTTGTGTAGAAACATCAGATTTTGGTGTGAACAGGTCAAAAGTGTTAATGCAAAACACGTGTTTGCAAGACTGAACAAGTTTGTGTTTCTGGTTCAGTAAAGCAAGTGTAACACTCACGACTGAATTGAGAGGGGAGTGAAGCGGAACTCTGTGTTCCAGGAGGTTTGATGTCCCAGGAGGAGGAGGAGGGGACAGACATACCCGTCCCCACCAGCCCCCCTACAGGGGTGCAGTTGGTCCCTGTGCTGGAGGGCTGGGAGGTAAGCTGCCCAAGACCAGGCCCCTTCAGCTGTTCCAGTATTTGCTGCCCGGCCGTCTGCCCAAGTTTTGGACCGCCCAGCTCTCCAAAACCAGAACCCAAAACAGACGACTGGAAAAAGACACAAAGGAGGGGGAACCCTTTCAGATCTCACCTCTACCAGCTCTAGTGCGTTTGAACAATAAACCACAATACAACTAGTCTTAAAATAACTAACTAGAAAGTAAAACAAATAAAAATTGTGACTCAAGCACCCTTAAAGTGATAGTTCACAGATTAATGACAGAATTTTAATTTTTGAGTGAGCTATCCCTTTAACATAGGTTTACCTGTTACTGCCATTCATCCTCTAGGAAAACGATTTTCTAAATGCTATAAATCAGGCCTGTGGATTGTCTCACCAGGGTGGCGTGTGTGTAGCTGTTGGAACCAGCAGATGTGCCTCCATTTCGAGCAGGCTGGTGGTGGGAGTTGGTGAAGACCAGACTGTGGCCAAGCCCCTGAGAGGAGCCCACGGCCTTCAGACCTCCCACCTCCTCACGATCCACAGGCTTCTGCAGCAGAGTTGATAGATCCAGACTACAACGAAATACACTAAATAGTCAGTGAAAGAAACGTAAGCCAAATGCGGTAATCGTCACAAGATTGGAATGAAATGAGAACCTCATTTCTGACTATTACCTTTGGCCAGGTGTGATGTGGTTCTCAGTTGGAGGTGCACAAGAGGAAGTGAACACTTTGGTCTCAGAGAGCTTTGGATATAAGATAGGGCCAGTTAGTACTTTTATTTTTGTAGCAGTAAAATGTGAAAAAAAAAAATTTCTACAAAAGATGAGAGATATTATGAAAGAGATTACAATCATACAAGCAATATATAAATATTATATAAAAATAGCAATATAACAATAATTATATAATTATATTATATTTAAATTATATTATACATGTATAAATCTTTTTAATTTACATATTAAAATATTATATAATATTAAAATATATATATTTAAGTTTTCATAAATTATAAAAAAGTTAAAGTTACATAATTGCCATACTTATATATTATAGAATTATAAATATATTATATAACACAAAAGTGATAAAAAGACATATACATATATACATACATACATATACACACTGTATATATAAATTTCTAAACTTATTATTATAAACTTATAAAAAATAATTAAAAATATTTAACATCACTAATTGTCTACATGATAACCTTTAACATTTCTGGACAGCACATATACCTTGTCTTTTCAGGCTTATTAATTTCAAGCTCTGTAAATCCCATAATGCATAGGAGGTTAATTATAGCGCATGACTCACACTCACATCTTCACTCCAGTCTTCAGCTGCCCACTCATCCAAAGTGTTCTGCCATGCCACTGAACAGAACGTATCAAAGAAAGAAAGAGAGATAAGAGTGGGCCTAAGGATTGGAAAATAAGTTCTGTGCAATAGAGGTCTCTTACCTGTCCCATCTGTAGTGTCATTGGCCCCCGTCTCCCAAACATCAGTGTGTGAATTTGACGTCCCACTGTCTGTGGTGTAGTCTGCAGGGTTAAAGGTTCTGCAGGAGGATACACAGTGTGCAAGACAGGATTTCAGGTGGCTGCTGTATGATAATGAGAATTATTCTAGGTTAAAATATAATTTGACTGATACCCACCCCATCCCTTGTGCTGTAAACCTGCTGGTAACCGGAGCCCGACCTCTGCCTCTACCTCCAGACACTGAACAAAAAACAAACTCATCAACACTAGGGATGAGTCAGGATGGTCAAACATCCTAAATGTCCAACGGCTAGATTTTTCAATTCCACTTCAAAAAGGGAGATGCAACTTCTCACAGAAGGTTTTAATGCGCTGCTGACAGTGCATAGCTGCTATAACTGTCAGGCCGTTAGGGGGGTAAAACCCACTCTGAGAAATTCATCCCCTTTAAACCAACACTGCTATAGACATCAAAGCACCGCTTTCGAAACTTCAAATCACTTTCTATGGGTAACAATTCTATCTCAGAGTTTTTAAGGACTGTGGTCATTTTGTGTAACAAAAAGTATTTGATGAATGTATGCCAGTCACCCTAGTAAAGAGCTATATTTATTAATCTCTAAAAACTACATCTGATTGGAGTCTGGTGTACATGAGTCTAATCACATAGGGCTTCCTTAATACAGAAAACCCAGCTGAATCGATTTTGTAGTTTTGCACATCCCTAGTAAGCATAACTGATGCAAAAGACTGTGTGGGACATGTTAACACTGTGTGTGCAGGC
Source organism: Onychostoma macrolepis (assembly GCF_012432095.1). NCBI lineage: Eukaryota > Metazoa > Chordata > Actinopteri > Cypriniformes > Cyprinidae > Onychostoma > Onychostoma macrolepis. The sequence continues at coordinate 21,856,859 of NC_081175.1, forward strand.
TCACCTCTCCCTCTTCCCCTGCGGCCACGGTCAGCACCTCTCTCAACAGGAGCAGGGTCCACACCATTCTCCTCAGCCCTCGCTATATATATATATATATATATATATATATAAATAAAATAAAACAAAATAACAACTCTTTTAAAATTTAAAACCTACTCACACACAGTCTAACATACCAAAATACTGTCTGTCTAAATATTGCTGCTGAACACAAACAAAACAGCTATGTAAACACAAGGAAATCTCATCAACACACTCACCTGGCCGGTTGCGACTGGTCCCTCTGCCACGACGGCTCGCTCCTCCACGACCCTTGCTGCTTTCTCTCTCTTTCTTCTCCCTGTTCTCTTTGTTTTCCTTACTCTCTGTGGAGGTGGCATCCTTTCCAAGACTTTTCTTTTTCCCCACTGTTTCCCAAGAGGTCTGCAAGATGACCGAGAGATGAATTAGTGGTAGTCAGAATGAACAAAAAAAACTAAAAGAAGATAATCATACAGGAGATGCCAGATGTCAATGCAGTATCATTTTACATAACTGATTTTTTTTTTTTTTATTTTTTAAGTTTGCATATCATATTGTTGTTGAATCATTACTGCTCATGAAGGACATTTAAGAGCATTATTATGGCACAGGGGTGGAGGCAGAGGTCTGTTATGACACAGGATTACCTTTTGATCAACACTACAGAAGCGACCCACTTTCTATTTTAGAATTTCATTCCCAGAAATCATTCAAACAAATCCTAGTCTATAAGCAGGGGCCTCTCAAATTTCACTACAACAATAGTCACAGATGCTTTATGTGTGAAGTAGATTAGCATCAATCACACATGAATCTGGACATCAAGTACTGTGGTATGTTCATCATTTAGCTAAAAAAAAAAAAGAAACAAAACATGCAGAAAAATAAAAAGCCCAGCTCGACAAATCATTGTTCTGCCTTTAAAGGCCTGCCACAAAACAGCTGACGGTAGTGACATTTTCAGTAAACAAAGTTCCCATTTTTCAAAATTTAGTGCCTACTAAGTAGTCTAGACCACATGTGCATCTGATAGATGGGATTTTTACCGCATCAGAAGTTCCCTCAAGCAGGAAGTTGATGGCTCTGTTGACATCCTCGTTGCAGTCGTGAAGAGCAACCATGCAATCGTCTTGGTTCTTCCCTGTAACCTCCATGAGCTGTGAGCAAATATGGACATCATTAGGGTTAAAAGAGGAATTAAAACATAATTTTACTCAATGAAAGGAGCTTCTTATACCTGTTTCACTTTATCCTCAAAATCTGCATCGTTCTTGTCATAGATCATCTGGGCCAGTCGGATCTGTTCGGCTGTAGCCTGTAATTGGAAGCATAAGTTATGAACATCAGAATGAGTGACCAAGAATCAATATTAAAAAATAAAAGGGAATTGATTGAGCATTCCAGATTCATGGCCAAGACATATTACACACAAGCTGAAGCAGACATGGTCCACTGCGAGTGTGTTTGGTGACAAGCCTACTACACAGTATATACTGTATACAGCCTTCCACTTTGTTAAACATAAAAGTATGCATTATGCAACAATAAATGTCTTTAAATGATACTTTGTCACATGACCTCATTACACTGCACGTTTTATTCAGCAAGTAGAGTCCAGTTATTATCTGTGAAATAAAAATTTTGACATCTCATGTAGAAAAAAGTAGACTGTTACTGTAAAAATAAGGTAAACATTCTCCCTCTTTAAAGCCAAACACATTCATTTCTCTCCATTTTTGAGCATCTCATCACAAGTATTATATTATAGGGATAACCAGTCTAATAATGCAAACTGCCATAATTTACCCCCTCTCATGTTGTTCCAAACCTGTATGACAGTTTCGAATATCACTGACTTCCATATAAAGGACAACAAAAAAAAAAAACTATGGAAGTCAATGCGACCCGAAACTGTTTGGTTACCAACATTCTTGAAAATATTTTTTTTTTTCCACAGAAGAGAGAAATGCATACAGGATTAAAATGCCATGAGGGGGAGTAAATGATGACAATTTAATTTTTGGGTGGACTATCCCTTTAAGATGTCACTTTAAAAACAGTTCAACTTACAATTGAAGCTTAACATCCCAGCAATCTGCTCTATCTGTTTTTCATGCAAAAGTGTCTTATGTAAACTCCCCCTAAAGAAACTAGAAGGTCAAGTCAAGCCTATTGCATTCTATTGCGATTATACTGCATACTGCAGAAAAAGCATGTATGCATGTTATTCCTAACATGGCTTATGTTTCCGTATGTTGTCGTTTACTCACCTGAAGCTGTTTCTGTGGTTGTGTGGTCTGTGTGGTAGTGGGCAGCGCTTTGTCCCGAGTGCCCCGGGCTCGTTCGACGCCCACCGAGGTCATCATATACAGTATATACAAAACAATGTATGTACAAAACAGAAAAATCTGGAAGAAAAACAAGGCCAAAAACAGGAAGTGGTTATTATTCAGAAACAGCTTCCATGTCCTACTTTCTAGTCCAAATATTTGCAGACACCAGACGAGTTCTGTTCAAGTGAGCTGGCTGACGTTTTCTGCAGATCTTCCCTTCAGTGTCCCGCGCAGCTTCAGGCAAACACACAGGGGCCGTATCGGATTTCCTTTCTCCTAAACCCAGTTGGGCAAGATTGAGCAATACTCTGACCGCCAGAAACCCTTGTCGAAAAAACAATCAAGCTTATCCGAGCACTGCTGAAATGAAGACCACGCTACGAGACCACACTGGTGTCAGCTAACACTTCACAACTAGCCTGTAGTGTCATTCTAAAATGCTCACACTCAGATCACATCACATAGCCATTCCTCATGCATACAAAATGACAACATAGTCCTCATATACAAGAACATGGAGGAATGTTTGAATGATGATCAAAACATCCTGCTATTTCGCTATCCAATGTTTATCACAAATTTTCTGTTTAAGGTGGCAGACTCTGTGAGGCCTGCTGGTAAGTGACCTTTTTATTACCCACGAAAAGCACATTTACACAACAACTTCAGATGTTGAAACAAGGAAATATCAAAGGGATAGTTCACCTTAAAATTAATATTCTGTCATAAATTACTCAAGTCATTTCAAAACCTGCATAATCTTCCGTCTTAAAATTTTTTCCTAGTAATCATGCCATATAACCTGTCCAGCTAGAAAGAAAAAAAAAGCACCATACAAGTAGTCCATATGATTCATGTCTTTTGAAGCCATACAATAGCTCTGTGAGAGTATACGGCTAAAATTTACTGTCAAATCCAGGGCTAAACACTAAGGATTATTTCTATTTGCCCAGTCAAACCAGTGCTTCAGATTTTTTACTTGCCCTGACAAAATATCCACTGGCCTCAAAAAATAAACAAATAAATAAAAAATTGTTACTTTGACCCCTGGAACCGTGTATTAAAATAAGTTTGTCATGACACTAAACTCTTAAGATACCTATGAATTTTCACATTTCACACTGCAAAAAACTACTAGCCTAACTAATATAAAGCATTATTTGTAAAACATTTATTAAATTAAGTAGTGAGTATTCTGATTAATAAAATACAAACATCAGACAGTTCTTATAGTTGAGCCCTGAAATCTCTGTGTATAGAAATCTATTGTGTATAGTTCACCCAAAAATGAACATTTAGATACATTTAATTTATCATCAAATATGAAATAACCAGAAGGTAATATATTTGAGCTTATTTTATTATTATTATTATTAATTAAGAACATACATACACATATATATACATATAGATAGATAGATAAGACAGAGAGACAAAAATAATAATAAAACAAAAATTTCAAACTTTTCAAATGTAGTCAGGGAGACTGCAAGCATATGCACTTCACATTAGACCAGGTCTAAGTCCAAGCCTATTCAAGCCCATTCCTGTTGTAATATCAAATTTAGCATTTTAGTGAACAGTATTTTTTTGTTAACTGTTTGTCCTATGTGTCAGAAGTAAGAATTTAAAAACTTACATTCTATTTTGGCTTTGTTCGGTGTTGTGAGCATACTGTATCATGAGATCAATAGTTTTTCAAAACAAAACAAAAATCCTAGATACCGATTGGGTTTAAATAACAAAAATAATTTAACATTTGGTCTGTTTCTCACACAAAGCATTGCAATCATTTGGCTTTGAAAGATTTGTAACTTAGGGCATGAGTGGTATGAACTGATTTCTAATGATGCTTATAAGGTCATTTTAGATCTAGACAGCCATCGTCCCCATTCACTTTCATTATAAGGAAAAGTGCAGATGTCTGCTTTTGAGTTTAAAAGAATATTATATATATATATATATATATATATATAGCTCTTATCAGTTAAATAGGTTTAGAATGACATGGGAGTAAATAAATAACAGAATTTTCATTTTGGGGTGAACTACTCCTTTAAAAACCTTCTTGGATGATTTTCCACCAAATTAAATCCTCATCTTGTTAAGAAACTAAACTAAAACTAAACATCAGCCAGTGTCACTGCTCGCACAGAAGACAAGGCAACACACATAACATCTGTGATGAATACAGTGAGCTTTTCTTGGCTGTTAGAAGAGATCTTATTGTGCATGTTTAACCCTTCAACAGTCACACAGCAAATGCCTGACTAGATTCTGACATATGGAGATCATCAGATAATATCTGGCAAAAATTCCCAGTTTGCAATATACATCATGAAGATCTTACTGGGACGAGTCTGGCTGTGCAAGCGCTGCTGGTCACAAACGATTTAATGATGACAGTAAGCAAAACAACCACTGAAAGTGATTCGACCAGCTGACAATGGACTCATGTGGGGACATTTCTGAGATCCTTACAAAATGGAAAAACAAAGCTTTTTCTCTTGGTCAGCAGACCACCCATAGTGTCCTTGAATTTACAGATAATGTGTGTATAAAGCACACTTAGAGATGTGGACTGAGAAATACACCAAAAAGAAAATAAAATTACAATGAGTTTTATCATTGATCATGAACAGGGAGCTCAATGGACTAACCAGAGAACAACTACAACACATGTTTGTGAAGATGAAGCAATCTACATTAAACAACTTAACTGTGCAAACGAGATGCAAAAACTTGAATTTTGACAGCATTTACCAAAAATACACCAAAATGTTGAAAACAGAAAATGTGCATTATGAAATAGCAAAGTTATGAGACTTAATAAAAAAAAAAGAGCAAACAACCACTTCTCAAGTGAGTATAAACATCGGCCAATAATCAATGTCAATAATCTCAAATTCGCCAAATATCAGTCAAATAATTGGCTTTATCATTAAAACAGAAAACATTTTTATTTTGTTTTAAAGACTAATAAAATTATAAAAATGAAAAAACTTCTGCAAAAAAAGTCTAGACATTCATAACCAAAACTCCATCACATTAGAAAACTTTAAACAAATGACCATAATTAAAAGCATATGCTCAAACGACTTTGTTTGCCTTCTGAGTTTCGATAAATATGTTCTCCATCCTAAAAAAACAAACTACATTCATAAATATAACAAAATTAAACAAAATATGTGATGGCTCAAACAAAGGGAATTTAGACTCAGGACCGGAGTCAGCATCCTTGTTTATCTTTACAGATTCATTAGAGATGCTTGGAAACATTCAAGTTACATATGGTGTTTTTAAAACCCCATGAATGTGTAAAAAAAGAGTTTGTGAAGAGCATAAGCGCATAGTCTCTGCTCTCCTTTGTCCATGATCTCTAATGTCATTTCCTCTCCCCAATTGTTGTAGCTTAGCTGGCTAACTCACGACCGCCCGGCGTCCTTGTTCATAACATTTAAATCCTCAAGAACATTTAAACACCAAGATGTATATCAATATGACCTTTTTAATGGACGAAAAACTGGTTTAATAGTGATGCGGGCTTGTTGTAAAGGGATGTTTGAGGCAAACGGTCTCACAGCAGAGCTAAAACCGAATAAGCTAAACTGGGGGGGCAAAACAAAGCCATACAAAAGACAACATAACCTCGAAAAACATGCAGTGACGGATTAAAACAGATCAACGTCAAAGCAATGAAAATATTAATCACGCAACACTTGATAAACAAAGCCCAGTTAGAGTCTGAAAGACAGATTTGTTTTTTTATTACCTGCTAACACGCTTCACTCAGCCAGCAGCAGACTCCGTCACGTGACCGTCACCGCGCCGCTGCCGCTTCTCTCCATGCAGATCCACAGGCGCGCTCCCGCGCATTCACAAGCGCGCGCGCACGTACACAGTAAGTCATACAATAACATAATTTAACAACATAAAATAAATCAAAATGCAAATAATAAATTGTATACAATCTTAAAGGGAAATTTTGTCAATTTACTCATTCACTTCTTTTCTGTATAAAATTTCATTTTTTTCATGCTTCTGGACTTTAATTGAAAAGTTGGCCGTCTTCTATACGTTACGTTAAATGAGGATTGTATTATACTGTATTGAAATAATACAATATAATACAGATGATACGCCAATGTTTATAATGGTAACACGATGTGCGCCTCCAGCGGTTAAATAAATCAGTACAGTGCGGTGTCACTCGGGTAATGACCAAAAACATTTTCTGTCGCCCAGTGAACTGTCACAATTCATCATATAATGTTCAACATGGATTATAAATTAAAATGAAAAGCTTTAAATATCAGCAGAAGTATAGAGTATAAAAAAAGTCGTGATGCAAAGCCAGAATGGAAGAAAAATACATCAATAAACTTTTATTCATTTTCTTTTTGAAGAATGTCTCATGTTGCTGTTCTTTTGTTTTGTTTTGATATTGTACAATATCTTTACACTTGTAATCTGTAAAAACATTCAGGAAGTGAGTATAAAAAAGGGCACCACCAAAATAATGACAGATTAGTTCACTCACACACACGCACATATATCCTCTGACATTTACATAAATTGTAGTCTCCCTCTATTAGTTTCCAAATATGTATACATGTACATTTATATATAAAATACATTTTAAAAGTGACGGGTAATTTCTGCTTAATATATGCCTGTTACGGTGTTCATTGTTAGCAATTTTGTGACAATTCCATGAAGATTATCATGTAAAAAGACAAAAGAAAAGAAAAAGCCTAAACAAATTAAATCTGCAACAGTCTTTCACAGAAAGACTCTGAAAAGGCAACAATGTCACACAAGACTGCCCTGCCTTTAAGCAGAGAAGATGATGAGAAGCAAAAATCCTAACAAATATGATTGTACCTGAATGTCATGAGTGCTAGTGACGGCAACAATACAAAATAAATAAGACGTCTAAATGTCACAGAGGGAAAATTGCAATCTTGATGCGAGCGTATGCGTGTGTTAGTACAGAATCAGCAATAAAAAGAGGCATTCTTCAAGATACCTCAAACAGAACACAAACGGTATCTGTGATTTCTTACAATTGTCTCTCCCTGCCATTATTCTGGAAAAAATAAAGGGAAAAAGAAAAACAGCGGGTGAGTCTTCATTGACCGCTATCTGACTCGTGTCCATGTTCACTCCATGCTCTTCATATAACTACAGTCTTGACCTCAGAGTCCACAGTTAGGTTACAGGTTAGGCTGTCCATTCATTTCACCAAGATTCATCTTTGAATACCGATTCTCAGCCTTTTCAGGATCTACAATGTCATATCAGTCCACTGCGAGCCAAGAAAAGATGATGATCGGCAGGTCTTTGAAAAACACACAGCAAAACAAACTCAAAACGCCAAAAAAAAATAAATAAAAAAAAAATAAAAAGCAAAACCAGCAAAAAAAAAAAAAAAAAAAAACAATGCCCAGAGAGACTGTTAAATATTTTCATATATTTTACACTATCCTACAGTTCTCAAAGGTTCAGGTAGCCGATGCACAGAGGAAAAAACCTCCTTCACCCTTTCTGGACTCCTCCTGAAGATCAGGCATCAGTGTTGGTCACGCCTTTTCTTTTTCTTTGCCTTTTTTTCTCCACACACACACACACACACACACACACACACACACACATGTAAATTCAGGAGTACAACAGGCAAATGAAAATTGAAAGACATAAGACCAAGCACAAAAACGGTTGAGAATCACATCTATGCTCCTGAGTCCTTTGAGAAATCGAGGATGATCTTGGATAGAAGCTAAACCGGAAGTGAAAAAGAGTGAGGAGAAAAATGGAAGATGGCCTGTAAGCACATGGTACGTGAGAGCAAAATGGAGGGATGATGGAGGCTAGCTCCAGAGGCCAGCGTAGTTTCCGTGTAGGCCAGAACACAGGGGGCCCCCGGCCACGAAGAGTTTTGTGCCGGAGTCGTCGTAGCAGTGTGTGTATACTGCGTTCGGGAAGGAGCGGACGTCCGAAAAGTAGCTTCTCCATGTTTCGTCGTGATTCTGTGGGAGACATGAAGATAGAGAACCTGACCGGATTTTGCATTTATTTCACTGACTCCAATTTTTTGAACAGTAGTGTATAATATGTATATAATGTCTAATAAGCAGGATAATGTACAGCCGGTTGTTCACTATCATAAAATAGCCCTAGACAAGAAAATCAAAACCCCAATGTGCAGAGGATTTGTTCATTTTGCGATAATGAATAGGCTGACTGTACACTATCCCTTACATAGTTAAATTCTTCAAAGTTGTAACAAAAGGGCAGCAACCTAAGTGGGTCAAATAAGCCAATCAAATAGTAGTTATACTTCAGTGTGGACCCCTGATTAATGCAGCAGACAGCATTTCTGCTTAATGAACTTCCATATGGTAAGCAGAGAGTGATGCTGCAGGCAACCGACTGTTAGAGTAAGCACTTTGTAAAAGAGCTTATATATAGACTAATTAATGCAAAAGCCTGTCCAAAGATTTCATGGCAAAAATTAGGTAGCTGCTAGGCATAAGAGACTTCTGAATGGCTGTGTAAATAAAATATAATTAAAAAAATAAATAATTTGTATATATTTATAAAGTGCTATAATGCTTATAAGAACAATTACATATATTGCTCAAGGTCTCATCAATATGTCAAATTTCAGCATGCAAGTAGGGGTGTGCGATATTGAAAAAAGATATCTCGATATTTTCTTGGAATTTTTCGACAAGGAGTGTGTTATTGTGCTGATATCTTAAGTACTACTGTGGACTGACTCCTAAAGTTTTTTGGTATTCTTCATATTCTGTGTGGTGGTCAGTTCACAGCAGTCATAGGAATTCATCTTTTCCAATAAGTTTACATTGATTGTTTTGACCTTTATAAAGCCACTTTTTCTAATAGTGTGCATCATCTTTTGAGTCAAATTCTTACATTTAATCAGTCAATTAGTTATTTATTTATTCACTTTTTAACGCCATGCCAGCATCAAGGCTATTTTCATGGCGATCTCTGAATAAATTATACAAGGTATACCATTAACAAAAGTTATAAAAGACATTTCAGATGTACAATCAGTCAATTAGAATAATAAGACATTCGGGCTGTTACCAGGCAAATTAAATCAGTATCAACAAAACTAATCTTCGTAATGCAGAGGAAACACAGATGCCGCATCTGAAGTGGAATTTAGATACATTTACACACTGTTTAATGCAGCTCGGAGGTACATGGAATGCTTGAACCTGCAGTTACAAATGCACAAATAATGTTTTGATATTTTAGACATAAAACATTAAATACTGATATTTAAAATTATTTAAAAAAAAGGAGAAGATACTTTAAATGTGAAATTAAAACTGCCAGTAGGTGGCAGCAAGTCACTTGTTAACAAGCGAGTCATTGCGATTGAACCGAATCATTTAAATGGGTGATTCATTCAGGAGTGAAATACCTTCATGTTGCTCAGAGATGCAAAACAGTCCTGTGGCTGTGCTTGGAATTATTTTTGTTGGCAAAACAGAGCAAAAACGCAAGTCTGTTAATGTTAACTTCTTGTTTATTGAATTGATGCATAAAATCAATATCACATTTGTAATCATGCTGATTTTTGGAGAAAAAAAAACAGCACTCTTCGTGTGATATTGTTTAACCATATGAAATTATATAAATATATACATTTTCTGACCCCCTATCTTGAATTTTGTGATCATTCTAAATGTATTTTAAAAGACTGAATCATTCAGTGAAAGAACACACTCTAAATGCATCACGTAATGTATGCGTGCACTCTGTAGATGTGTTTTGTTTGGTTTTTGCGATATACTTGATAATGTCAAATCACAAATCATTAAAACAACAATTACAATATAATCGCAAACAAAATCTATCGTACACCCCTACATGACAGAGAACCTGGGTCAAAAAAGGGTCAAAATGGACTAACTTACCAGCCATCCTCTCCCTGTGTTGAGTTTCAGGATGCCCTCTGCTGTGCGATTCCGGTACCCGCCGGGTGAGCTGGATGGACCATCCAGAAAACGCTGGGCCCTGATATCGTAGAAGAGCAGGGAACCTTGGCCAGTGCCTACCGTCACTATGTGTTCATAGAAGCTCACAGAGCGAATACCTAAGACAGAATTAAACACACAAAACTGAGCACCAGTTTGCTTTGCAAATTATAACTTTAAAGTGGAAAAAAAAAACAAAACATACCACTGCCACGCTCCCTGGAGCTCACGGATCTGATGTTCTGCGATGACTGCCGGGGATCAAGGAAGGAAACGTGTGCCTGGGAACCGACTGCATAAACAGACCAGTCCAGACCGTATGCCAGACACACATTCTCCTTACAGTAAGGGAGTTTGGTAGAAAGCTCCTACATGGGAAAAACACCCATTAGACAATTGTAAAAATCTACAAATATTGAGCTTGACAAAATATAAGAGAAAAAAATGCTGATAGTAGTAACTGTACCTTGCACAGGTTGTCTTCTGCCTTCCACAGATGGAAATATCCATCTAAAGAAACAGCACCCAACTCCTAATGGATGAATGAGATAAAAGCAGAGAAACGGTGAGCTTGAATAACGCACAAAGCAATCAATTTTCAGTCACATGAGTCAAGGACAGCGGCTAACCTTATGGCTGTTGTTGAAGGCCAGTGCGCGCACTTTGCAGTTGTAGGGGTGGGTGTACTCTTTCGGGATGTCCTTGAGAGCGCGGTGAGAGATGTGGGAGTAACAAGGAACACCTTCCACATTCTGACGCTTCTCGGCCTGAGTCAGCACCTCCTCTGATATCTCCCACAGACCCATGGAACCGTCACGAGATCCTGCTCCAGTGAATAAAAGATTCATTCTTCTTTAATTGAACAGTAGAATCTGTACACCATGAACAACATCTGATTGTGTACAACACATAAGAGATAATGTATAATTAATCGCAAAATAAACCCCAAACATGTAGTCAAGGGAAAAAGATTATTTTGTAATAATGACTGACTGAACATTATCCTGCTAATTAAAAATATTTTTAAAAATAAATGAATGGTCATGAAATGTTGTGATCGGAATTGATATGAGAAACAAGGACACTGGTTGCCTGGGACAACTGTCAATCATTATAGTAGCCATTATACAAAAATATTTGCCTACAGAATGCTGGGAAATATGGAAACAAGTATTTCAGAGAACGATGTGATGGCACAAGTTTAAAGCATAAGATTTTTTTTTGTTCATATATACACACAGTATGTGTGTGTATATATATATATTTTTTGCATTAGAAAATGTATTTTTTTGCACTGACATTCTTGACAACGAATAGAAAATTATTATTATAATTTAAAATGTAATTCTCATTACTGTTACACTAATGAAAATCACGTGTACATGTTTTTTTTGTTTTTTATATAAATCAGAATAAAATTAGAATTTTCTATAAATGTATGTACATGCATAAAAAAATATATATATATATATATATATATATAGTATGAGTCACTTTCACATTACTTTATTGAGAAATGGGGGCAGGGATGTGCTAAACTGTAATGAAAATAATCTCAAATATCTTTAATGTTCCTAAACAGGGCCCCATTTTCTTTATACAAAACTTACTTTCTATTTCTTTTCTCTCTTTGCTCTTGGGGTGAAATATGACACTGGCAATTCTTGACAGGTTTCTTGAGGTACACTAGCACTTAATGTGTTAGCACACAGTGTAAAGTGTTGCTCAAAACTGGATCTGCAAGCTTCTTACCTGAGACTGCCATGGTATCACTGATCCATGCAATGGAGAATATCCAGTCATTGTGTCCATCCTGTCAGAAATACAGAACCAATTTGAGTCTAGAGAAATACTTTTATCAGTGCATACCAGAATTGTTTTCATTGTGTTAGTCAAAGCTAGCCACTAAGAGCACTTGAGCCCTTTGAAGCCAAAGGCTGAAGCCACTAAACCGCTTGACATTTACAGTTCTTGCACAACTAGAAAGAAAGCAAAGGCCAGACTCACATCCCCGACGCAGACAGGGTCAAGTGTGGGAAGTCTGTACACTGCCAGGCTGTTGGGGTTGTCTCCTCCAGTGGCCAACAATGTACGAGAGGGGTTCAGCTCAATGGCGTGGATGCCACATCCCTGCTGGACATCTAGACCGCCGACTGATCCTGGATTGTGGAAGTGGAAATTGCCTCCCACTCCACTCAAACCCTGGGAAACCTCTGCCCTCCCCTCTCTGTCTTTCAGCATGGGTATCCTGGTTATCTGTCCTGAGAGGACGTCCACCACAAATAGCTAAGAAATCATAAAGAAAAACAAGATTAGTAAAGTCATCTAAAAGAGAATTGCAACTAATATAATAATTAATATAGATCTATTTCACACGGCTTCAGAAGTGTTAGAAGCATATAGCGCACATTCAGACAACTTCTGTTGTTGTTGACAGTCGCCTTTCTTTTTCGTTATATGGAAAAGCATAATTTAGGTCTTTGGGTGAACTATACATTTAAAGGAATATTTAATACAAGTTAGACTCTATTAACAGCATTAATGTATGAGTTGACATTATTATATACAGTAGCTGTCAATAGTTTTTCTAACATGCAATATTCCTGTAGGGTGACATGCGTTAAACCTTTTGTGTACTAGTGTGTTGTTTCAGTATCATTGAGATGCTAATATTTTTATTAATATAATATTACATTTTATTTTCAGCTTCAGTTTATTTTAGTACATCAAGTTCAGCTAAACATGACTCATTTATTTCGAAGCTTTTTCCCCACTAAACAGCACTGACATCATAATTGAATTAAGTTTTTTAATATTTCATTTTATTTCAGTTAACATTTTATTTCAAGTAACAATTTTTTCATGGCCAAATATAATAGGTTTAATTTTGTATTTTTTTATTTCGACAAATGTCTTTTAATTTTTTTTAAATGGTTTTAGTTAACTATAACTCTGCTGGTAGGTCTACTCCCCTTTACTGTTTCTCTTAGAAATTTTGTTTTGCACCTTAACCCAATCTTTAAATACGTAAATAAATACCCTACTCATATGCAGAATATCATGAAAGTGTCTCAGGAGAATTAAATGTGGTTTATTTATAAATTAAAAAAAAGTTAAGTAAATACAGAGAATAAATGTAACTTGCATCCTGTTCATGTCTGGGGTGAAAGCAGAAAACTGAGTAAAAATATAATTTCAAAATAATATTCTCATTTATTTCGCCAGTACACTTAAATATTTAAAAAAAATGAAATGACACAAAGACCAGTGATATCTTAAAGATCATAAATACTGCATTAATAAAATTTCATGCTTAAGTACTAATCAGAAACCATCTCACCGTGTTGCATTTGGTCCCACACACCACCTGCCTGTGGTTGAGCCACTGGGAAGCGAACACCTTGTTAAGGCGGCCGAGGGAGAACTCTCTCTCTCTGAGGATTCCTGGGATGCGTCCGGCAGCGAATCCGCGCAGACTCCGCTGGAAGCTCCACTCATGCTGCTGCTGAGGGCGGAACTCCCTTCCTCTCACAGAGCACACCACCGACCACCGGCTCTGCCACCAGGGCTGGGCATGACGCGCTGAGCTGGACACGCGGGCACGCTTAATCGCAGACTGACACCAGTCAAACTGACAGAGAGACAAAAAGGAGTGAGACGACCATATAAAAAATCTAAACGAAAACAAGGTACTTTCATAAATGTTCTTTATCATACAAGATTTAATTGCATACCATTTTAAAGAAATGCAAATACTTTCAACAAAGTGTAATAGCATTTACTGTCTGTACCTGATAATTATCTATCTATCTATCTATCATTTGGGCCATATCAGCATCAAAGGCTATATTCATGGAAAACTCTACAATAATATAAAACTGTCTTAAAATAAACTTAATAACAATACTTCAGTGATTGTATCCAACAATTTAACAATTTGAGGGGTGAGAACCAGAAGGGCGTAAGTGACATTTCACCAACTTTAAAAGAGAGCCAAAACAAAAATTCTACCACAGTTGGATCTGCCTTTGTGTTCTGATTTCAATTGTTCATAATACAAATTTTTACACTCATGGATGGCAGTACTTTTGCCAGTAGAAAGAGCTCATTAAGAGCTTTCATTTGATGTATATATCTCCATTTCACCAAAAATGTCACTTACGCCCTTCTGGTTCTCACCCCTCGAATATTAGTTTTACAAACAAATAAAATAATAAATAAATAAAAATAACAATTACATACAAAACTGATATTTGATAAAAATTCCAATATTTTTTCAGGAGAAACTTTTTGAATGCACTTTGAGTAAAAATGTTTATACTTTGTTTAAATAATTAAAAAATAAAAAATAAATAAAAATCAAATTAGCAACTTTAAATGCTACAAATAAATTAAAGCATCACAACAATATACTGAAATACAATATATCCTGAAATATGGGCCAGTTTAATTGTCCCTGGTGTGTAATACATTTTTGTATTAATACGTGTTAATGCAGTTATAAAGTGGAGGTGTTGAAATATCCTCGGTTGTGAGTAACCTTTGAACCCTTTGTCATTTTATTTTGTATTGGGTGGCTGGGTGTCAGTTTTGTTTGTTATCCAATCAGTTCCATCTAGAGAGCAGTTGGGCAACCTATCGGGTTGTTTAGGGGGCGGGACTAAAAAAAAAAAATAGCGCGAGACTGAAAACGAGAGTGACGAGGAAAAAGAAGCAGAGAGATAGTTACGTGCAAAAGTTAGTTCTAAGTTCTGTATGATTTATATATTACTGGTCAGCAAAGTTAAGAGCCAGGGGGGGATTTTTCTTGGTTTTTTTTGTCAGTGTGTAACCCTGTTAAAACGGGAGATTGAGCTTTGTTTTGGGGCTGGTTAAATGGGTCACGGAGATTCTACTGAAGTGAAACTAGCCATGTGCGAACTGCTAATACATAGCCATGTGTGAACTGCTACTAGATAGCCAGAAATCCACTTTGCCACGAGTTTCTGAGAGAGTATGGACATTGTGAACTAAAATGAAATTGACATTTTTGGACAAGATATAGTTAAGCTCATTCGATTTTGTGAACTTTTGGCTAGTGTGCGTCAGATGCTGCCACCCATGTTGCTGCAATAGATGTGCTCAGGATTCGTGCTGCAGGCCGGAGGTGTCACGTTTGCACATGGACAGACGGAGCTTCAGGACGGGTTTCCATATTGCGTCTCTCACCATTGGACGGAACGGTTTGGATAGACGGTCACTATAATCTTTCTGTTATCGAGGAATTGTGAGTATAGACAATATAATTTGGAAAGGTTTCAACTGAGCTCCAACAAGCGCGCCAACGTTGTGGTACCACAAGACTGAGACATAAACGTAGAGAAAAAAAACCCCCGGGGTATTGTTCATTGTTATTTACTTTGGAACATGAGGACATTTTAAAAGGTTAACTTTCGTTAACTCGAAATAAATATACATATATTTTTGTGTTCACATTCAACCTTTGTGGTCTGATATTTAAGTGTGTGGGGTTGAAAGGTGAGTGTTGTGATTTTAGTTTCAATTTTGAAAATAAGGGTTATAGTGGCTAAGTTTATGTGCATGGGAGTTTTATGCTCACATTGAAAAAAAACAAACGAACACAGTATAGCTATATAAGTTAACCAGGCCTCTTTACACTCTAGCCAGAGTCGCATGCCTGAAGTTTTAGTTGCTGTGAATACATCCTGATTTTAAATTCTAGTAACCTCTCTCCAATTCATTTCACATGCACATGATAACTCCTTAAAGTAAAAGAGGAATTGTGTAGGAGGGTTACACGTGGGGGCTCGTCCGGGATTTGTTTACTGTCGTTTTGTTTTTTTGTGAGCATGTCATAAAAAAAAAAAACGGAAAACAGAAAAGTCAGTGTGAAATGAGGTAGCTTAAAAGCCCTATATCCACTAGAGTGTTTCAGAGATTCCTTTTTTTAAATTATTGTTATTCTGTGTATGTCAAGCTAATATAACATGGAGTCAGAACAGATTTCCAAATGGTGTGAAGACAAAGGTATTGATCCAAGAAGAGCACTTGTGCTTAGTAGGGTTCCTCTTGGTGTTACTGATGAGACTATGTATAAGATACTGGATGAGGCAGAAGTTTTCGGACCCTGTAAAATAAGAGGACGGTGTGTAGAACACTTCAGTAAAAGCCAGTTAGTTTTAGTCGAAACTATTAATGATATGACTAAGACTGACATACCTGAACAGTTACTAGCTGGAGATGAGTTTGGACCTTGGATAGTGAATGTTGCTGAGACCCAGAGTGTTCATGTAACTGGTAAAGGAGACTTCCAGTCCAAGTTTCTGTCGTTCTTAGCAAATGAAGGGAAGACACTAGCTGATGTCACAGGCTTACTTACCTCTGTTACCGCTCCACCCACTGCTCCAGACCTGAACACAAAGCTGGTAAATGCCATCTCCTCACTAGTTGAAAAATGTCAAGCCACGCCTGTAGATGGACAAGGCTATCGTAAACTACGCATGTTATCAGGTATGAAACCCACTCCACATGGAGAAGAGGAGTATGACGCCTGGGCGGAACGGACCACCCACATGTTGGACGAATGGCAGTGTTCTGATGTTGTCAAGAGACAGAGAGTAGCTGAGAGTCTTAAAGGGGCAGCAGCAGATATTGTCCGAGGTTTGAGAGTCACTAATCCCCAGGTCACTGCCAATGACTATCTTAAAGCCCTTGAAACAGCTTTTGGAACCACAGACAGTGCAGCTGATCTCATGGTAAGGTTTCGTAATACATTCCAGCAAGAAGGTGAGAAATGATCAGCCTACTTACTCAGACTAGACAAGCTATTGCATGCAGTCCATCGTAAAGGTGGAATTGAAGTGATTGACATGAACCGAGCGCGCATTGATCAAGTTGCTAGAGGCTCCCTGGCTCATGACCTCGTAGCCCTTCGCATAAGACTCACTTACAAACTCAAGCCTCCTCCCAGTTTTACTGATTTGCTTCGGGATGTTAGAGAAGAGGAGATGATCCTTGAAAGACCGAGTGTAAAGAAGGGTGCGTCTTTAGCTATTGGTAGACGTGCAGAGTGTGCTACAGCCTCAGTTGTACATGTACTGCCAGAGCCTGCGCTAGTCCCTGACGTAGCAGAGAAAGATCCTGCAATAGAGAGTCCAAGGAAAGAATTTCAGGGTCTCAAGACTGATGTTGCACGTCTTCTTTCTGCCTCTGTGACTGCATCAACAAGTGTGGCACAGCAAGTAGACCAAAACCCCAGCCAGAAAGTTACTGGAAACTCATTTGCACGTGTGAAGGAGAGGGCTCCCAAACCTCAGTATCGTGCTTATGTCTTTTGCTATAGATGTGGTGAAGATGGTCATTTCCAGCGGGAGTGTCAAAACCCAGAAAATCTCCGAAAAGTGAACAAGCGTCTCTTGAAAGTAAGACAGCCGACGGGAAACTTTCCAGGGGCTCAGTAGAGGAACGGCCTGACGCTCCGGAGAAGATACGTTCCACAAGGTGTCACACGCTACCAGAAAAGAAGGCTAACTTGCCAGAGGGTTTAGTTGGACCTAGCTCTATTGTCTCAGTACAAATTGAGGGCATTTACGCCAAAGCGTTACTTGATAGCGGGTCTCAAGTTACCCTACTGTATCACTCCTTTTGTGACAAGTATCTGAAGCACCTGCCTTTGACCCCTATTGAGTGCCTGGAGATTTGGGGCCTCAGTGCAAAGGAGTATCCATATAATGGTTATATGTGCTTGAAGCTTGAGTTTACTGGAGATGTAGTGGGAGTAGCTGAGACCGTAGAAACACTTGTGCTTGTGTGTCCAGATCCGGTCATGAAAGGGGATGTTTCCGTTGTGGTCGGCACAAACACCTCTATAGTTCGAAGACTGTTCCATTCATGCAAAACACATGGAGGAGACCATTTTCTTAACACCCTGGCTGTTCATCCAGTAATAAAAGAAGCTTATGAAAAGTTTCAGGAAACTCCTGACGACACAGCTGAGACAAGAAAAGGAACAGTCTGGTTCACACGAGACAAGCCTTTCACTCTGTCACCTGGCGGCGTTGCAACTGTTGTTGGTATTCCAAAGTTTCCTGGAGGTCTCTCTACCCAAGCTGTTCTTATAGACCGTCCGGAGGAGGATTGTTTTCCTGAAGAGCTTCTGGTCATGCCGGTTGTTGAAAAGTCCACTGCTGTCCACTGTCGTCGCATCACAGTCACCATGAGAAATGTGTCCAGTCATAATGTGACATTAAAACGTGGAGTTCCTATTGCTCATCTATTCCCAGTAGATGTAATAAATACAGTTCTTGAAAAGGAGGGTCCTAAGCTGTCAACACCTCAATTGTCCCCGTCCTCTTTCAACTTTGGTGATTCTTCTCTGTCACCTGAGTGGAAGGAGCGACTGTGTCAAAAGATGATGGAGAGAAAAGAGGTTTTCTCCTGCAGTGAGTTTGATGTGGGTTGTGCAAAGAGCACACAACACAGCATTCGGGTGACAGAAGATAGACCTTTCAGGGAACGTTCTAGACGTTTACCACCGGGCGATTTGGAGGATGTGAGGAAGCATCTGAATGATCTCAAAGAGGCTGGAATCATTTCAGACTCCAGGAGCCCCTATGCTTCTCCAATAGTTGTGGTTCGCAAGAAAAACGGCACCATACGAATGTGTGTGGACTATAGGACGTTAAACAGGAGAACGATTACGGACCAGTATACAGTCCCCCGTGTGGAACATGCTTTGTCCTGCCTGGGTGGTAGCCAGTGGTTCAGTGTGCTTGACCTCAGAAGCGGCTATTATCAGATCCCTTTAGCTGCTGTTGATAAAGAGAAGACAGCCTTCACTTGCCCAGCAGGGTTTTATCAGTTTGAGCGGATGCCGCAGGGGATTTGTGGGGCCCCTGCCACATTTCAACGAATTATGGAAAGGACTGTTGGTGATATGAACCTACTGGAAGTGCTGGTGTATCTGGATGACGTGATCGTTTTTGGAAGAACATTAGAGGAACACGAACAGCGCCTTCTTAAAGTCCTTGACAGATTGAAGGAGGAAGGATTAAAGATATCGTTGGATAAATGTCAGTTCTGCTGCCCCTCTGTTACATACCTTGGCCACCTTGTGTCTAGAAATGGCATTGCTACAGACCCTGCAAAGATTGAGGCTGTGAGGTCATGGCCACGCCCAGAAAACATCACTGCTCTTCGTTCCTTCCTTGGCTTCTGTGGATATTACAGACGGTTTGTAAAGGATTTCTCCCGAGTCTGTTATCCACTCAACCAGTTGCTTCAGGGCTGCATGGTGGCTGGAAAAACAGGGAAAGGGGCAAAGAAAAATAAGGACATCAAAGAGCAGAGGAAAGCACAAGCAGGCATAGCAACAAAAGATTGGTACCATCCTTCTGAGACTTTTGGGGCTAGGTGGGATAAAGACTGTGAGAAAGCATTTGAGGCTTTAAAGAGAAGTCTTACAGAGGCGCCTGTGCTGGCAATTGCCAACCCAAAACTGTCATATGTGCTGCATGTTGATGCGAGCAGAGAAGGATTGGGAGGTGTCCTCTATCAGGATCAGGGAGAAGGGTTGCGCCCAGTTGCTTTTGTCAGCAGAAGCCTATCTCCAGCAGAAAAGAATTATCCCACGCATAAGCTCGAGTTTCTGGCTTTGAAATGGGCTGTTGTCAACAAATTGCATGATTACCTCTATGGAGTCAAGTTTGAGGTCCACACGGATAACAATCCATTAACGTATGTCTTAACTTCAGCTAAACTGGAAGCAACAGGGCATCGATGGTTGGCGGAACTGTCAACATATGATTTTAGTCTGAAGTATCGGCCTGGAAAACAGAACGTGGATGCGGATGCATTGTCATGGCATCCTCATGCAAACCACAATGCTTCCTATGAGGAGAAGAAAACCCTGCTTGCCACCACAGTCCAAGCTGTCTGTCACATGTCCAAAGTCAGAGTACCTCACTGTCGCCGGTGCAGAGCTGTAGATCTCATGGGTGCATCCAAAGGTGCGGTGCCCAGAGCCTATTGCAACTTGTCCTTTCTGAACACTCAGCAGTTGCCCAAATTGAGTGCAGCAGAAATCTCAAGTGCTCAGCAGAAAGACCCATGCATTGGAGAAGTGTGGCGTGCTATCATTCAGAAAAGTGCCAACCACGCCAACAAAGAGAAACATCCTGATGTGTCATTGTTGTTAAAAGAGTGGGATAAGCTAATGGTCAAAGACTCTGGGTTGTATAGAATGAGCCATCCACCAAACAAACCAGCTCTGCAACAGCTGTTGCTCCCACAGGAGTTCAGAACAACTGTGCTTCAGTCGTTGCATGACCAATCGGGCCATTTGGGGTTTGACAAGACATACGGCCTGATACGAGAGAGGTTTTACTGGCCTCGCATGAAAGTTCAGGTTGAACGGTACTGTAAGAGCTGTCCGAGGTGTATTCAGAGGAAGACGTTGCCTAAGAGAGTTGCTGAGTTGTCACATCTTAACAGTGATGGACCGATGGATCTCGTCTGTATGGATTTTCTGACGATTGAGCCTGACTCCAGAAATATCTGCAATGTGCTCGTAGTTACAGATCATTACACGAGATATGCTCAAGCTTTTGCAACTAAAGATCAAAAGGCATCGACTGTCGCTAAGGTGCTATGGGAACAGTACTTTGTCCACTATGGTTTGCCAAGAAGGGTGCACTCAGATCAGGGCAGGGATTTCGAGAGTCGCCTTATCCATGAACTGTTGAGCATGCTTGGCATAAAGAAATCCAGGACCACTCCCTATCACCCTCAGGGTGACCCACAGCCTGAGCGTTTTAACAGAACTCTTCTCGACATGCTTGGGACTTTGGAAACACAAGACAAAAGTAAATGGAGTAAACACCTCAGCCATCTTGTACATGCGTACAATTGCACAGGGAATGAGTCAACAGGCTATTCTCCATATTTTCTAATGTTTGGACAAGAAGCCAGGCTGCCAGTAGACGTGACATTCGAGGTCTCAAATGATGGCACCTCCACAAAATCCTACTTGAGGTATGTCAAAGACATGAAACGTGAGCTTCAAGCTGCCCATCAGTTGGCTGGGAGGATGGCAGAGAAGAAAAATGAAGGGAACAAGCAATGCTATGATCAGAGAGTTCGTTTCTGTCCATTAGATTCCGGGGACAGGGTCTTGATCCGAAACCTGGGTTTACAAAGGAAGCACAAGCTTGCTGATCGGTGGAAAGACACTCCTTACATTGTGGAGAGTCAACTGCCTGGTTTGCCCGTGTTCAAACTGAAGCCAGAGAGTGGACATGGCTCTGAAAAGATACTGCACCGCAATCACATTCTGCCGATCGGACGGGAAGTGCAGCTGCGGCCTGAGATGAACAAGGAGCCCCCGAAACGAAGGAGAGCCAGCAGGCGGCTCAAAGCAAAAAGAAAAGAGAACTATGATACTCCTTGCTTACCAGCGCCTGAACAGGATGATAAGATGGAGGTAGCATCTGATTCCGAAGATGAGATGGGTGTATGGCATGACTATTATGTACCACGAGAGTTGCTAGGACCAGAACGTCAAAACATTGATCACTGTGAGCCTTTTAATCTGGATTTGGATCTGGCTGTTTTGACAAGTAACGCAGAAATGGATGAGACAGCTGAAGAACCTGGAGGATAATGACCATTTGGTACAAAATGTGACTGCAGAAATTGTGAAACAACAAAGAGACACTGACATACAGACGTCAGACGAAATAGCTGAGAGACTAAACGGTATAACAGGAAGCCCTGACAAGACAACTCGACCTCAGAGACTAAAGAAAGCTCCAACCAGACTAACTTATGACTCTCTAGGGACCCCAACGTCAGTAGCCGTTGGTACACATAGTGCTACCGTAGTTGAGATTGATGGCAAGAAAGATTCTTTAGTCCTATCTCCTATTAAGAGATATAAAAGTTATTTTTAAGTGGATAGGTTAAGGGGAATGTTAATAATCTTCCTAACACGATCCGTTAAGAAAATGTTTATTTTCTTGAATGTGCTTTACGGTGTTAGACATGTCATGAGGGCATGACCATTTTTTTTGTGGGGGGAGAATGTAGCACCCTGTTAAATTTATATATTATTTTGTGTTCTTTTAGCAGAAATACAATATATCCTGAAATATGGGCCAGTTTAATTGTCCCTGGTGTGTAATACATTTTTGTATTAATACGTGTTAATGCAGTTATAAAGTGGAGGTGTTGAAATATCCTCGGTTGTGAGTAACCTTTGAACCCTTTGTCATTTTATTTTGTATTGGGTGGCTGGGTGTCAGTTTTGTTTGTTATCCAATCAGTTCCATCTAGAGAGCAGTTGGGCAACCTATCGGGTTGTTTAGGGGGCGGGACTAAAAAAAAATAGAGCGAGACTGAAAACGAGAGTGACAAGGAAAAAGAAGCAGAGAGATAGTTACGAGCAAAAGTTAGTTCTAAGTTCTGTATGATTTATATATTACTGGTCAGCAAAGTTAAGAGCCAGGGGGGGATTTTTCTTGTTTTTTTTTGACAGTGTGTAACCCTGTTAAAACGGGAGATTGAGCTTTGTTTTGGGGCTGGTTAAATGGGTCACGGAGATTCTACTGAAGTGAAACTAGCCATGTGCGAACTGCTAATACATAGCCATGTGTGAACTGCTACTAGATAGCCAGAAATCCACTTTGCCACGAGTTTCTGAGTGAGTATGGACATTGTGAACTAAAATGAAATTGACATTTTTGGACAAGATATAGTTAAGCTCATTCGATTTTGTGAACTTTTGGCTAGTGTGCGTCAGATGCTGCCACCCATGTTGCTGCAATAGATGTGCTCAGGATTCGTGCTGCAGGCCGGAGGTGTCACGTTTGCACATGGACAGACGGAGCTTCAGGACGGGTTTCCATATTGCGTATCTCACCATTGGACGGAACGGTTTGGATAGACGGTCACTATAATCTTTCTGTTATCGAGGAATTGTGAGTATAGACAATATAATTTGGAAAGGTTTCAACTGAGCTCCAACAAGCGCGCCAACGTTGTGGTACCACAAGACTGAGACATAAACGTAGAGAAAAAAAAACCCTGGGGTATTGTTCATTATTTACTTTGGAACATGAGGACATTTTAAAAGGTTAACTCACCTGGTTCTGGAAATAAATATACATATATTTTTGTGTTCACATTCAACCTTTGTGGTCTGATATTTAAGTGTGTGGGGTTGAAAGGTGAGTGTTGTGATTTTAGTTTCAATTTTGAAAATAAGGGTTATAGTGGCTAAGTTTATGTGCATGGGAGTTTTATGCTCACAGTGAAAAAAACAAACGAACACAGTATAGCTATACAAGTAAACCAGGCCTCTTTACACTCTAGCCAGAGTCGCATGCCCGAAGTTTTAGTTGCTGTGAATACATCCTGATTTTAAATTCTAGTAACCTCTCTCCAATTCATTTCCCATGCACATGATAACTCCTTAAAGTAAAAGAGGAATTGTGTAGGAGGGTTACAATACTGCACAGCATGAAAACAGATATTACTTTGGAAGTTTTCTAAAAAATTATTAATATGCATTTAAAAGAATAACTTCAAGCAAACATTAAATGAATCCTTTCCATAAAACTTGAGAAAGAGTTTGTCCACTTAAACCCTAATTTTACTTCACAAAAATGTTCTTTGTTAGTGAATTGCACATCTCTTTCCCAAACTGATTATATAACATTTTCAAACAGAAACACTAAATTATGAACACAATCTCACAGGACATCTGGTTTTAGGTGGCTTCCTTGCAATCCAGTACTGTGTAGGCACTTTTAAAAACAGCTTGCATTTGAAGAAAAACACCTGGTGGCATTGCAAATTCATCACCTCACCTTGCTAACAACCTTCTATACAATCAAACACAATAAATTATGGCACAACTGCCAAACAACAAAAGTGAGGGCATCCATCTGATGCTAACACCAGCTGGCAGACAAAGCGATTCTGTGCTCCCAGCGAGCATCGACAAATCAAATATAGCCATGGCACGGTCGAGTAAAACCAACGGCTTGAAGTATATCAGCTCCTGTGGACCCAACAATCTGTGTGAGAGACTGAGACTCATTCATTTTAATGCTTATTCTCACTAAACAGCACTGACATCATCATGCTTATAATCAAAATAATCAACACCCATATAAACAACTCTTGCTGAAATTACATCATCTGTCCAGAGCGAGAGTAACACACTCCTAGTCATAAACACTGATGTATCTCTACTCCAGTAAAGCACTTCCAATCCCCCTCCAGGCCAGTAGACATCAGCCATATCTGACTGACCCAGATCCTAACGGCCAAGTAGGTCAGGATCTTAGTCAATACACGACCACCTTCTCACACAGAGAAAATAATGCTCAAGGGTTGTGGGAATAACATTCAAACGGTAAAAAAATAAATAAACTACAAAAAAAATCTCATGTGAGATATAGTCTCTATAGTCCCGCCTCCAAACTCACACCATTGGTTGATGCCGTGTTGTGCTGGTTGGGATGCTCAAACATGCATTTCGAGGAATAAACCTGCAAATGATGGTCTCTGCATATTAAACTGTGACATGAGAAAGTATCAAGCATGAAATCTTTTCTTTAAATTATATAGGCTTATATATATATATATATATATATATATATATATATATATATATATATATATATATATATATATATATATATATATATATATATATATATAAAACATAGCTTTAGGCTTTATAAATGCACAAGTTTGCAAACACAGCGTTTGAGAATAACAAACAAGCTAAATATCCATTTTTAGGGCTATAATAAAATTGTTATTAGAATATAACAGTAATTGATGTATTAATTAATAATTAATGATTTATATCCAAGTATTAACTGGGAAATTTAAATAAACAGTGAGATGAATATTTGAAGTCTAGACATACACAACTATTCCCATTGTCAGGCCTCATTATTATTACAAACATCAATTGTTGAGGCCTATGATATCAGTGCATTGTTTTCATTGATTTGCTCTTTAGATGTAGTTGTCACACAGGGATAAGTCCAGTGCTGACCCGTGATATCCAAAATAAACCTTCAACGAAGCCAAATAAGGAAAGCAAGTGATCTTCCAAGCAGTGTGTTGCACTGAAGACCACCTTCCCCCATATAAGAACTCTCTCTTGTCCTGTGTATCCTATTTAACACATCTACTTCACCTACAAGCCCATAATAAGATATTTCTCACTGATTCTTGAGTACTAGGACAAAGAAATATCTTGCTTCTTCTATTTTCCCATAATATGTGCATTTTTACTGGCCAATCACTCAATATGGAGTCAGTACCGACAGTAATGTCTCAGATATTCATTATAAATATTGACATAAATACAATTTACATCAATAAATCAATCATTTAGGACTATGTGGTGATTTCAAACTCCATTTACTGAATTGTCACCATACTGAAATAAAAAATAATACAGTATTGACAAAATAACTATATTTTGCTTATGAAACTTGTATACTCATTTGGTGTTTACCACTAGGATAAATGAGTATACAAGTGTAATAAGCAAAATATAGTTATTTTGTCAATACTGTATTATTTTTTGTGTTAAAATGATAAATGATTACAAATGATAAATAATAACATCACAATAACAGAAATTTGCCTGCACCTGTATGACCTTGTTGAACTCATAGCAGGTGAAATATAGAAAGAAGACCTCCAGGATGAAGGCGGTCTGTGATATTGCCTGATTTTATAAATGTTTTCATAAATATCTGACAGTTTTGACAAAAAGTACAGACACCGCTGTGAGAAGTAGCTAAAATCAGCCTCTTCCTTGTGTTAGGAGATAGTGATGTTTTTTTTAAGGCTACATATTTATACGTCTGTATTATTTTGTTTGAAATACGTTTAATTTATATAAAATCTATAAATCTGAGGGAAGGTGGTTTTTAGGATGACAATGTAATATCACAGAGAAAACGAAATAAGTTGATACATATGTTAAGAACACTATAGTGACCATATATGAAAGTTGTTTAGAACTAACGTATAACATGTTTTGTCTCATATCAAGAATCATTGTGCTATTAATATTTCTCATCTTAACAATGAGAAATAACGTAGAAGTGTAGCAGATCTCAGTCGTACTGGACGACTAACCAGCTTATACTGTCTAGCTCTTGCTGGAGAATCATTATCCTGTAATCTAGTGCAGGATTAAGACGTACTCAAACAAAACACATAAACTTAATGTTCAAGACAACTGATAAATGATTACACATTACTAAACAAACCAGCTCACCAACGCCAGATCAATGTCAACAACTAACAATCCGACCATTAGCCTTTAGCCAGCAGACTGGTGCTAACATTAGACTGCAATCTTTTCCTGTTTGTAAACTGTCACATTTCGAGTTTGTGTTTCTGTTTCCTATGATTCATATATGTTGTTTCATATAACACGAGAGGCTAGCATATGGCTGCAAGCTGTTTTTGTTAGGTATAGAGAGATTTGTTGTTTACCTGTTGTTCCTTGGGCTCCTCTGCTTTCCTTTTCCTGCTAACTGTTTTTCTCGCCATAGCCCGACACGCACAGGTCCCTCACCCACATGGAGGGCAGCAGCGACGCTGGGAAGTGGATCATATAATGGCGATGGGGTTGTTTCGGCGGCCTCTGGGCTGGTGGAGCGGCGCGACTAATCGAATCCAACCGAGTCGAGTCGGACGGTTCTGAATCGAATAACCGTCCGATTCCGTTGCGGTGTCCGATCACCGATCCTTGTGATTTGGGTCGTTTTTAGGGCAGGCTTGTTTGGTTTTCGTCTGTGTGGAGGAGCTACGAGGGTACTGCTGCCCCTCCCCTGCACCGAGCTCACTTTTCACCTATCTTCTTTCTCTCTCTGTCCGTCGTTCTCCTGACAAAACGCGTCATCCGACAACGTACGGCGCCGCGCGCAGCCGCAATCCAGTCAAACATCAACAAAAACAAGGTCAAACGTACGCGTGCGCGTCGCTTGCGTGCGCGCGCACGACCTTCTCACGTTCTATGGCTCGCGATCCTTTAATGATTTGTGCTGCTGTATTCATTCTTAAAATTTGGTGTCTTTTAAAAGTCCATGAAATACGTTATGGCATGTATAATGCACAATTTCTCCTGATTGTAATTATAATTGGCTGACTTTTTAATAATTGTTATCATTTAAATAAATATTAGGTGGTCATAAACTTAAATTCAACGTGTTTAATTTAAAAAACAAACAAACAATGGCAATGTATACATTAACGGTAGTTATGTTATTTAATCTTAGTAGAAATTTGTTTATTAGATAGCTATTTAGGCTGTATTGCAATATTTCTATTTTTGACCTGTATGACTTGCTTGCTACACACACACACAGAGAAAGAAATTAAAAGGCAAAATAATTTATGCATAAATTCTTAAAATTAGTTTTGAAGAGACAATTTAATAATTATTAAATTTTAAATATATATATATATATATATATATATACACACACACACACACACACACTGTCATAGCCAAAAATATCTGCACCCTTGGTAAATATGATCAAAGAAAGCTCTGGAAATTAATCTTCATTGTTAATCCTTTTGATCTTTTATTTTAAAAAATCACAAAAATCTAACCTTTCATTGGATAATAAGAATTTAAAATGGGGGGAAATATCATTATGAAATAAATGTTTTTCTCTAATACACATTGGCTACAATTAACGGCACCCTTTTATTCAATACTTTTAAACTTCCATTTGCCAGTTTAACAGCTCTAAATTTTCTCCTATAATGCCTGATGAGGTTAGAGAACACCTGACAACAGATCAGAGACCATTCCTTCATCCAGAATCACTCCAGACCCTTTAGATTCCCAGCTCCATGTTGGTGCGTCTTCTCTTCAGTTCACCACTCATTTTCTACAGGGTTCAGGTCAGAGGACTGGAATGGCCAGCAGAAGCTTGGTTTTGTGCTCAGTGACCCATTTTTGTGTTGTTTTTGAGGTTTGTGTTTGGATTATTGTACGGTTGGAAGATCCAAACATGGCCCATTATAAGATTTCTAACAGAGTCAGTCACTTATTGATTTTTTATCTGTTGATAGAATCCATGATGCCATGTGTCTAAACAAGATGTCCAGGACCTCCAGCAGAAATATAGGCCCACAACATCAAAAATACAGCAGTATATTTAATTGTACACATGGGGTACTTTTTATCCCTGTGTTCACAAAACCCATCTTGAGTGTTTGCTGCTAAAAAGCAAATTTTTTAGTTTCATCTGACCATAGAAGTGAGTCCCATTTGAAGTTCCAGTCGTCTCTGATAACTGAATATGCCGGAGTTTGTTTTTGGATGAGTTAGGAGAATTTTTCTTGAAACCCTCCCAAACAACATGTGGTGATGTAGGTGCTGTTTGACAATTTTTTATTAAGGTTTTCTGACCCCGAGACTCAACTATTTTCTGCAATTCTCCAGCTGTGGTCCTTGGAGAGTCTTTAGCCACTCAAACTCTCCTTCTCACCGTGCATTAGGACGATATAGACACACGTCCTCTTCCAGGCAGTTTTATAACATTTTCTGTTGATTGGAAATTCTTAATTATTGCCCTGATGGTGGAAATGGGATTTT
The DNA here is from genome assembly GCF_012432095.1 of Onychostoma macrolepis. NCBI lineage: Eukaryota > Metazoa > Chordata > Actinopteri > Cypriniformes > Cyprinidae > Onychostoma > Onychostoma macrolepis. The sequence goes on from NC_081175.1 coordinate 21,885,883, forward strand.
CACTGCTCTAGCTCTTTTCTTAAAGCCATTTCACTAATTTGTGAAGCTCAATTATATTTTGCTGCACATCAGAAATATATTCTTTGGTTTTTCTCATTGTGATGGATGATTAAGGGAATTTGGGCTTTGTTTTCCCTCCTATTTATATTTCTGTGAAACAGGAAGCCACGGCTGGATAATTTCATGTTCACAATCACCCTGGAGTGCTCAAAATTGTGAATATGAATGGGAATATACTTCAGAGATATTTTACTCATAAGAATTTCTAGGGGTGCCAATAATTGTGTCCAACGTGTATTTGAGAAAAACATTTATTTCATAATGATATTTCCACCCATTTAAAATTTTTATTATCCAAAGAAAGGTTAGATTTTTGTGAATTTTTTAAATAAAACATCAAAAGGATTAATAATGCAGATTAATTTTCACAGCCTTCTTTGATCATATTTACCAAGGGTGCCGATATTTTTGGCCATGACTGTACATACATACATACATAAACACACAACAATTTTCTAATATTTAGGAAAATTGAAGAAATTTGCTGAATGAGATGCTTTGAATTGGTTATTATTTCCTCCTCTCTGATTATAGTATTGGTTAATATCTGAGCAAGTAAAAAAAATGATGACTTTTCACTACATGAAAATGTTGCCACAGTTTCAACAATGCCATCTGCTGATGCACAAAGGTTTATTTTGTCTGACACACAAAAAGCCTTTAACAACCTCATTCAACATGCAGCGTGTGAATTTCCTTTAACCTGTGCTCTTTATTGCTGCTGACCTTCTGTTCCACTGGAAGTTTCACCATGGTGGCGACCAGCAAGAGTCACTTACAATTCAGGTGGATCATTTTTGCTGCTCCTGGACAAAATCTGTACATCATCAACATCAGTGACAATCACACTCTTTGAAAAGAAGAATAAGTTTAATCATATTTAAGTCCGAAATAATTTGAAAGACGACTAAACATTTTAAATCACACTTAAGAGCAATGGATCTCTGTCGTTAGGCCCGCCCATCTGCTCTACCTGTTCATCAGGTTCTTTAGCCATACATCAGGACATTACCCCATTTACACTTAGAACAATAGATCTGCATTTGAGTGCTGACTCGCTTCAGGCAAAATGCTCTTTGTGATATAGCCAGCAGTGTGTTTGCTGTATTCTTTTCAGCTTTTAGTAGTCTGTTCAGTCAAGACTGAGAGAAGCGGTTACAAAAAATAGATGAGGAAGAACCCTGTACACCATCTTACTTCTTTTGAATAATTAGTCCTTTATGGAATAGGACAGGTGAACCTCTTATCATCTGTAAAGAACATATGCGGGTCATATTGCATCTCAAAACCAAAAGAAAAAATTATAGATTTTTCATAGTGACATTTTTCATGGCAATTAGGCATAAAAACTAATTTCTCTCTATTTTTGATGTTTTTATATAATATGAATTATAGGTAAATAATTATGATTTCTTTTCACCTTAACAAACTGTACTATATATATATATATATATATATATATATATATGTTTATTTGTTAAGGTAAATTAAAATCATTTTTATGCAAACTTAATTTCTTGTTTTTTTCTTTTGATTTCAGGGTGACATTGATTTCCAAACATCTACATGAGATCCACTCGCATCAACAAGGACTCGTTACAGTTTAAATTAGATTATTTTGACACAACACTGGTGAAATTATATTGCACATGGAAAGTGAGCTTAAGAAGCTGTTTTTGTACCTATAATTGTGAAAATTAAGAAAATAAAAAGCAAAATAATAATGCACATCTGGATGCTAAATAATGAAACGTTTATTTATGAATGGCCAGATGAGCTACCCAGTAACCTACATCTGTCATATGTGATCCTTATCATTTATCCCATCTCAGAGGAAAGTGCTTAATAGGGCTTAATTAAGGTTTTATAATTAAGGCCACTGTCAAATGGGGCATTAAAAAAAAAAATGTACACCTCAACTTAACAGCATTGGCATTATGAAAATTCACCCAAAAATTATATATATATATATATATATATATATAAATCTGTTTTTTTGAGGTTGAATATGACCTGGCCTAGATAATCAGATGTCAAATGTCAGTAACAGAAAGTATGAGGTTAGACATTGGACCTATTGAAGTTTATTTATGTTAATTTGTTACATAAGTAAATTTCTTATACTGATTTCTGCTAATTTTCCTGCGTTCCTCTGAGGAGGGAGCCAGTATCTCTTGTACTGAGCAAATTGGTCAATCCCATGAGGTAATGTGGAGATATTTGAACTGACATACAGGTTTCCTCTGGTGACCAAAGCTCTAAAAGGCCATTCAAACTGTTTCTAATGTGCCACAAGCATTCACAGTCTCGTCTTCAGATCATTCTATTGCACAACTATCAGGAACACTACCGTTCAAAGGTTTGGGGTTGGTACAACTTATTAATGATTTCTAAAAAAGAAATCTCTTATGCTCACCAAGGTTGCATTTATTTGATCAAAAAATACAGTAAAAACAGTAATACTGTGAAATATTATTACAATTTAATAGAACTGTTTTCAAGTTTAAAATATATTAAGATTTATTTGAATTTTGTATTTTCAGCATCATTGCTCCAGCATCATCATATGATCCTTTAGAAATCATTCTAATATGCTGATTTACTGCTCAAGAAACATCTTTAATAATTCTCAAAAACAGCTGCTGTTCAGTGACACGTTTTTAAGGATCCTTTGGCGCATTTAAAACACAAATCTTTTCTAACATTATAAAAATTTTAACTGTCACTTATAATCAATTAAAATGCATCCTTGCTGAACAGAAGTATTAATTATTTCCAAAAAATCATCCTGCCCCCAAACTTTTGAAAAGTCCACGCCACTATACAGTCTTTAGCTTTTTCAACAGATCTCAGAATAAACCTCATATAAATGTGTTAACCTCATTACTGTGTTAAGTTTCTCAATTTCTTTATTACAGATGGAAACCGACAGTGTATCTTTACAGATCTTTAAATATGCTTATATTAACATCTGTGATTCAGTGTGCCTGTGCAGTATTTGCATGTCAATTTTTGAAAATCGTTTAAATCTTGCAGCTCCAGCAGAACTTGCCAATTTCTCTTGCCAAATGTGTTCATTCCAGTGCAAAAGCCAACTGGGCAAAAGTTTACGGCAGTATATATATTTTTTCTGTGAACTTACATAATGATGATTAGTTCTGTTAAAGCAGTTCCTAATCAAAGAGCAAAGAAACACAATTTCAAAAAAGGATAAATGAAGAAAGATAAAGTGTTTCCGCCTGTCGAACATATAAACAACGTATGAACAAACAAACAGCAGAGACAGAATAGAGAGAGGGCACTTCTGTGGGGTCTCTGTTCTGCCATGGGTTCTGTTTATGAGCGTTCAGGTTTCAGTTTGAAAGCCTGCGTCCAGCAGCGGGAGATGGCAGCGTAACAGCTTCTAGTGTCACTATTCTGTCAGTGGGGCTCCGCTCGGTTCCGTTTCTCCAGTACCGCCCATTCTAGCCTATCACCATGGCAATAGAGACACTAGCCAATGCCAATTCTCGGAGGAGGATTTGGCTCCTCCCACTCATCACCATTCTAAGATCACTTAACAGACATACAGCTGAGGAGGGATGAATGCACTGTTGGGTGGTGCCGTCAATCCCTACCCCAAGAGGTATACCTTTATTAGGGTACAAAATCAGTCATCTTGTCTTAGAGATAAGAGAATCTCATCCTTCCACAGCCAGGACCCCTCTGAGGGCCAAAGGAGGGCTGGCTCAAGGAGGGGAGACTCTCAGGGCTCAGCTCGCAGCCGCTCGGGCCATCAGATCCTCTAGTGCCTTGTCCTGGTCATTATTGTGCACGAGCAGTACCTCTTTAATAGTGTCCCTCTCAAAGCCCATTTCTCCAAACCGAGACATCAGCTGCAGAAACTCCAAAGCCTGAGGAGAGAGAAAGTTGCATAAGTACAAAAAATGCTTTCAAACATGTATGACTTTTAATCGCGCAGAAAATGTAAGGCAGAAAAAAAAAAAAAAAGAAGAAGAATGTTTTTCATTCAAATACAGGTGCAGCTCAAAATTTGAATATCGTGAAAAAGTTCATTTTTTATTGTAACATTTCAAAAAGTGAAACTTTCATATATTCTAGATTCATTACATGTAAAGTAAAATACTTCAAAAGTTTTTTTGATTTAATTTTGATGATTAGAGCTTACAGCTCATGAAAGTCACAAACCCAGTATCTCAAATATAAAAATATTTCCCAAGATCAATCAAAAAAAGGATTTGCCAAACAGAAAAGTTCAAGTTCTTTAAAGTATGTTCATTTATGCACTCAATACTTGGTTGGGGCTCCTTTAGCACAAACTCCAGCATCAGTGAGGTGTGGCATGGAAGCGATCAGCCTGTGGCACTGCTGAGGCACTATTGAGCCTTCAGCTCGTCTGGATTGTTGGACCGACTGTTTCTCATCTTTTTCTTGAAAATATCCCATAGATTCCATATGGGGTTCAGGTCAGGCATGTTGGCTGGCTAATCAAGCACAGTAATATCATGGTCAGCAAACTACTTGGAAGTGGTTTTGGCAGTGTGGGCAGGTGCTAAAGTACTGCTGGAAAAGGAAATCAGCATCTCCATAAAGCTTGTCAGCAGATGGAAGCATAAAGTGCTCCAAAATCTCCTTGTAGACAGCTACATTGACTTTGGACTTGATAAAACACAATGGACCAACACCAGCAGACGTCACGGCACCCCAAATCATCATTGACTTCGGAAACTTCACACTGGACTTCAAGCAGCTTGGATTCTGTGCCACTCCAGTCTTTCTCCAGACTCCAGACCTTGATTTCCAATGGAAAATTTACTCATATCTGAAAAAAGGACTTTGGACCACTGAGCAACAGTCCAGTTCTTTTTCTCCTCAGCCCAGGTAAGATGCTTCTGACGTTGTTTCTGTTTCAGAAGTGGCTTGGTAGCCCTTTTCCTGAAGACGTCCGAGCATGGTGACTCTCTTGATGCACTGACTCCAGCTTCAGTCCACTCCGTCTGAAGCTCTCCCAAGTATCTGAATCGGCTTTGCTTGACAGTATTCTCATCCCAGTTGCTTGTGCACCTTTTCCTACCCAATTTCTTCATTCCGGTCAACTTTGCATTTAATATGCTTTGACACAGCACTCTGCGAACAGCCACCCCTTTCAGTAATGACCTTCTGTCACTTACCCTCTTTGTGGAGGGTGTCAATGATTGTCTTCTGGACCATTGCCAAGTCAGCAGTCTTTCCCATTATTGTGGTTTCAAAGAACAAGAGATACCTCAAATTTATACTGTAGGGATGGTCATTTAATGAAGCTCAAATGTAAATATTCTAATATTTTAAGATACTGGATTTTTGACTTTCATGAGCTGTAAGCTCTAATCATCAAAATTAAAACAAAAACTTTTAAAATGATTTACTTTACATGTAATGAATCTAGAATATATGAAAAATTCACTTTTTGAAATAAGTTACAATAAAGAAAATGAACTTTTTCACGATATTCTAATTTTTTGAGATGCACCTGTATAGTACGTCAAGACAAGCATTTGCAATTCTGATATCAAGTACACATGCAACTGTATATTCTAATTAAACAGTAGATTGTAATTCAGGCTGCGTGTGTATTTGTAGCTGCTAGAATTCACCCACCTTTTCCTCTGAACCCTGGTACATCTCCAAGCACTCCTCCACAGCAGTTGCATCAAAACCTCGATCGCACAGTCGACTGTGAGTAAACAGGTATTCCAGCACCTATGAATGAGACCAATGGCAAAGACAGCCTTGTTTACATAAACAAAAGTATCACAGACTTGCACTAAGAATACTCAGGCTAAAAAGTGACCTGTTCCACATTCTGTCCTTGTCTCTGCATGGCTTTGAGAACACCCTCATATGAATAACCCATGCTCACAATCGTCTCCACACACTGTCGTTCACTGGGAGAGAGTCCGTGTAGGGTCGTGGCAGCAGGTGGATGGTTAGTCGCTGTAACCTGGTTTGACTGCAAAGATGTTATGGAGAAAACCAGTTATATAAATATTTTCAACTCAGGCTCATTGGAAAAACATGCCTCTATCTACATTTGTGCAAAATCTACAAACATACCTATACAAACAATTCATTGCAGTTTTCAGCTCAAATGATTACTAGTAGCAGCAAAACACCAACAACTTATTCCTTATCATACAAATTATGGTTACAGGGGCAAATTATCAATTAATAAAGAATTATTTTTATGCAATTCCTTGCATAATACTATGTTATGACCTCAAAAACACTTGTACCATAGTACAATGTTTGTAAGTTAATACATTTTGACATTTGTATCACATAACCAGTATATGCATGGCTTTTCTGATGTAGTAAACTTGCTCGTTAGCTCCCCTGGTCCCAAGCTAAAACAAAATGATTGCTTCAGAAAATCTGTTTATACCTCACATTTGCTTTTGTTAATACTATCGGTTAGGTTTAGGGTCAGGTTTAGTGTAGGTGGTATATTATTTTCAAACAGTTAGCATTAACCTTTTGGTGCCACTCACTGGATATTTCATTTCCAAATTGCTGCAATACATACAACAACCAACATCATAAAATGTTGTCAAATTCACGTTAATCTGTTTTGGTATACAGGCTTTTAGTGCTACTCGCTGAACACTTCAATCTGAAACTGTCGCAAAACACACGAGAAGCTACGCGATACAATTTTGCAAAAATGTCACCACAGACACGTTTTGCATTAGCTAAACGAGTCTGCATTGGCTATTTTACATACAAACAATTAGTCCTGACAGGCAAATGTTTCCACCCATGTTACAATACCTGCTTCTGTGTTCCATTCTGAGGGAAGACAGGTTGCTCTTGTGGGAGTGCTGTGTTGGAATTTGACGCTGTTCTCTGCAGGGATGGAGGCGTGCCATTGGATAGGCTGCGTGGTTGGGCTGCTGGGTAAATGCTGAAAGGCGGTTCCAAAGGGGTGTCTCCTGGATCTGAAAGCTTGGGGAAAGTCAGTGAGCGAATGTTACATGGGCGGTCTGCATCAATCTGTCCACAGGGGGTCCCCACAACCCCACCCCGGTCTAAGTCCAGCATTCCAACCAGTCCATTGGGTTTATGGAAAATTCCTGCTTTGGCCTGAAGAGGCGGCGTATTACTGGGAGAAGTGGGGCGATGTTCTGCTGGAGGAAGTTGAGGTGGCGAAACGGACGACTGCGGTTGGCTCTGCAGAATATTCCGCAACTCCTCTTTGTCGTCCAGTGTTTTAAGCTCAAGTTTGTCAAAAGGGTCCTCCTCTCGTTCAAAGTCAGCTAAGTTCAGACTCTGTGGGGCCGGGTTGCTAGGTGCTGGTCGTGTCGGTCCAAAAGATGGGGCTGGGAGAGGCATGAGGATTGCGTTGTGCCTCAGGCCAGCTAAAACCGGGTTCAACGCTGGTGGGACAACCTCCTGCTCATCAGAGGGGCGTGCTTTCTTCCCCCCAACCAATCCGACATCTGCTTCCTGAGAAGCAGCTTGCCTTTCATTTTCAGAGTCCGTCCGGGCGGCTTCCGCTGCTCGAGCCTCAGCAGCTCGTGCTTTGGCGAGTTCTTCCCCCCACTGAACGCTCCGCCTCTCTAAACTAAAGTCATACTGAAGAATAAAGCAAAGTGTTAATTATTTCTGACAAAAACATCTGTATAAGGGAAAGTTAAAGGGAAATTTGACTTACTTGCAGATCCGAAAGTATGGCATTACAATCAGACAAACAGAAGCCAATGGGAAGACCCACTTTTGAGGGACAGCGGAATTTCTCATTGAGCTTGAAAGGAACATCATCAAGGTAGCTGACGGGTCCTTGAACATCGAGTGAAGTAAAAGAAGAACATGGGAAAAAAATATATATTTTAAAATAAGTCATTTATTTATGCTGTATTTTTATTTTCAACAAAACAAACAGGACAAATGATTGACTCACCGTTGTTGTGGATATCTGATCCAGACTTCCTCGCAGCCATTTAGAGTAACTAAAGAAATAGACAAACAACAAATTCATACAAACTGCAGTCAGTTACCTATATTTTCCACCTCTACACTTTCTTCAACAGAAGTTACCATTTTTGAACACAGCCTAAAGATTACAATCAATATCCAATACTTCATAAGCAAGGTTTCAGATATCTTTTTAACCTGTAAAAATTGGTTGAGAAATATAAGAAAGACAGAACTGCGTTTAAGATAACAACAGAATTGGTTGCAAAGTTATTTGTGTCACTAATATTGAAATATGTTATTTTGAAAAAACTTCATTAGCTATACATGTGTAGTAATCTAACTATTGGTCTTAATTCCATAAACCAAACTGAATCTATGTCATAACCAATGAAAAACATTACAGATGACCAGTAATCTGTTTGACCTATATATATATATATATACACTACCAGTAAAATTCTGAAACTCTCTTTCCATGCTGTATTTATTTGATTAAAAATACAGTAAAATCTTTACTAAATTTAAAATAGCTGTTTTGAAATGTAATATATAGTAATATAAAGTAATATATTTTAAAAATGTAATTTTAGCAGCCATCACTCCACTCTAGTTGAAGAGACCATAATTTATTTGAAACAGTAATCTTTTACAACATTATACTGTCACTTTTAAAAGATATAACACTGCTTCATGAATGTATTTAGCTTTTTTTTTTGGCATAAATTGTATGAAATGTATAGCATTATAACCCTAACAGTTAGACATGCCCAAAACAAATATGGGAAACAAATAATAATAATAATAATAATAATGCATTTAATATTTTCGTTGTTGTCTAATGATGGTTGTCATAAAGTTAATAAAAATGTGTATGTATACTGGTAATCCGATACTTTCGAAAACTGATGACAAAAACATTGGCAGATCACTAGAAAACAGCATAGTCCAACAGCATTAAATTACAAGCATTTCTTGGACTTGAAAGTGAAACAGTAAACAGATAAGCTTCTACATTTACAGGAAGTTTACCACCTAAAACATACCAATAAAGTAAGAAAAATTAATAATCTATGTGATGATAATTAGGGAACTAGCACAAAAGTAGATCACATGCTGATAAATAGGCTGATAAAACCGGTTTTGAGGTCATTTCACCACCCATGATCTCTTACATAAAAAGCATAACAGCTGATCAGAAAAAAAAAAAAGAAAATCATAACCAGTCTGTTAACTATATACAGCTAACAGATTTGTTGCGTAATAATGCAGAAACGAGAAATTAATTCAGACAGCAATCTACATGAGTCCTATACCAGCTCAATTTCAACAATAAATCTTTAGATATACTGAAAAGACAGTCTTGCGACAAGTTGGTTTATTTTGAAACTGGATGATGACACATATTTCTCCCTGGCTCCTTACCAAACTACTACGATTTTCTCCTTTTCTGTCTGTCATATCACTCGAATAACTAAAATATTTATGACCTAAAACCAAAGAACTTAAGAACTAAACAAGCACGGAAGTGAATGTGGACGTTTGGTTAAAAACAACTGTCTAGTTTTGTTTCAGTTCAGGTTAGTGAAGCGACCTAACAGGGCCCGACTTCCCCTGCCACCGCCCCTCAAACTGTCCCTGCGTGTCCCACCGGTGTCCTTACCAGTATCTGCTCTGTCTTCAGTCTCCAAATAGGTCTCTCACTTGTCCTTGGACGTAAACGCTCCGGTCGACGCTCTCAGATGAGGAGATTTACTGAAAACCGAGTATATTTCCTGCTTCATCGCGGAACGCCATCTTGGTTTGACCGCCTCCTTTAGTTCCTGTGTGACGACATACGTTGGCACTGAATGACGACAGGTTCGACCAATCAGAGAAGAGCTGGGGAGGAGACGTCATCCGTGTCGGCCTTTGCACATGGGTTCAGCACGGGTTTGAGTCCATCAACCTTGGAAAGGAATGTTTTGGTCTAGTTTAGTTTGTTGAATATTGTTTATTTGCGAACTGCATATATCTGACTATCTGTCTGTCTGTCTGTCTACCTATCAATCTATCTGTTTCTGTTTGTCTACATATCCATCCATCCATCTTTCCTTCCTTCCTTCTATTCAACCAACCATTAGACTTTCAAAGAAGTTATATATTTCCAAGTTCTATATAATTAAGTTCTAATTCTATTTTATCTAGACCTATTTGTTTTATTTTCTTTAAGACTTGCACTCTGTTTGTTTTCTAATTGCTAGTTTTCTTAAATTTAAAAAAAAAAAATTAAAAAAAGAGCCTCTAACTCTAGTTTTCTCTATTATTTTTCTATTCTATTTATTTGTTTTCTTTTTATTTATTATATAGCCTAATTATTTTTAAAAAAGCCTTACAACGTGTTCTCATAGCACTTGCATATTATTGCTCTTTTGTTGATTTTGATTGCTTCCATTGTCCTCATTTGTAAGTCGCTTTGGATAAAGGCGTCTGCTAAATGACTAAATTTAAATGTAAATATATAGACATAAACATTATGCAAAGCGGCTGATTTTGACATAAAAGGATATAAGGTTATACAGGCCAACATAGTAGGACTTTTCCTTAGGGAAAATAATTTTATTTCTGCTTTCTTTTCTTTTTTATTATTGTTTATTATCTTAATTTTGCATTTTAATTAGTATTTACTCTTTTTTTATTTAGCCTATGTTTCTTTTTTGTTGAGGATATTCTTATTACGTGTATTATAAATTACGTTTTTGCTTACTAAAATATTCTCATATATAACGCATATTTAAATAATTGTAATATAATATTTTTCTGTATGTAATAGGTAATACCTATGTAATAACACATATGTTGTGTATAGCGACAAGTATTTACAGTTGAGTGTCCTGCGTCATGACGCACTGGCGTACAGACGTGTACAGGCACGCACTATGATAACCGGAAGCATCAATAGAAGCGATTGAGAAACGGCGAAAGAAATCATCACCTGTCGATTGCGTCCATATATATCTCTCCTGCGCTCCCATTAATCTCCATAGCCCACTTTCATAACACCCATACACTTTCGTTAATTCACTGTCGAGTCGGTCTGAACGGATAAAGTAGAGCTGGCAGTGTAATTCTTTGCGCAAACTGGGGGTTTTGAAGGTGCGTTATAGCCTCGCAGCAGAACAAATGTAAACAAGCAGCTGATCAGCTGTGCGGCCGAAGACGCGCAACGAAACGGCGTGATGACAGCGACCCGCAGGGTTTGATAAACATATTCTGTATCATATAAAGCGAAATTGGAGATTAATTTGCATGCTATAGAGTTTTTTTAGACGTTAGAGCAGTACACGAGGACAACTCCCAACCCATCGCTTTCACCTCCAATGCGGGCAGCAGCAGATACAGAATAAACGGCTTATTTATTTTTTTTAGTGATTAGAAGGGTGATAAATAGATTTATTTGTCTTAACATCTGCTTGAGGATTGGATAACTTCACGCCTAACAGGAAAAGCAACAGGATTTGAGAAATAACAAAGGAAAAATAAGGTTAACAGTCCTTTCTGGGCCCCAAGGAATAAATAAATATCAGAAACGTATTAATATTTACATGAAGCTGGAACTTTGAGGCACCCAAACATCACATTTCCTGGGGAGCAGCACAGGTAATAAACAGTGTATGAACATGTTTTTATTTATCAAAATGTTGTATAGCTTTTGCATACAAATTTAATCATACACTTGTACAGCATTTGTAAGTTTTTTGTCTTTCATTTTGCAATTTCCTTTACCTCTCAACGGCCAAATAGCATATATATATATATATATATATATATATAGATCGATAATATTTTCAATACTTTTGAGCTTTTTAATTGTAATACCACATGTAATACTCATATGCATTAATAATGAGTACAGCAGCAATATATTTAGAACAAAAGAAAAGGAAATTGTTGTTGTCACAATGGGATTGTCCCCCCCCCCAAAAAAAAGAATATATATATATATATATATATATATATATATAGTTTATAACTAAACTCGTTTTCATTGAATCCACAGTAAGGCTGAAGGATCAGGACTGTCATGGCACACCAGCAGATGCCGAGCTCTCAGAAGGCTCTGATGCTGGAGCTGAAATCCCTGCAGGAGGAACCAGTGGAAGGTTTCCGCATCACTCTGGTGGAGGAGTCGGACCTGTACAACTGGGAGGTGGCCATCTTTGGCCCTCCAAACACACTTTATGAAGGAGGCTACTTTAAGGTAAGCCTTGAGTGGATTTAAATGATGTTCTTGAATGCTTACCAATGGACTAGGTTGTTGGGAGTCAGACAAAGCAATTCAAGTCTGCATGATAATATTTAGTTGTGAAATATACCTCACATACTTGTTCTCCCATGTTTTGCACTCTCAAGTTCTTCTTTCCCCGGGTGGTGCATTCCTTATACACTAGATCTCTATTTTTAGCCCTGACAGATATTAATGACATCTCGATATGAGAGCTAAAAGGAGAAGGACAGTGCGTTTTAACCATATTCCCTGTAGTCACTTATTCTCAGTGGCTTATTAACAACTGCAATACTCAGTACTTTCAGTGACGCAGTCCTCAAATTTACCACAAAAAAAAAAAATTCTCAGCATTCCTTCAAAGTTATATTATTGTATCATAATATGCCACAGGTCACAGTCTTTGGTGAAGTTTTGTTTATGAATTTAAGGTAGCAATTTAGTATGGCCGATTCATATATAAAAATGCCATTTTTGTTATGTTAAAATTCACTCTTCTGTCCCAGCTTAATAATTCACCCAAAAATGAAAATTTAGTCACCCCCAGGTTATCCAATATATAGATGAGTTTGTTTCTTCATGGGAACAGATTTAGAGAAATTTACCATCACTTGCTCAGCAATGGATCCTGCGAGGAATGAATGCTATCAGAATTAGAGTTCAAACAGCTGATAAAAACATCACAATAATCCACAAGTAATCCACATGACTCCACTTCATAAACTTACATCTTGTGAAGTGTCAAGGTGTAAGAAAAAAAAAATCCATCAAGGCATTTTTAACTTCAAACAAGTCCTCTTTCCATAATATTGCTGGCTCTACATCTACATCTTGGATGTTCTGAGAGTGAGTAAATTTTAATTTGGGTGAACTATTCCTTAAATATAAGAGTAATTTAAAAGTTGATTCCCCCATGGGTTTTGGAGAAGGATTACGTTTTGGTGCAAACAGTAAAACATTCAATATGTTTAAGTACACAGAAATTACGCTCTTCACTTTTAAGTCTTCATGTAATTTATAGCAAGTACCTTCATAGTACCTCATAAAGCATAACATCACTTTCTGTCTTCCAAAAAAACATATAACTGAGCAACTAGGTCTCAACAGCATATTCTGGCTTTGTAATACAGCATGCTGTGAGGAAGATTATGGTATCTTTCTAAACACAGGCTTGGGATCCACCCATCAGACAAAGTATTTAAAATTTGCAGCTATCAGGCTTCAGCAAGAAATTGCATGGGTATAGATATTGCATCTTTGTTGAATAGCATTTATAATTTGTTATATGTCAAATGTAATGTGTATTTTCTTATTTTTTACACATGCAAGTTTTCCTGTGAAAATCCCAGTTTTTAGAGCTTCAAAAAGCTGTCATTTGTTCCTGTTTATTTCTAAAGATCACTAATGGAGGAAGTTAGATTAGATCAGGTTTTAGCTTTCTAACACTAAATGCTTTGACTGAGACTCATATCTTCATTCACGCTGTCACAGCCACGCTACGCTCTGACTTGAGCACTAGCCAGTTCATGTAGTCTGACACATAATCAGCAGTCACCAGCAGTGGTGAGTAGCAGGATTTCCACTCGCAGAGAAGAGACACTGCACTCATGTTTAAAGCAAAAAAGACAATTCTCTCATTATTTACTCACCATCATGTCATTCCATATCTGTTGGACTTCTTTATTTCATGAAGAATGTGACTAGAGGTTTCTGTCTGGAGGTTTCAAGTTTCAAAAAACCTTCAAACTACTTTTTATGACTTATGCACTATATTCCAAGTCCCATGAGTCATAACTTTGTGAGGAAAAGATTGAAATTTAACTGATCACCGTTATTCACTGCAAATAGTGACATCTGCCATAGCTCTATTTGGTGTGTGAGCAATTTCTAAATAGACAAATCTTTTGAGTCGGATCCTTTCAAAGAATTAGTTCATATGGGATCGTAACAACATAAGGGAATTTTCATTTTTGGCTGAACTATTCCTTTAAAACTGTACTCATGGCCATAGCCACATAACTTATAACTGCTCTCACAACCATTGCAGTTGTTATAACTAAACTCAAAGCCACAATCACTTTCAAAATCACTATTGTTATAATAACCACAATCACAACACTCAGCACAAAATAGTACTATCAGCACTGCACTGAAGAGAGTGCAGCATTTAACACAGCACTGCACTGTACTGTTTAGTTGAATTGCACTGTTGTCTCAAACATGATTTTGGCACCACATCAGAAACCTGATGAAGAGTACATGATGTTGAGATTCATGAGGATTATGTTTATATGAACCCTTTTAGTCTAATGTTTCCTTTCCATTTTGGGACCGATTTATAACGGCTCATTTACCAGCTATAATACGGCTCATATGCGAGCTAATAATGCTCAGTGTTTCACTCTGTCTCTTTCCCCAGGCCCATATAAAATTTCCTATTGACTACCCCTACTCTCCTCCGACCTTCCGATTCCTCACCAAGATGTGGCATCCAAACATCTATGAGGTGCAAATGCTTGTGTATGCCTGTTTAATGCATGTTTACTGCGCCACCAAACGGATTACAACAGTTTAAAACTTACATTAGTAATCATAACAATGCTGCCATTGTTACTTAATGTACATTTCTCTACCCCAGAATGGCGACGTGTGTATTTCCATCCTCCATCCTCCTGTGGATGACCCTCAGAGCGGAGAGCTGCCCTCAGAGCGATGGAACCCCACACAGAATGTCAGGTATTCTGGTGAAAATACCCAGAATTTCA
The DNA here is from genome assembly GCF_012432095.1 of Onychostoma macrolepis. Taxonomy (NCBI): domain Eukaryota; kingdom Metazoa; phylum Chordata; class Actinopteri; order Cypriniformes; family Cyprinidae; genus Onychostoma; species Onychostoma macrolepis. The sequence goes on from NC_081175.1 coordinate 21,900,922, forward strand.
CTCAAATAAATGTTGTTCTTTTGAACCTTCTATTCATTAAAGAATCTAAAAAGAAATGAATAACCGTTTCCACAAACCTATTAAGCATTTCAATACTGATAATGATAAGAATTTTTTCTTGAGCAGCAAATCAGCATATTAGAATGATTTCTGAAGGATGTTGTGGCACTGAAGACTGGAGTAATGATGCTGAAAATACTGTTTTGCCATCACAGGAATAAATTACATTTTAAAATATATAAAATAGAAAGCATTTATTTTAAATCGTAATAATCTTTCACAATATTACTGTTTTTACTGTATTTTTGATCAAATAAATGCCGCCTTGGTGAGCATGAGAGACTTCTTTCAAAATCATTTCAGAAATCTTATCAACCCCAAACCTTTGAACGGTAGAGTAACGTGTGTGTTTGTCTGTAGAACAATCCTGCTGAGTGTGATCTCACTGCTGAATGAACCCAACACCTTTTCTCCGGCAAACGTGGATGCCTCAGTCATGTTTCGCAAGTGGAGGGACAGCAAAGGCAAGGACAAGGAATACGCAGAGATTATAAGGTACGACCACTTTATCATTTAGGCTAAATGACTTCCATGAAAACACATACTCTGCTTTTTCCGTCAAATTACATTAAGTTTAAAGGTCAGTCTGCAACTTTTTCTCCTGCTATGACTTTTTAATATTAAAAAGAATTTTCAAATTTTTTTTTTATTTGCTTCACCTCACAACGTATAAAGTACATCAGGTACAGATGCATATAATTAAATGGCTAATATATTATCAATGGTGCTTTCTAACGGTTTTTCAAAATCTCTAACTCTAATCTGCCCTGCGTTTGTGCTACAGGCATGAATAATACTTCAAAATGTGTGGCTTGTTGAGGAGACTTCCTCAGTGCTTATGATTGTTGCCTCTTGGTTGATAAAGCGGGTGAAAAAGTTCCATAGACTTTGAAGTAGGGGAGCTAAGCCATGTCTAGAGATCAGAATATGATAGAGACTTGGCTGTGTGTGTTTTTGACTTGGGCTAGTAAGCATCCACCGTGAACCCTCCAAAATTTGCTTGTTCTTTGGGAAAAGAAGTGAAATATATTTATACACGCAGCTGTTACATTTGCAACTGTTAAAAGAAGCTGTGAAGTCTTAATTGATTTGCAGAGATCAAGCAACGTGCTAACACAAAACTCACAACTGTAGCAATTGCCAGGGTTCCTACACGGTTTGGAAAAGTTATGGAATTTGATTTAAGTAATTTCCAGGTCTGCAAAAGTATGGAAAAAGAAAGCAGAGTATGGAACAATATTTGCATTTCCAGACTTTTTCCCCTATTTATTTTTTTTATAATAGAAAATTAAGAATTTAATGAAAATACGTTTATCATACAAGAAGTGTTTTCATGGTCGCTGTAAATGATTCTTTAGTGATTGTCAAACATGACTGGTGCACTTGGTGCAAGGTTCACTTTTTCATTTTGCATTTTGGCTTTCTTCTCACGATATTCTTAGCACCATATTACACAGCCTCAAGGACCTTTGCAAAAATAAAAAATATACAGACATTTATGTGTGCACGAGAAACTAATAAACTTAGCATACACTGAGCCACCAATTGCACCATGAGCCCATTTCGTGGTGTGTTTACTTGGGTGCCACAGAGTATGCATTAAAGAGACCTAAGGCCTTGAAATATGACATACTGCCATAAGCCACATTTTGAACACTTTTACAATACCAGTCTTTTTATAGACCCTTGAACTTGGCAAATAGGACAATGCACACAGCCGTATTATGCCATCAGCCCATTTCATGTAATGGTTTTTCTGCCGGGACAGAGGCTAAATTGGGCATTAGTCCTTGATATTAGAAGTACTACCATAAAGAAAGCCAAATTTTGATAAAGTAGATCTCTATTAATTCATGTGCGTCCACATTCTCGCTTTATTCATAGCAAGATGGCAGTGATGCACAAAGGAAATGGGTTATATAAAACTAGAAATTGTAATGTGTAAGCATCCAAAAAATTCCCATGCACATGTGAATAGTTTCTCAAGGGCACAAAAAAGTTTCTTGTGTGTATGGAAATTTTTTTCATTTTAGGGGCTTTGTATGTTCACTTGTATGTTTCTATCACTTAAAGAAAATCAATGAAAAAAACCTTTAAAAATTAAAATATTTACAGATGACTGTAATATGTACCAAATACAGTATAAAGCTGAAAATAGTTCCGTATGAACCATTTATGTTAAAAATGGGCCAAAAATCTACTGAGGTTTGGAAATTTGAGTCTGGAAAAGTATGGAATTTTGAAATGGAAAATGTGTAGGAACCCAACGTTTCAACAGCCACCCAGAACACCTTATTAACAGCAGTAGCACCCTGGCAACCGCCCAGCACACCCAAGCGTTGTGCGCAACTTCTGTATTCTTCAGGAAATGTCAAAATTTAATTATACCCCTAAAGTTGGCTGAGATCTAGATTAAACATTGACTAAGGCCAGATTTTGGCCCAACACACTTCCATAGCACCATCCCACTGAAGTTCAGGACATACTGCTTCTGAGTCTTTATTTCCCTTGGGCAAGTAAACATTAGTGAAAAAATGTTGAACTTTTCCCTTATTGACATTCTTTTCTAACAAAAAAAAGTCCCTTATGCTCACCAAGGCTACGTTCATTTGAACAAAATACAGTAAAAACATTCTTATTGCGAAATATTATTGGCTTAATGAATATTTAACATTGAGAAATATATTAAAATAACTTTTCAGCAGCCATTACTCCAGTCTTTAGTGACACATGATTCTTCCGAAACCATTCTAATATTTGATGCCCATGAAACATTTCTTATTATGTTGAAAATATTGGTAAAATTAAAAATGGCTTCACGGTCACTTTTGATCAAATTAATACATCCTTGCTGAAAAAAGTATTAATTTGTTTTTCTTTCTTTTTTTAAATCTGGTAGTATGTGTGTGTGTGTATACAGGTGCTGGTCATATAATTAAAATATCATCAAAAAGTTGATTTATTTCACTAATTCCATTCAAAAAGTGAAACTTGTATATTATATTCATTCATTACACACAAACTGATATATTTCAAATGTTTATTTCTTTTAATTTTGATGATTAGAGCTTACAGCTCATGAAAGTCAAAAATCAGTATCTCAAAATATTAGAATATTACTTAAGACCAATACAAAGAAAGGATTTTTAGAAATCTTGGCCAACTGAAAAGTATGAAAATGAAAAGTATGAGCATGTACAGCACTCAATACTTAGTTGGGGCTCCTTTTGCCTGAATTACTGCAGCAATGCGGCGTGGCATGGAGTCGATCAGTCTGTGGCACTGCTCAGGTGTTATGAGAGCCCAGGTTGCTCTGATAGTGGCCTTCAGCTCATCTGCATTGTTGGGTCTGGTGTCTCTCATCTTCCTCTTGACAATACCCCATAGATTCTCTATGGGGTTCAGGTCTGGCGAGTTTGCTGGCCAATCAATCACAGTAACACTATGGTCATTGAACCAGCTTTTGGTACCTTTGGCAGTGTGGGCAGGTGCCAAGTCCTGCTGGAAAATTAAATCAGCATCTCCATAAAGCTTGTCAACAGAAGGAAGCATGAAGTGCTCTAAAATTTCAGACTTCAGACTTCAGAAAACACAGTGGACAAACACCAGCAGATGACATGGCAGCCCAAATCATCACAGACTGTGGAAACTTCACACTGGACTTCAAGCAACATGGATTCTGTGCCTCTCCACTCTTCCTTCAGACTCTGGGACCTTGATTTCCAAATGAAATGTAAAATTTACTTCATCTGAAAAGAGGACTTTGGACCACTGAGCAACAGTCCAGTTCTTTTTCTCCACAGCCCAGGTAAGATGCTTCTGACGTTGTCTCTGGTTCAGAAGTGACTTGGTAGCCCTTTTCCTGAAGACGTCTGAGTGTGGTGACTCTTGATGCACTGAAGCTCTCACAAGTGTTTGAATCGGCTTTGCTTGACTGTATTCTCAAGCTTGCGGTCATCCCTGTTGCTTGTGCACCTTTTCCTACCCAAATTCTTCCTTCCAGTCAACTTTGCATTTAATATGCTTTGATACAGCACTCTGTAAACAGCCACACCTTTCAGTAATGACCTTCTGTGACTTACCCTCTTTGTGGAGGGTGTCAATGTTCGTCTTCTGTATCTTTGCCAAGTCGGCAGTCTTCCCCATTATTGTGGTTTCAAAGAACAAGAGATACCCGGAATTTATACTGTAGGGATGGTCATTTATTCAAACTCAAATGTAAATATTCAAATATTTTGAGATACTGATTTTTGACTTTCATGAGCTGTAAGCTCTAATCATCAAAATTAAAAGAAATAAACATTTGAAATATATCAGTCTGTGTGTAATGAATGAATATAATATACAAGTTTCACTTTTTGAATGGAATTAGTGAAATAAATAAACTTTTTGATGATATTCTAATTATATGACCAGCACCTGTATACATATATATATATATAGGTGTTACTTTTGAAGCTGTTCCAAAAAGCCTTAACTGGTTTGCTGACTCTGTCTTTGCATTGTGCACAGGAAGCAGGTGATGTCCACTAAGGCAGATGCAGAGCGAGATGGAGTTAAAGTACCAACGACGCTAGCCGAGTACTGCATCCAGACCAAAGTGCCTTCCCACGACAGTAGCTCTGACCTGCTCTATGACGATCTATATGACGACGACATAGAGGAGGAGGAGGATGACGAAGACGAGGCAGAGGCCAGTGGGATTGGCAGTGAAATGGCCGGGGACTGTTTTGGCGATGAAGACGACTCTGGCAACGAGGAATCTTGACCTCCTTCCACCGTTTCCGTGACACTGACCTTTGCCCTCTCACTATTCTTTACCCTGACAGCCTCATGTTTCAAATTCTCTTTTCCTGTGCTTAAAGCTTTTGTTTTTCACTCTGTTCCAAAAAACTCATTACTTAAGATCTCTGTCCTTTTCAGCACCTCCCCGTTCATAAGTAAAGTTCACTATGGGTTCACAAAATCAGTCATTTTTAGTAACGTTTCACATCCCACCTTCTCCTGCCTCTTAACCTCAGGGCTTTTGGATAATCAGAGCTTGTCAGGCCACCTTAAACATGCTCATTTCAAAATGTTTTGTTAATTGCAACCCTTTTTGAGGACTAGTTCCCTCAGAAATTACAATTCTGTTGTGATTTACTCACCCTCATGTTTCTAGAGAAATTTTGTCAAGCTGTTTTGAGATTTTTGAGCTGATTTTTCCAAAAGTAATAACTAAACAATGCCAGTGTCCAAATACACCTACTTCCCCTACTATATAGTAGGCAAAAACAGTACATAAGAGAGAAAAAAAAAAAAGAGAGAAAAAGTCAGAATTGCGAGATGTGAACAAAAAACTCAATTTCGAGATAAAAACTCGCAAATCAGAGAAAAAAAGTCAAAATTTGGAAATATAAACTCGGAATTCTGAGAAGAAAAGTCTTGAGTTGCAAGATTTAAATTCGTAATTGACCCTTCGCAAAGAGCTTGATTGACAGGCGATCTGACCAATCATAACGCCGAAACCGCCAGCTTGTCCAGCAAACAAATCAAACAGGAGAGTAGATTAAATTCGGTGGACTTTAACCTGATGTCTTGATGTCTTTCCGCAGTTTAAATAAAATACGTTCTGATGTTCATTCATGTTTATTTCATGCTATAACTAGTAAAGAGGAAGAGACACTTTAAAGAGCCAAAAAATGGTATCTATTGTTTGATTTTCTTAAAAAAAAAAAAATTAAAAAAAAAACACATTTTGAAAGCTGAGACCTTGTTTGATACCAGAAATAACCTGCTCTGTCTTGTCTGTTGGCGTGTTGTCAGTTTCCTCTTTTCTCCGCGATGTATTTTTCACTGCGTCAGAACATGATGTGTAGTGTCAAAGCAGCATGGCTTGTCAGACATAGCAACATTAACTAAGGAGTCCAGGTTTTTGCGAAGGGTCAATTGCAACAATAAAAAAATTATGAGATAAGAAGTTGCAATTGCCTTTTTTTATTATTTATTATATAGCGGAAACAAAAGAATGACTGTGAGATGTAAAGTTTGGATTCAGAGAAAAAAGTCAGAATTGCAAAAAACTTGCAATATACAATGGCTTCAGTTCTTCCTTATATCACTAAAGCTTGATTCTTGTGTTTCACAACCGAATGCAGTGTGCCAGTTTGAATCAAGAGAGCCACACAGATTTGCAATGATGTGAGGGTGAGTAAATAAATGATAAAACTTTAATTTTTTTTCTAACTAACCCTTCAACCCACTCATGAGGTAGTTACGCCTGGTAAAATCAACAACAAGTGAATGTTTTGTTCATTTCCAAGTTACAGTTTCTTCAGAACTGTCTTTACAGTATAGGGCTTCACCGATTCCACTATATGTACCTAAGATCCCACTTAGAAAGGTAAGTAGTAAAGGGTGGGAAAATGGAGAATGAATAGACTGTTTCCTTCTCATAAAATATAATTTCGTCATTTTGACCAGCCATCCACATCAGCAGGGTCACCTTCACAACTACATCCTCTTATGCGCAGCTCCTACCCCCAAATCACCTGAGCTTTTTGAGCCATTAAATCACGGTGTCAGATTATATGGCACATGAAGGTGCTTTCAAGTGCTCAGCAACACTAGCATTAAAATACTTCCAGCACACCTTCATTTCGCTGACCCAGAAACTATGATGAGACTGTTTAAGTCACTATGATGATGTCCCACGTTCGGCCCCTAATATTCCATCCACCAATTTTGTCTGAAGGTAATTATACTGTTATGCTTTTAAATGTACACATACTCTTGGTAAGTGATCACGTATGAGTGTCCGAGCAGCTGTACCAAACCGTTTCCTTTTCTCACTGATTTTGACCGAAAATCTTGGGAGTTGTTTTTTTAAGTATGGGGTTTGAGATCAGTGACTGCTGAAGACATTTCGCTCATCGGTGTGAGCCCTCTCATCCCCGGTCTTATGCTTTTTTGCGTTGGCAACGGTGCTGTCGTGGGCCGTAGCTTTCAAGAGCATGCTTGTGTGTTTTAATGTGTTTTATATGATGTGTCAATCATCCGATGAGGCACGTGAATCCCTAAGGTCTCATTAATGAGGGTGAAAGCGTAGACGTTTATGCACATGGGGTCTCAGGTACACCTTTATTCCCACAAACCAGCCAAGGACACGGATGCTGATTCCTGGTCCTACAAAACCCCTCCGGAAGGGAGTGTGGATGTGAGGATCGTGAGGAAACGGTGCTCTCGTACTCTCCCGAGCATCATGAACTCACTGAACTATCTAGAACTATCGTTCCCGGCTCAATCGCTCCCTTAAACTTTTGGACTACGGGCCGAAAGGGCTTAACAGGGACGATTAAAATCGATTAAAACGGACTGGATTTTACACATTCAGCAAGAGACTCGGTGTAATGCACCCCTGTGCACAGCAAAACAACCAAGTTCATTTCAAAAAGTGTCGTGACGTTAGTCAACAGTGGATTTGTCTTGAAGGATTTTATTATTTGTGTGTCATGAGTGTGTTTTTAATGTTTCATTAATGATTTTTTTGTTTTTCATATGCTATTCTTTGACAGGATTTGTGGTCCTGAGTCAGATCAAAAAAACCGAAGTCATTATTTGCTCTAAGTTCGATGCATTTCCTTTCTCTTGTAATGTTGTTAAAGGGAATATCATTCTAAATATTCACATAAGGAAGAATGGAGAACAGTAAGAATGACTCTAAATCGATACCTATTTCTATTCTAAACATAAGCATTTGAGTTCGGGGTGAGTTCGGGGTGGGGTGGGGGGTGTCCAGTATGATCATTTTAAGACTGTGCTTGTATGATCACAATACAATTCATTTTTGTTTGTGTGTATGTACAGGAGTTAATGCTCCTTAGCAATTAAACCATTAGACGAGGCATTTAGAGGTGCTTTCAGTTCATGACGGTGTTGTTATCGTTGACTAAAACTACTAAAAAACATTTTTGTTAATTGAAATAAAGCTAAAATAAAATCTAACTATTAGATGACAAATTTAAACTTTTAAAGTACTAAAATTACTAACTGAAATAAAAAATAAATTAAAACCATTTAGAAAATATTTTAAAAGAAAATAATAAAATGACAAAGCAATTTAACTAAAATTAAAATTAAAAATATAATTCTAAAGCTGAATTAAAAACTATAATAGAATATAAATAATACTAAAACAATCATTGATTCTTAAAGAGTGTTTCTCATTTACTGGTTTCATTATAGTTAATAATTTAGGACAATCTGGATGATACAGGATTCATAGCAAAACAACTTGCATACAATTTATAGACTATTTTTGATAGTCTATAGGCTTCTCAAAGTGATTTTCCGTGGTAATTAACAGTGTGCCACAGATGGCGTCATTACAGCTTACCTCGTATTGAACCAGGAACATTCTTTGGAATGAATGGCAGCTTTGTTTTGCTTGAGGGTGGAGATTTAGAGGTTGTGCATTTGTCTTAACATTTTAACTACTTGGAAGCAACCTATTATGAATTCAAATTAAATTCAGCTTAGCAAGTAGAGACGCAAAAAGGACGGAGGTCAAATGTCTATTCCCACAGTCAAATTTCATACAGCACATCGGGTCCTCCTTTAAACCGTCATTAATTCAACATCCTAAAACAATTTTATAAAGATGATTATATAAACTCCGTCAGTGTCTAAATGTCAAAACCAAGTGTAAATGTTACTGTTTGCCCTGTGTTTCTAGATAGCGCTGTGCTGCTGTAAGTGTGTCCTGTAAGTCCTGGTGTTTTGCCAGCTTGCAGGCTTCTTCTAGTTTGGTCCAGCGGTAATCCTGGTGTTCGTCTGAGAGAACGACCTGTGTGTTTGGGTCACGCAGCTCAGCCAACCAATAGAGGACCTCTTTGTCCTTTCCTCGGACCTGATAGTGCAACCTCTGTAGGAAGCCATCAACCATACGCAGGTGATCTTTACCTAAACCCGCTTCCTCCTGAGTCTCTCTCAAGGCGGTGGTGAAGTCGTCCTCTCCAGGGTCAACGTGACCTTATGGGGGCAGGATAATGTTATTCTTTCAGATACTAAGAAATTGAAGATAGCCACACGTCTTCAACTGATTTGTTGCTGATAGGTCATGTGACTTACCTACCAGTATTTGTGGCATTTTTCTAATTACATTTAGTTTATAAATGCTTTACAGACTCATTTTCTGTGTGTAGCAATAAGCATTGTTTTGAAAATAAGCCATAATATTCTTTTAAATGGGCAGGTCTAAAGTGGTTCAAAAAGAAATTGAGAGTTAAATGAGTTGAATACAGGAAAAGCATCATAAGAAGCTGTGAGATGCACCTTTGGGTGGTGTCCAGTGATGTTCCCCGTAGGATGTCTGCAGCAGCAGGAACTCTATATTATCAGGGGGAGGCTTCTGGACCAAACGTCGAAAAATGACAAATCCACATGCCCGCACTGCCATAACCTGGAAATACACAGCCTAGTAAAGCACATGCAACTTTCTATTGTATTTTTAGCATATAACAGGTTTTACTGTGCTTTTCTAAAAAAAAAAAAAAAAAGTGAATGATAAATGTGTAAAATACAAACAAATGCTTAAGTCTTCATTAAACTGATACATAATTTGAGATGTTTGAAAAGGTCTATCATAGCTTATTTATTTTGTAGATATATAGATGTAATAATTAAAACACCTTGTATAATTAAATATATTTTATTGCGTTTTTAAAATAGATAAATCCTATTTTGTATACAATTTTATGTTTATGTACAATTATATTTTTTTCAGTGGTTAAAGATGCGTTGCAATGGTTAAGAAGGCCTATGGTTTATATAATTTTGTACAAATTTTATATGTAATATTTATTTGGAGAATGTTTTGTTTAATATTTTTATTTAGTTTTTAATAATATAAAGCGTCTGGCAAAGCACATGCAACTATAGAGGTTAAACTATGCTTTCTAAAAAGACATAACATATCATATACCATTTGCAAAATACCTGAAACTACTATTTTTTTTTTTACTTCTTATTTGCAGAAACCCTGACAGTAAAGGCTGGTCTTAGCAGGTCTGTCTGTTTGCTGGTTTTAAATAGGTTTCAAAGTCTACTTCACTGTCACTTTAGCACATCGCATGATAATGGATAAAAAACGAAAGTGTTCCTTCAAGAAACAACAGTAACTTAGACAGTTTGGGAACACAACTTGCAAACCAGCTGGTTTAAGAGGGTTTTCCAACAGGAAATGTCAACTACAAGTCTTTTGAAAGCGTTTTAAGTTGTTTAAATACAAATTGTGGGTTGGAAATGCTAATGAATGAAACTGGACTCACTTATATGTGTAACATGCCTGGACTTCCGGTTTCTAGACAATATAAAGTTAGCAGGCTAACACCATTCATTAGCTGCTCTTTAGCTATAGCTTAAGATGAAATCATTTCACTTACGTCTAGCCGGTAATGATTCAATGTTCCTTTTTGTTTAGAACAGATGCGACATAACCTGGCACATTAATAAACTAATAAGAGCGCAGTATGCAGGCTACTTTCTGTTTCTTCTTCTTCTTTCCTTTATTGGCAACCGCACTTAATAGTGCATTACTGCCATCATCAGGTAGCTTGGATCACAAACATTTCCATTCTGTATCCTTATTTAACCTTCAGATATACTTTCCCTTCTACCCATAACTTAAACCTCTTTTTATGTACTTATCCTACATTCTCTTCATTAAACCTGTATTATTCAGAAACTGAAACAACACATTAACCGTACTATTTCCTATATCCGAGTCTATTCTTTAATGTTAACTCTTTCCCTTTATTTTTCCATACTTCTTCTCTTAGCACTTCTCTTTCTTCATCATAACCCTTACAATTAATAATCACATGTTCTACAGTTTCACTCTGTCCACATTTCTCACACAATCTCGTTGGATGTGTATTGTTTTTCTACCTTTTCCCACTTTCTTTTGTATTGCATATAAATTTCTCCCTTTAATGTCATTATCCCAATGCTGTTGCCACTTTTTAATCACTTTCTCTTTAATTGCAGATTTTATTTCTGCGTAACTGCTGCGCAAAGATGATGTTGAAGAGTACGCAGTGATAGTCGCTCTCTGATTGGTTCCTTCAATGGTAATTTAAATAATAGTAGTCTATACACTTTATCGTTTGTTATAATCTATTGTTATAACAGATATAAAATGATGATGGGTTGGACTTTATAATGTGTAAAAAAAAAAAAAAGTATTTACAAATAATTGGATAGATGGGCAAATTACAATCATATGCAACTTTATAAAACCTCCTTTTGATATCAGAGAAATCGTAATGTAATGTATTAATGCGTCAGTTAGTGGTGTGTCATTCAGTTTTATACATTAAACAAAGATAATGTTAAACGCACAGAGAGGGTCCTGACCTGGGGGCTGATAGGGCTGAAGGCAGCAGCCGGTGTGCTCGAGATAACGAAATCCTCTGCTGACTAGAACGAACTTAAACCATTCACGACGCACATTTCACAAGATTCACAACGACCTGGAACAGGACAAGGTAAAACTGCTTAAAATATTTGCTCTGCGATGTGCATTTATGTCGATATGTAAAGTTAAAAGGCTAATTTTAAAACAAGTTTTAAATACTGGAGCATTTTGTCTTTAGTAAACGTATTTGATACGTGACAGTGTTTGATAATTTGATACACGTGACAGAAGGCCTAGCTGAGTTATCTTATCATAATTAACTTTTTAGTATTATATTTGTAATTCCTTTAATATAGAAAATACTGTTTTATATAAAATTATATATTATTACATTTTAATTCTGTATATTTTATACTATTTGTAACTCGTTGGTTTATAAATTGCTTGTTTATATAATCGTATACAAACACTGAGTAACTAGACATATGAATGATATGACTTCTGTTTGAAGTTTATGTAATTTTACAACATGTATGTAAAAGGTTTATGTATATGTACAAGCATATTGCTTAATTTAAACTTAAAAACAAAATTATTTGATATATACGTTGAGCATAAAATAAGATTCTTTTTCTTATATTAACATTTAAGAAGATATAGAAAATATAGATATTTTGAAGAATGAGGGTAACCAAAGAGTTTCTGGTCCTCATTGACTTCCATGTATGGAAAAATAAAAATACTATCAATGACGTGACGTCAATGGGGACCAGAAACTGTTTGGTTACCCACATTCTTCAAAACAGCTTCTTTTGTGTTCAACAGAAGAAAGAAATTCATACAAGTTTGGAACAACTCGAGAGTGAGTAAATTATGACAGAATTTTCATTTTTGGGTTTTCCTTCATGGCTTATTTTCAAACACCTGCTAAGTTTTAAGCTGAGGGACAAGAACCAAGAACAATGCATTTATGTAACGTAAGCACCTTCATTTAGGTGGATGATATTCATATAACATTATATTTATATTTTCACAGAAGACATAATTAAACCACACCACATCCATGGATGAAAACAAGCCTTCTCGTATGTATTTTATTGGCAAGAAAGAAGATCTTGTTCAGGCCAAGAGAACGAATGTGACTCTGGATGGAAGAGACATTCTTATTATATATCATAAAAGAACTTTCTATGCAATGGACCTGCAGTGTTACCGTGAGTAGCATGAAAAGCATCTTTGCTTATTTCTCTGCACTAGAGGGAGACAGAGTAACAGATTTAGCACTGTAAGATTGCTGTTGCGGATATGTGCCAAGTACAATTCCAGAGGCAAAGGCCCAGACTCAAAAAGGCATTTGCTCGAGTCAGCTTAGTGTATATGTTTGCTAATGACACTTTTTTTTGTTTTATTTGTTACAGATGCCGGCAGTAGTTTAGAGCCCGGAGATATTGAGGTAAAGCCATTTCTGCTGAAGCAGAACTCATTCAGTGATCCATAAATGCACTTGACACACTTTGTTACCTCTCATGTGAACTCTGACCCCATTTAATGTTTCATGCACAGGAAATCAACAACAAGCTCTGTATTGTGTGCCCAAAGCACAAGTATAAGATCACTCTGGCAGAAGGTGAAGGGTTATACAGGGCCACCAACCCTGCAGAGAAAGTCCCAACTCCACGGTGGTATTCCAAAGGCATAAAGCAGAGAGTGCACAAAGTGACAGAAGTAGACGAAGACATCTTTGTGACGTTGTCCAACTGCCCCGGGTGGATTGAGTCAGACTATTATCAGACTGAGAAGGGCAGGGCAGAACTGAGAAAAGCACAGGAGTCTGAGGATGGAGAAGCAGACGTGAATGCAGATGAAGACGTTTAGTCTGGCAGCAACAATGAGACGAGAGCTTCAGGGATCCTAAGGGAACTGCATATATTAAGATTGATGATTTCAGAGTCAGTCGGTATGAGTAAAACTGCGATTTGACATCATGAATCAAAATAATGTCATAGCCCTTTTTCTTTCAGCTCATTTTGTTAGGTTTTGCAAAAATAAAATCCTTAAATTTGAAAAAATAAAAATCTTAAAATGTGCATTTTCAAGAATTATATATATATATATATATATATATATATATATATATATATATATATATAAAATTTCACTTATTTAAAATAAATAATTAAATATATGTAATATATAATATTATTATTTAAAGTAGTCACGTTTTACATTCATGCATTTGGCAGATGCTTTAATTCAAAGCGACTTATGCTGCATTCAAGGTATACATTTTTCAAGCATACAATTTTCAAGCAGTGAGCTCATATTGACATTGAGATGTCTCCAATAATGTCTACTTTTGAATACATTTCCATTAAATACCTAGTTGATTCTTGCGCAAACATTTAACTCGGCATTCATTTATTATTTCTTAGATGAAATATTCTGGAGACAGTGACCATCAACTTCAAGCGTAGCAGAAAGAGTAAATGGAAAAGTGCCAGAAATTAGACAATTGTGGCATACATCATATTTCATTTTCAGATTGCAAATCATTTGATTTGTTTGGCTCCTGTGTGCTGAGAAATCCATCGAAATTGTGTACTTATATGAGAGCAAGATTATTTGATGAATGGAAAGTTCAAAAGTCGCATGTATTTAAAAAAGTTAAATTATAATTGTCTTTACTGCCATAAATTTAATGCGTTCTTGCTGAATAAAAGTATTAATTTCTTTCAAAAAAAATTACTGACCCCAAACTTTTGATTGGTATTTATTAATTTGTCATGTAATAAGGTCCTAATCAGTTGTTGTGATAATGTCTGACTGCAGTGTGCTGAGTATGTGAAATTTATTAAATGATCCAGATTTATCGATTATGAATCTATTTAGCTGAGAGCAGCATCTCAAAACGGTGCATGCTTGTTTAACCTTGGTTTATCTCTTACACTTGGAACAAAGAAAGGACAAGAAAATACTTTGATAAGCATCTTGACTCAGTGTGCAAACTAGATAGCCAGATATCCATTTATGCCTTCCCCAACTACACTTCAGTGCGGACTCAACTGGAAAAAAGTCCCAAAGCTCAACGGTACAGTTACTGTAATGTAATATCTTCCTTAAATATGGCCTGTTGTCATTCAATGGCTCTGAATGGACTGTTATTCTCATTCACAATGAGGAATAATGTGTGTAGTTTGTGTAAGATCAGAAGTTAGACTTCCCTGTAGAGTGGTTGTGATCTCTGGGCCAAGAGTGTACACGAGGGGCACGTGATTGTGCATTGGAGTAGAAATAAGATTCTGCATGGCAGATGACCTACAGTAACCCATCCTGCCCTTTAAAAACAAATGTTCTGAATGGTACGCCAACCAAGCAGCACCTAAAATAGCATATACACCTCTCAGCAGTGCTTTTAAAACGTGCCTGTTTTATTATTTATTTCAGCCTGTTGACAAACAGAAATAGTTTATTTTAGCCTGTAGAGCAAAAAGGACTGGCAGGAGAAATCCTCCGATAACACAGTCCTACATCTTGAAAAAGAATTCTTCTGATTTGCAAAAAAAGCCTAATATTACCTAATTTGATGATGCTGAGTATAAAAATATCAGTAAAAAAATTCTATCGTGCACAGTGTCATTTTGGCCTCTTGTTGTTCAAATTATAATCAGCTAGAGTGCACTTTAAAGCAACTGGGTGTATTTTTGCGACTTTGGAGCCCCTTTCAGTTCAGTGAGTTGAATTAAGTGTGGTAAATATACCTCTGTTGTAATTACAGTGGATAGCTGCTGCCGTAAAGCAATCCACACTATAAAAAAAAAAAAAAAAGTTGAGCCAACTTAAAATTTTCGTACCCGCTCACCTAGAACAGACGTATGTGGGAAAGTTATGCAGAAACATAAGTATGCCATCAGAATTAAAATAATATAAAATAGCAGTCAAATGTCTGTTTTGGTTTTGATGACAAAAAGGTGTTATCAAAATGTATAATTTAACTTACAATCTGAAAAGGAGTGGAGAAATATGTTCAATTGCTCCATTTAATGAATTTCACATAAACACAAGTTTTACTCCCTAAAAAATCGGTAATTTTCTGTTGCCACTGAATTAAAAATAAAAAAGGAAATTGAGACTTTTTATCTCACAATTTTGTCTTGATTCTTGCAATTGTTCATTTATATCCCACAATTCTGAAGACTGAATTTTTCAGATAAACTCAGAATTGCAAGAAGAAAAAAAAAACTCAACTAAAGAATAAAAAAATCACATTTTACTTTATTATTATTATTATTTAATCCTGTGGCAGAAACAAGCTTTCATATAATTCTAACCTTAAAATATAAAATAATGTCTTCAGATTCATTCATCACCTGAGAAATTGAACAAATAGTTGTAATGGCTCAGAAGAAGACAGGAATCATGTATTTATTGCAGTTTTTCTGGTGAGTATAATAGGGGACAACAAGACTTCTCCTTACAAATGACTGTCAAAAGTGAAATTGCTAACAAATGCACATCACATTTTGTGAGAATATATGACGTGACAGAGCAAAACAGCTACTGTTTTTGGAATCAACACCCCAAAATTAGTAAGAAACAAGTATTGGATTCCATTCAGCAAATATTATGCAGGGCAGCATAATGAGTAAATTCTGGAAGCTGGGAATAGGCCTACTATATTTGAAGTATATCCCACTAGGCCATACAAAATAACAACACTTCTATACTCACATCCCAGAATTCAGTAATCTTCCTGAGTATAATGATGAAAGCTTGTCTTTGCGTTAGACGATGGGTGCGGGATTATATTAGACCTGTTATATGGATAAAAAGCATGTTATGGTAGAATTAAAATAATCCTTTCAGTAGATCAGGACAGCATGACTGACGGAAATAAGGTGGAATGCGAGCTTTGATTCGCTACGGCTCAGGAGAGATGATGCTATTTTGGTGATCTCAAAGGAGGATCTGAAGGGTGCTGAGGCTTTTTGATGTCATATTGTGGCAAACAAGGCAAATTAAAATATATACAACACTTGGCTAAAAATAGAACAGTTAGAGTTACTGAAGTAATAGTATTGGTTTGAGTGCAAAGAATAATAACTAATTACCTGAGAGGAAGAGGACAAACATCAAAACAGCTTTTATTTCTTGCAGATTAGGTTATTGGGTCAAATGCTATTTTTAAACAGCTTTTTCAGCGTCAATACATTGCCTCAAGCAGACTGACTCTAAATTTACAACACCTTTGTACTACACCAATAGCTCACTATAGGGGGCCTCAGTAAATGAAAGATGTTTTAAAAGATTAAAAGCAAAATCATTGCTGCAAACAAACCAAATGTATTTTTCCACTAGTCAGAGATAGCTAATTGTTTCTATAATTTCCATTTAATTATTATCTATTATTGATAATAATAATAGTAAGAATTGTGTGTATATATATATATATATATATATATATGCACACACACCAACACACAGAAAATATTGTTTTGGTCAGTAATTTTTTTTTTTTTTTTAAAGAAAAATACTTTTATTCAGCAAGGATGTACCTATTAAATTGATCAGAGGTGGCAGTAAAGACATTTATAATAATAATAATAATTAAAAATATATATTTTTAAATAAATACTGCACTTTTGAGTCCTGAAAAAATGTTTTTCACAAAATTATTACGTTTTCAACATTGATAATAAAAAAAAAAAAATATTTCCACCAAATCAGCATATTAGAATGATTTCTGAAGGATCATGTGACACTGAAGACTGGAGTAATGAAGTAATGGCTGCTGAAAATTCAGCTTTACCATCACAGGAATTATTTGAAATTATAATATTTCACAATGTTACTGTTTTTTTTTTTACTGCATTTTTGATTAAATAAATGCAGCCTTGATGAGACTTTTTTCAAAAACATTAATAAATCTTTAATAAATAATACTGTAGACAGTCTGAAAGAAAACAGCAACATCCAGCTAATGCACAAATAAAGAGTCTAATCAATGTTTATTTGTTTATATCATGCAATAAATGCCTATTATTACCACTGCAACCTTTTATTAGTGGATCAGTGCCTTGAAAGCCCATAATATAGAGGTACTCGTTGTATGGGTCAGTACACGCGTGTCAGCATGCAGCATGTCTAATTAGTGGTGCTTGTGAAAGCAAAGCATAAATATTGTTATCTCACACCCAAGGGGCACTGGGTGCCCCCACGGGCCCCTGCCACGTCTCAGCTCTGGCATGGCGGTGGGCTCTTTTGACTTTGGCTAGGGTACTGAAGGAGGCTCCCAGGGGCCCAAAGCCGATGTGTTTTGCATCAGCGAGCGCCATATTCTTGAGAAAATCTGTCTGGGTAGTTGGTTTTGCTGTTGATTGAGCTTGCAGTGAGACTGCGTTTTTATTTGTTGGGAATAACAGTCAAAGACTCTCTCGAATCACGTATTAATGACTGAAAGTGCCATTGGTTTGAACAGACAAGACAGCAGAGGCACAGCACTAACACGACCAGCCTGTGCGCGGTGTGGACAGCAAGTGTCCACGTCCCTCCGATCGTTTGCTGAGTCAGGAGGCACACACTCGCGCTGCTCTTTTTTGTTTTCCTCTATATTCTTATCTGATTGACCCATGAGCTTTGCCGTTATGCTCAAGTGACGTCTGGTTTCAGTGCTCAGATCGTGCCATGCGTCCCGGGAAGCACCGGATCCCTGTTTTCGGTGGAGTATGAACTTGTTTCCTCTAGCGCAGGATCCACTGGATCGTTTCTGCCTGGATGTGTGTTTACGGTCGGATCATTGCGGACACTCTTTCACTTTGCCAGCGCGTTTAATGAATGAACCGTTCGCTTTTTCATTTTGCTGAGGGATTGTACCGTGTCCGACCTTCATTGCGGAAAACAGCCGGAGACTGATGTGAAAGCCCGCCGCTGAAGTACGTGCTCCCCGAGCCTTGATCCAGCGGACGGTTGTTGTGATCATGTAAGTATGCATATGATTTTTGCTTTGCCATGACCGAAGCCCCAATAGCGCAAAATTGACAGTTATGCTACAGTACCATGACATAAATATCAATGCACTAACTGTTACTGGGCATTGACACATTGACATTTGCACGCATGCATAGGCTGCGTGTGAGATAATAATAGCAACAATAATTATATATATATATATATATATATATATATATATAATACATATATATTTAAGATATATATATATATATATATATATATATATATGATAGACAGATATGAAAATATGTATAGGCTACACACAAATATTGCATTATAACATGCATTTGCATACAAAATGTGCAATAGTAGCCTAATAATTAGCACATAACTACAACAATTACAGAGTTAACAGTCCAAAATGAGATAGCATAATGCATTTAGTGCTCTTAACTGCAAATGTCTTTGTATTTTGTCCTGGGCCCTGAATATGAAAATTGACACAACTCATCAAAAATAAAATTACCACAAAAAAATGTATTGTCTTACTTACTATATCCTACATTTTAAAATTAAATTAGATTTTTTTCATTTGCTTTTTTAAATAGTCATTTAACAGTAAAATGTATATAGGCTATATAATTCATATACAGTATGTGGTATATTACCAAGTGAGGTGTTTACTGTTATATACTGTATAGATTCGTCAGCTTTGGTTGCTAGAAAATCACAGTAAAATACTGCCTGTATATTTTTCACTGATAATTGTGTATTTCATTAAGTGATATAATGTTAATATACAAATCTACTTGAACTAACAAAAAACTGAACTGCGAAGGTAATTCATTGTTTTTACTTGCAAAAAAAAAAACCTACACAAATTTGACAGTATTTTACTGTAAAATTACACGTTATGCAGTGTTGAACCAGTTACAGTACTTCACTGTATATGGAATGGTAACTTACAGTTAAGCAATTTAAAAACAGTTCAAAACAGGTTTTGAACTGTTGCATTTTTTAAAATGGTCTTTTTTACATTTTTACTGTGCAGAGAGAATTGAGGATTTTGTGTAAATGCTGTGAGCTGTGATTGCTTATATAAAGACAACCGGTTGGATTGTAATTGTAAACTGCTAAAGGCTTTTCTATGTCTCACAGGTCTGTCCACATAGTGGCCCTGGGTAGCGAGTGTCCTGGGGGCGTCGGGCCTGGGGATGAGACGACCGGCCCGGGACAGATCCAAGGTGGCTTGTTGTGGAGTTACCTGGGCCACGGAGCTCGGGAATTGGATCCAAACTCGGTGACGCCATCGAGGCATCCCTTGAATCCTGCGTTTATGGAGTACCAGTCTAGAGTGTTTGGGGATGTCAGAGTGATGGTGCGGGATTGTCCCAGTTGGGTGAGTAACAGAGTGAATGAGAGAGGGATGATGGGATTCTAAAGCAGGATTAGGGTTTCTGTAGACTCTGGGAAGGGAGTTGTTTCCGCCTGATTGGAGGACTAAGAGGAATTTAGCTATGGCAGTGATATCCATAAGCTGATTGGTGGAACAGATGCTGAACTACTGAGATATGCCCTCTTAAACATCACAGGTTAAAACCTTCGTTTTAATCGCAGGACCTTTTGGACAGCGACTGGGCGAGTGTGCGGAGCGTTCTGGAGCAGGCCGACATCGTGGTCATTAAGTACTCGGTCAACGACAAACTGGCATTCCAGCAGGTCCGAAACGTCTACGCCCCAAGACTTCGCCCTCTTCTTCGACACTGGGGTGTTCCTGTGATTCTGGTAGCCGTGGGGGCGAGGCTAAATGGTGAGAAGCGATTGGCTGTTTCTGTTTTGCATTTGTTTAGAGTTCATTTGAGGTATTTTTCTCCATTACGAAGTTTTAAAGAAAAACAAATGACTGTCAGCCTTTTGTAGAGCAGACTTGCGAGATAATGGCCTTAATGGAAACAATTTAACTAAACTCTGGTTAAAAATTGCCTGATGGTTTTGCTTATGGAATCTGTGCTTAAGTACTGTAAGCAGAGCAAATATTGTCAAGTACTAATGATAATTAGGATTATTCATAATTTAATCTTAATTACCTCATGTCAATCAAGGCATTAGACAGTAAAACTGACTTTTAAACTTTCCTGAAATGACAAAGAGCAACATTCACGTAATTGAAATGAAACATATGGAACATATGGTGTTGATCTGGTTTACCTTAACTGATCTTCAAAAGCAACATATCAGCATATGAGAAGCTTCTGACTTCAAGGAAAAAGAAGTCTGATCGAGCCGAGATTTGGAGGTCTTTTGATGTGCAGAACGCGGCTGCGCCGTGAGCGTTTGTTGAATATGCTCATAGGTAAACATTTATAGACTCAAAGCACTTAGACCACAGATTTGGCTCCGTTCGCTATAAAAGCGGCAGCTCTGTGCTCACAGTGTGACCTTTGAGATGTATAATTTATCAAGATGTGATTCCATCCAGCTACAACATTTATCCCTGCAGGATAATGAAGGAAAAACGAACACGATTGGTTTGTTTAAGACTTGCGAAAGGTTCTTGAGCAGCGTTTCTCAAACTGGTGTTTGCAGGTTTGAAGAAAAACTACAAATTAAATCAATGATAAAAATTTAAATAAGTAATTTATAAAAATAAAAAAAAAATCCTACTAAAATACATATATTTAATTTGTTTTTATTTGAAATATTTTGTTCATTTGCATGTGGTTATTAGAGAATGGCGAACATGTGAATGTGTTTTTAAATTACTGAAAAATTTTGCTAAATTCTTAGGTGGTATCTCAAATAAAAATTTATGTCAAAGGGAGTCAGCTGACAAAATATTGGGAATCCCTGCTGTATACTGTAAATATTGGAAATGCAATATGGCACAAACAGTGTAGAATGAGTTATTCAAAGTTTAATGGAATAGTCTACTCAAATGTAATATTCTGTCATCATTTACTCAACTTCATGTCGTTCCAAACCTGCATTACTGTCTATA
Source organism: Onychostoma macrolepis (assembly GCF_012432095.1). NCBI lineage: Eukaryota > Metazoa > Chordata > Actinopteri > Cypriniformes > Cyprinidae > Onychostoma > Onychostoma macrolepis. The sequence continues at coordinate 21,922,323 of NC_081175.1, forward strand.
GTTACCTTTACAGGACATGCATTCAAGTAATTAGTTTATAATCGGACTGATGTCTCAGTAGGACTGAAAAGCCATTATATAAAAACCTCATTCGACCTGATTGAGCTAGATCTGAATTAAATTTAAAATAATCCTGTAATAATTCGACCAACATTATGCACGTAAACGTTTGAATCTTTTCTCAAATGGATTCAAAAGTACCTTGCACAGAGCTGTTAACATCTGGATCAACATAATCGAACTTTCAGAATCTGAAATCAGACTGGACTCATTCAGACTGACAAAACATATAAAAATACCTTGTGGAAGACAAAAGGAGATGTCATTGAAAAATACAATGAAAGTCAGTGGGCTCCAATGGATATCTTATTTTGAGTTCTACAGAAGAAAAAAAGAAAAAGAAAAAGAGATTTGAAATAACATGAGGGTGAGTAAATAATGACAGAATTTTAATTTTTGGGTGAACGACACCTTTAGGATATACACTAAAGGGTTTGTTTATTTCTAATACTCTTAAGCATGAGCAATAGTGGTGTTCATGCTAATGAGTTTGTGAACTGTGCTGTATTTCCTGTTGCGTTGCCGTGGAGAGACCCGAGGCAAAATGAGAGTGTAAACATGGTCAAAACATGCTCACACATACTCATACGGTACATCTTTTTCCATTTCTCCGGGCTTTTTCTTTTATTGGCTACAGTGATTCATACCTCTTCCTGCCCGTGCCCTCTTCACGTCTCTTTCTCCACTCTTCCATTCTCACTCCATCTATCTCTCTCTCCATTTAGCTGTCTTTTCTTGCTATCGTTTTACGTGCTCTTCTGTTCCCTGAGGCATTCACCCTACTGGCCGGGCCAGCTCCTCCTAACACACACACATACACACATTGTTTTTATCCAGTTATCCCTGCTCTCTCATTCTGTCACTGCCACTCTCTCTCCGCCCGTCCACACACACGTACTGATGTTTAAATTTACGCTGGTATAAACTTGAGCTGGCATGCGTTGTTATGTAATAAAGGCTCAGATTTTGTTGCTCCATATGTCTGCCTGTTGACATCTCTCTGGATGTTATGTACTCTCTGTCAGTATGAGTCATGCTTTATTTGGCCCCTTGCTCTACAAATGTCATTTGTATGTGCATCAGTAATACGGTTGCATATGCATATACACTTAAAAATTGGCATGTGTGGTTCCATGGAACCTTTCCATAGCACAAAAGAGATGGATGGATCAATGGATCTTCTATGGCATCACTGTGAAAAATGTCTTTTTAAGAGTGCATCACATTTTTATTGTTTCCCTCTGTCATCCTCCACAGATGAAGGCCCGCCGTGCACATGTCCTCTGTGTGCGTCCGACTGGAGCAGCTGTGTGCCCCACAGTGAGGGACTCCAGCTGTCCAGGGACCTGGGGGCCACTTACCTGGAGCTGCCCTCTCTAAACAACTTTTTTGTGGGTCGTTACTTTGGCAGTGTGGTAAGTCTCTCTTTTTCTCTTAATCATTGTTAAGAAGTCTCATTAGTATGCAGAAGAACTGTACTTGTGGTTTAGCGGTTCCGAGCTGGTACCCATAAGGTTGGCGGTTCAAACCCGGTAAGGGGTAATTTATAAACTCCATGCCTCGGGTTAAATATAAAACCCATCCATCACCACTGAGACCTTGAGCCCTGGTCACTCCTGGGAGAGTGTAATAAGTGTACTGTAAGTCATTTTGGATAAAAGCGTCTGCTAAATGGCTAATTAGAATTTAAATTTTAATAGCTCTTGACAGTATCTATCACATGCTATATGGAGACAGTAATTTTCTCATCCTTAAGCTTAAACACAACCATAAAACATGTTTACGGAAATGCTCTTACATTGGAAGTCTATGGGGCAAGACATTCTGGAAGGAACCCTTAAAGGGTTAAATTAGTAGTAGACAAATAAAATATAGGGACAAAATATCCAATATTGGTCAATATATATCTGTAATTGGCCAATACTGATATATATATATCAGCCGATAACCAGTATGGTTTGGGTGTACTAATGTTACTAATGCTACTAATTAAGATGTGCACAAAATTGCTCAATTAAAATCAAGACTTATTTTACACAATATTTTATTGAAGTCTTTTTTTTTTTTTTTAAGCTGTGCTTTAATATTATTTCCTTTTTTGTTTTCTCAAGTTATTTTCTTGTGATTTTGATTGAATCTTTTCATGGTTTTCACATAACAAAAAATCTCGACATTATTTTCACATGATCTTCACATTACAAAAAGTTTTTTTGTTGTTGTAGTTTTTTTATTTTTTTTTGTGATGTTCATGTTTCCAACAGAAATTTCATTCTCAACTTTATCCTATTTGGAGCACTGTACAATTGCAGTGGACTAATACAATGTAAAATAATAAATAAAATGAGGAAGTACAATTGATGAGATTGTTTTGATTTTAATAGAAGCTGTTTACTCAATTCACTAAAAATATATGAAAATATAAAATGTACACTATCCATTGACAAGGCTGTTTGTGGTTTTGAAACTCACATGAGGCGAAATACTTTTATTAATCAGCAAATCTTACCCCATAGATTTCCTTTGCAAGTGCATAACTGCAACTGTGATTTGTATTGCAAAAATATGCAGCAATTGTGTTAAAAAAGTTATAGTGACAAGCTGTTGTAACCCTAAAGACACAATTTTAACACATTATTTCTAACTAGCTGCAAATATTCCACCATATTTGGTGTTGGTGTGATTTGTGGTGTACTTGGATGTTATTTACACGTTTGCCTTTGAATCTTCACACAGCTGGAATATTTCATGATTCAGTGTCTGAAGCAGAAAGCCAAAGAACGGCCAGACAAACGGCGGGGTCACAGGTTTAACGAGCCCCGTCCTCCTCATTTGGACCAGCCAGGTTAGTGGCTGATGAGATTTTCCCTCATTATTATGTCAATGATGTGTCTAGTGAAGTAGACCTCCCAAAAAGATCCTCACGCATCTCTCGACTTTTCCGCTTCCCTTCAAACCTGTCTAATTTTGGCTAATCTCACTAATAAGTACTTGCAATTTACCGGGCATCTTATCTTAATCTCTGCAAAGCAGCTGGGCTGCAAAATATGCACAAAATGGCAATATTCATCAGTAACCGAGTCAATGAACTCATCTGCCATTTAGATAAAAGGATTGTCTGCTAAAGGCTAGAAGGATTCTGCACAAGATGAGCACTGCTTTGAGCACTGACACTTAGAACGAGAAGCCAAAGCTTTCTGTAGTTTGTTGGTGTGGCTCCAACACCACTTAGGCTCTTTTTATAGAGCACAGCCCATAAAATATGAAGGATATTGAATACTGGAAAACCGTTGGTGTGGCCTCAAATGAATGGTTATGGAGTGCATAAAATACAGCAGTAATATATGAGAAATATGCCTATAATACAGACATGATGAATAAATAACATTGTTTGTTGTGCTTGTTCTGTTTCTTTTTAACGCCTGCCCATGTTGTGGCCTTCCCATAATCTTCCTTGTTTGGGATTTGCTTTCATGCTCCCATTTTATTACCCCTTACTCATCCTGTCTCCTCTGCTCTGCTTGTCTCATCATTCTCTTTCTCCACCTTGTTCCCTTCACACTAAAAAAATTCCTTACCCACCTTCCTCCTCTGCTTAGCTCACCTTGTTTCTCCCTTTCTCTTACCTATTTCTTTTATCTTCCTCTCCTTCACATCCTTTTGGGCTTCCAGAAGCTCTTTAACATTCCCTACAGGAAACAATAATCACAGATTAGATCTTTTTAATATCACGGTTGTTTCTCCTAGACAGCATCAAAATTAAATAGAGCGGCTGTCAGCAATATTGAACACATGCAAGGACGCACACTTTGAAAATACACTGGAAATAGAGATTTAGCATACTTGTTTCAGCATACTATGATTTGGGATTTGAGAATATTTTAATTCTAATTGGAATGTAAGGACGTATCGCTTTAATTGCTAACTAGAAATGCAGAAATTGCATTTGAAAGAAAAACTGCACTGGAATGTATATGACATCCAAACTGTTTTTTTGTTTTTGCAAGAAATTAATAATTGTATTCACCAAGGATGCATTATACTGATTAAAAGTGTAATATTTGACATTACTACTGGTTATTACAAAGTCTGTAATCAAAGTCTGTAATCACATTTCACTTTATTCATTTGATAGCTCTGCATTCTTACTCCATGTTAACAATTGTCACATTTTTTGACTATTTAAAGGTACTTTAGGAGACATCTCAGCTTTGAAGTTGATACTTGATTGAAACATAACTCAGACCCACATTTAGTCTCCTGAGCTATAAAGATCAATACCTGAGCAATAAAGCTGTCCTATAATATCCCATCCATGTCTTTCAGCGCGCCTTCCCCCGGTGAGAGTGGAGGAGTCCTCCTTCTCTCAGGACTTGCAGTGGCTCCTCGAACGTGGCGTTCAGTTTGCAGATGTGGCGTTCTACGCCGGGGATTCTGGGAAGGAGCTGGGCTGGGCACACGCATCTGTTCTGTGTGCCGTCAGCCCATACTTCAGACAGCTGCTGGTGGGACGGCAGGCCTGGGAAAGGCCCGTTTCGCGCTGCACCTGCAGGGACAGAGACGGCCCCCACTCACTTTTGTCCACCTGGGATGGAGGCATAGATGATCTACCCAGAGCAGACGGACACCCTCCTGGACACCTTTCACGGCTGGTTGTGAAGGACCCGCTGCTCTGTTTATGCCTGTGGGAGACGTTAATGTTTCTTTACAGAGGTGAGAGAGAACGTGCGCGGCTTGCAATATTGCGGCTGATGTTGTTCAAGGCAACTGCTGTCGGATAGAGGGCACAATATATTGACGTTTATGGCTTTTTTTTCCCATAAGAAAGAAAAATAACGGATAAGAACTTTAGTAACTCAGCTGCTTCTTTTAGACAAAAATTTGATTAAACAGAGCAAATGGAGACCTTTACTTACACAAAATAATTTTCTTGAAAAAACCCCCCGCTAATAATCATATAAAACATTTGTAATATTTTTTAAATAAATTTTAAATGTTTACTTTTTTATATTTAATTGCTGAGAACCTGATTCTCGAGCTGTGAATAATTATATAATAAATTTGAATATTTTAAATACATTTCAAGTATTTATTTTCTTTACTGATAACTATGAAAAAAGACGCTACCCAATCATATAAAATAATCATGTTAAATATTTATTTGTATTTTATTTTATTTACTGAGAACCTAATTATCTTTAGCTATGAAAAAACATGCTATTAAGTTTTAATATTTTAAATAGATTTTAAATATTTATTCTAAAATGCTAGTAATCATATAAAAATATTCTAAATACATTTTATTTGATCTAATTTATTTGACTGAAAATCCAATTCTCCTGAGCTTTGAAAGAGCAAATTTCCTCTAGGTAGAGCTTCTTTTATTGCTGGTGTGCCGGCAGCATTTCTTTTTCCATGAAGAATCCTGTCACAACCGTAAATATGAAGCGAGATTAGCATTATTGAAGGAAACAGTTTGAAAATGCTTCCTCAGTTCTGATGGTTTAGGCGTCTCAATTGAGTTATGGTTGAAATTTTTCTCTCCTATTCACTGCCTTATCTCTTCAGCTCTGCAATTGTGTTTTCTTTTGTGTTTGAAAAGAAGGATTTTTATAGGACGGTTTCATAATTAAAATGGCTTTAGTTTGGAGGCTGTTTGTTTGTGTCTAAGGCCTGGCTGATTTATGGTTCTCTACATGTGCATGTATGATGGCAGTCCACTCTATGGGACCCTGGAGCTGTGGGGCTGATTACCATGCATGGGAGGACAGAGAGATCTCTGTGTGTGTGCATGTGTGTGTGTGCTTGTTTTTCTGTTTAAGTGTGTGTGTGTGTATATATGCATATGAGGCAACATAAGAGAGAAAAAACATATGATATACAATATTTGTGCCACTATAAAACATTCTGAATTTATGGTTATGGTAAGTGCTGAATTTCACAAAACCTCTCAGTAACATGTCATGTTATATTTTACCACAAATCAAAAGAAAGAATTAAATAATTATTTTTTGCTAAAATAAAAAGTAAAAGTAAAAAAAAAAAAAAAAAAGTTTACCCCAAAATCAAAAGATCAAAAAAATGTTTTGCTCAAATAAAATGTTGACTGTTTTTGGAACATTAAAGGGATAGTTCACCCAAAAATGAAAATTTGATGTTTATCTGCTTACCCCCAGTGCATCCAAGATGTAGGTGACTTTGTTTCTTCAGTAGAACTCAAACGAAGATTTTTGACTCAAACCGTTGCAGTCTGTCAGTCATATAATGCCAGTCAATGGGCACACAATCTTTGGGAGAGAAAAAAAACATGCACAGACAAATTCAAATTAAACCTTGCGGCTCGTGACGATACATTGATGTCCTAAGACATGAAACGATCGGTTTGTGCGAGAAACTGAACAGTATTTATAGCATTTTTTACCTCTGATAAACCTCAATGTCCGACTGTCACAACATCCGGTGCGTGACGTGTCAACCTGCTCTGGCACATAGATATATGTACATAGATGCCTCATTAGCGACGGTTTCTATGGGCCGCGATATGCAAGGATCTACGTATATATATATATATATGTCTGTGCATGTTTTTTTTTCTCCCAAAGATTGTGTGCCCATTGACTGGCATTATAGGACTGACAGACTGCAACGGTTTGAGTTAAAAACCTTCGTTTGTGTTCTACTGAAGAAACAAAGTCACCTACATCTTGGATGCCCTGGGGGTAAGCAGATAAACATCAAATTTTCATTTTTGGGTGAACTATCCCTTTAAGATTTTTAGCACTGTGGCAATATTTTCATGACAGTTAAGCACCTTTTCATCCCAAATTCTTTTTACCGAAATACAATGCAATACAAACAATAATTAATAAACAAACAAACATTTTTTTCCTTAAAATCAAAAGAACAACAATCTTTTTGCTTATATAAAAGGTTGACTGTTTTTATTATTATAGTAATTATTGTGCTCAGTAATTTTGTGTTTATATTGCCAGCTATATGACAAACATCTCTTCTTACTATACATACACACACAATACAATTATTGCATACAATAATACTGACACCTAGTGGTTTGAAAGCAGCATCATGCAAATTTTTCAGTTACTGACGCTGTTGTTGAAATGCGCTATTCAAATCAGCCATGGTTCATTTATTCTGTACCTTATAATAAGGGGTTTACCACCATAAAGCAAGTAGTATTCAGCTGGTCATGTGATCTCAACATGGTGGCCCATGTAAAATGGCCTAACAAGTACTTTTAATTGTAATTTGAACTCTTTTTATTGAGGGAAAGTCACCTTTAAATGTCATGAAAATAAAGTCAGAGAATTTCCTTTATGCAAACAATACATTTATTTTGATTTTGGGGTGAAGTGTCCTGGACATGCTTTTGTGACATTCACCCAAGTACAAAATTGTGATTCTATGCTTGTATTAGCCCACCACAACATTCCTCATAAGCTGGGAATATTACCTCCCGTTCCCCATTCTTTGGGACCTCTGATGCAAAATGGAGGCTGGAAGGATGGACATGCATCTCAATCAGGTGTTCAGATGAGGCTTTAACAGTCCAGGAAACAGGAATGGATATTATAGACTCATTTATCAGAGTGAGGCCATGCTCAGAAGGTGAGAAGGTGAGCCCCATACTGATTAGATCATCTCACCCTGCTGCTGATATATAGTGTGATTTTTCCAGAGGCCATTTTCTTCCCGTGAACCAAGGGCGGTCGTTACATTAACGGAAATGATGCACGGAAACTCATTGTGCGTGGTTTCTTTCGGATCAAATCTCGCTTGGGTAGTGTCTAGACAGATTTACGAATGAGGCCGAGTTAATATTAAATCAGCTCAACCGTGACGGATGAAGATTTTTACGTGACAGAACAGTGGAAACTGTCTTTACTATGAAATAACACCAGTTAAATATTGGTTTTATTTTCTTAGCTGTCACCAAGAATACTTGATTCTTGTGGAAAACAGCTGTTCCAGTGTTAGTGAATGGAGAAGAGAAAACTGAGAAAAGGCTCACATAACCTTGTTTTTGAAGTTGTAACTGAATCCACCAGCCCTGTGCACTGGGTTCTTTATTGGCATTGATGGTCCCATGAAAAACCTTTAACATCCATGGAATCTTTCACAAAAGTTTCTTTAGATTTTCAAGATGTTCTTCACATGGCTCTTTTAAAGGAATAGTTCACCTAAAAATGAAAATTCTGTCATTAATTACTCACCCTCATGTCGTTCATTTTCGGAACCCAAATTAAGAAATCTGAGAGCTTTCTGATCCTCCATAGACAGCAACGCAACTGACACGTTCAAGGCCCAGAAAGGTAGTAAGGACATCATTAAAATAGTCCATGTGACATCAGTGGTTCAACCTTAATTTTACGAAGCTACGAAGATACTTTTTGTGCGCAAAGAAAACAAAAATAATGACTTTATTCAACTATTTATTCTCTTCGGTGTCAGTCTCGAGGTGCATTGTGCATTGCTCTGCTTGTAAACAAGGCGCAGCGTATCCGGGTTCTACATCAGAACGCCAGATCCTTGCGTCGTGGTACTCTCCTGAACACGCAGCGAAGACTGACACGGAAGAGAAGAAATTGTTGAATAAATTTGTTATTTTTCTTTTCTTTGTTCATAAAAAGTATTCATTAAGGCTGAATTACTGATGTGGGCCTTGAGCGTGTCAGTTGGGTTGCTGTGTATGCAGGGTCAGAAAGCTCTCGGATTTCATCAAAAATATCTTAATTTGTGTTCTGAAGATGAACAAATGTCTAACAGGTTTGGAAGGACATGAGGGTGAGTAATTAATGACACAATTTTAATTTTGGGGTGAACTATCCCTTTAAGAACTGCACACCGGAAGGTTCTTTAAGGAGCCCAAAATGGTTCTTCTATGGCATCGATTTGAAAACTCCCTTTTGAAATATGTATTTTTAAGAGTGTACCTCCACTGAGAGGTTGAACTGTTGGTTAAACTCCAGCAGATCTGAGCAGCCAGTGGAAAAGGTCGAGATTTACTCCGCGGTCAGCTGGACAGCCAGTTAATGCATGTGTGGGCAGGATGCGTTCATGGGTCAGTGCGTGCTGGTGATGTGTATTTTTTCGCAGGGGCCTGGGAATGGGAATACCTGGAGGAAGCTATTGCTGAAAAACTGAAGAACCCTTTGGCTGTAGCCCAGCTGATGGACAGGATACGCTCATTCGTTGGGAGAGAAAAGGTATCCGTCTGACAGACAGGAGGCGCTCTGATTATACAACAGATCTGGACTGTGGCAAAGGTTTTTTCTAATGATTTGCATGGCTGACCTGATTTCTCAATTCTAAATGCTCACAGTACTAACAGTATTCATCACCTCAGATTGTGCACTGTAGTGTCGATTCGTTCTGGTTGCAGGCCCCCAGGGACACACCCACACCCCGCTCTCAACAAGGTCCTTTGACACTGGGAAGCCTCTTCAATTCCCCTCTATACTCTGATGTCATCTTCATGGTGCAAGGCAAGAGTCAGTGCTAACCCTGCATGTGCATGGACATGTACACACACAGGCGCACACAATGGTGCATTGATTCAGAGTGCTCAAAGGTGCAAAGTACAAGGGAGGGGCTTGTGTTTGAGTCAGAGCTCCTCTGTAATGCTTGACTCCATGAGTGTAAGTGTGTTTTAAGAGGTCAGCTGTGCGTCTGCTTGCAGGAAGTGTGCTGCCAGCGCACAGAGCCGTGCTTGTGGCCCGCTGTGATGTTATGGCTGCCATGTTCAGTGGGAAATACGCAGAAGCACGAAGTCGTGTGGTGCCAATACATGGAGTCTCGTCTGATACCTTTCTAGCTTTCCTGGAGTACCTCTACACTGACACCTGCTGTCCAGGTGAGAGTGTGGTTTTCAAGGATTTTAAAGCAGTAGTGTCCAAACCTGTTCCTGGAGGGACACTATCCACCAGAGTCTAGTTTTAACCCTAATTAAACACACCTGGACCAGCTAATCAAGGTCTTCCAGCTTACTAGAAACTTCCAGGCAAGTGTATTGGAGCTGGTTGGCAGTGTTGCCAAGTCTGCGGTTTTCCCGCGGAATTAGGCTACTTTAACACTGTTGCCGCAGGTTGTTTTTCATGTCCGTGGATTTAAGGGACCACAATAACTTGATATTTAGCCCCTAAAATATGAATTTTACCAGGGGAACCCGCCAAAAAAACGTGTATTTTACCCCCTCGAAATGCGACTGGGCTAGTTTTGGGCTAGTTTAACTTTTGAGTAGCAATTGGGCAGGTTTGTTGTGAAAACCTGGCAACCCTGCCACTTGGAGAAAAACCAGAAGCAGGACTGGACAACCCTGCCTTAAAGGGATCATGTAAATTGTCTTCACCCTCACCCTCATGTCATTCCACACCTTCTGTTGAAGGTGAAAAAAAGTGACTAGTAGTCAAAATGACTAAATGTTGAGCAAAATAAGAACTGTCCAAAACAACATCAGACCCCATTGACTTTCACCGTATGGAAAAAAAAACAATTACATTTTTTTTTCTTTAAATGCTCTTATAAAATAGATAGTTCTGGTCCTGGATGCTGATTGGTCAATAAAGTGTTTCAGGTGTGCTAAAATACACTATGATTCAGAGGACTTAACCTTGCTACAATTTGAGAGAATAACCTAGTCTGAGTATCAAATTATGCAATAGAAAGAACTATTGAACACTTCTTACCTGAAAAAGTTGGAATTTTCCATGGATTTGCATGGCTGACCTGATTTTTCCAATGATAAATGTTCACAGTACTAACAGTATTCAATGATGAACTATCCCTTTAATTATTTTGTTTCATAAAATAGTTTTTTTTTAATTAAAAACTTACACAGCTGTTCAAAAGTTTGGGGTCGACAAGATTTTAAAAATGTTTTTGAAAGAAGTCTCTTATGCTCACCAAAGCTGCAATTATTTGATTAAAAAATACAGTAAAAACAGTAATACTGTTATATACTATTACAATTTTATTTTAAATAACTTTTCTATTTTAATATTTTAATTATCATAATTTATTCCTGTGATGGCAAAGCAGTCATTACTCCTGTCTTCAGTGTCACATGATCCTTCAAAAATCATTCTAATATTCTGATTTGCTGCTCAAAACATTTCTTGTTAGTATCAACAGTTGTGCTGCTTAAACGTTTTGTGGAAACTGTGAAACTTTTTTTTTTTCAGGATTACAATAGAAAGTAGTTTAAAAGAACAGCATTTATTTGAAATAGAAATATTTTGTAACATTGATCAGTATATTTTTTTCCAATAAATAAAAAAAATGGGATCTTATTGACTCTAAACTTTTAAATGGTAGTGTAAGTTCTTAATTTTTTTATCTGATTAGGTAATACTATTAATATTTACAATATGAAGTGAGAATAAAGGGGTTCTTCTGTATGTTGTGCCTAACAATGGACTTTTATATCCACTGTATTGTGCGACATAATCCATATGTTTCAATCACAATGACATGTAGTGATTTAGGTTGAATTTATCATTAAACAATGAAGGAAGGTTTAGTTTGTCAGATTGTTTCACTCATTCTGTCAATCAATGTGATGGATGCTTCCCCGTTCATATCAAGGACATTAAACAACACTGTTGAGAGAATAGATGCAAATAGAGACTGAGCTTGATTGACAGAGGGTGAATATGAACTGAGGTTGATGGAGGGGGAACCAGGAGGTGATTGACAGTGCTGTGTGTCTGTGTGTTCAGCCAGTGTGCTGCAGGCCATGGCCGTGCTCGTCTGCGCAGAGATGTACCAGGTGAAACGGCTGCAGCACCTGTGTGAGGTGTGTGTCTGCGCGTATCTTCAGAGTATGCCCAGTCGAGAGCTAGCGTCTACGGGCATCAGTGTGATTCGCTTACTGAAGAGAGCAAAGGTGAGTCTTTACATATCAACAGGGGTGTGTTTGATGACCTTTTGTTTGATAAAGGTGCCACTTCTTTGCTTTGAGTGCTTTGGACCCGTTATATCACTATGCTGTATACGAACATAGTTAACATATTTATATTACGTATTGCCTATTTTTTAATAATAGTATGTGAACCAGTAAGCAAAAGATACTGTATGTTTCAAACGGTAAAATACACTACCGTTCAAACATTTGAGGTTGGTAAGATCTTATGCTCATCAATGCTGAATTAATTTAATCAAATATACTGTAAAAACAGTAATATTGTACAATATTATTCAAATTAAAAATACCTGTTTTCTATTTTAATATATATATATATTTTTAAATCCTTTTGATGGCAAAGCTGAATTTTCAGCATCATTACTCCTGTCTTCAGTGTCACATGATCCTTCAGAAATCATACTATTATGCTGATTAAGAAACATTTTTTATTATTATCAATGTTAAAAACAGTTGTGCTGCTTAATATTTTTGTGGAAACCGTGATCCCCCCATTTTTTAATAACAAAAGGTTTGTCTAAAGATTGTCTAAGATTATTGTTATTTTAGCATTAGTTACATACTATCATTGTATTTATATATTTTTAATTTGGTGTTATTTTTATATTTTTGTTTTCATTTTAGTTTAATGTTTATTAATTTTATAATGTAGTTTTGTCATTTGTATGTGCTTTTGATGTTTTTTACCTATTATTTATATTTTACTTTCATTTATTTTTATTTACAGTTTAGTTATACTTCAGCTGAAAATTATTACAGGTAGTTGCCAAAGTTTTTCATCTATTGTTTATATATTTTTCAATTAACGAAAATTATTTTTTGATTGTTTTAGTTAACAGTAACAACATTGTTTACTACACATTTGATCAACTGTATTATGTCATAGGGTTTTTCCCTATGACATTTTTAGCAAATTTGTAAGCAAAATAGTATAAGTAGTAGACTATCCCGAAATACCATCTGTGATATGTCCAACATGTTTATTAGTCTCTAACATTCTATCTGATCTCATGTTCACTCTCTATCTCTCTCATCAGTGTCACAACGCTGACCAGCTTTATGTCTGGCTCCTCCATTTCATTGCCAATAACTACCTGATCTTCAGCCACAAGCCTGACTTCCTGGAGCTATCAGGTGAGCTGTCTGCTTGACCACCTGGAAAGGATGTTCAAGCACATTAGAACACATGCACACACAATCATCTCTAACTGTGACAAGCCAGATCCCAACGCCCTGAGAGCACTTCTAACAGCTGCTGCTGCACACAAGCCCATGCAAATCACTACCCGCTTCTGTCAAAGCTTCATTATGAAACACTGAGAGCAACTGTAAGGTCACTTTTGAAACAAATTAATCAACGTCACACCTAATTAGTATGTCCTGCCCTTCCACACGCACTTGGCAAATAAATAAAAGAGTGTCGCCTCGTGAATGGTGTATTTGTGAGTCAATGAATGGGACGAGCAAACTTTGACAGGAAAATATTTTATTTTCAGGTTTTTTTAAAGACTTCTAATTTCTTTTTTTTTTTTAAACATTCAACAAGACAATTACATTATTTTAATTGAAGAGCAAGGTGGGCGGATATTAAATGCACTGCTGTTCAGCAGGAGGGAATGTTGCAGCAATATTTTCCTGTGATGCTTTTTTTGACAGACGAGGAGCGTGAGCAGGTGGAGCGACTGCGCTGGCCCTCCAGAGGTTACCTACAGGAGCTCAGCGAGTACCAGCAACGCAGACGGCAGATCCGTAAGTCTCGCTGCAGCATCATGTGACCCCTTCTTGACGCCCTGCGGACCGGAAGGGAGGGCGAAAAACAGAGGATGCAAATTGGAGATTTATTTAAATACAGGATGAAAGAGACCTTTGTTTGACTCTTGGGTTGACAGTGGATTCTGATGTACTGTATTCACACACACTTTGACCTCTGACCCTGTGATATAAAGCAGACAGCTGTGAATTCACACTGGTGGATCCTATGCACTGATGCTCTTCTATGTGGATAATGCTAATCGAACGATTATGCCTGATTGGTGCAATAAACTTCCTCTGCGATGGATTAATCCCAAAGTATTAAACAGGGTAGGGTTGATCTTATACTCTCTCCAGAGACTGATATGTCACTCTCATGGTCAGCCATGTTATTTCATGGTGAGATTTCTTTGTTTCTGAATTAAGTGGTTACTCCGGCAATATGACTTGAATAAATTTCAAATATTTATTTTTTTTCCCCCATGAGATTAATTTGAATTTGATGCAACTATTTTTGTAACATGTACATCTGAGATTTTTATTTAAACTAATAACGTACAAAGTACGCATCCAGCATGTGGATCGCCTCTTAGTGCAGTTGGTATGGTCGACGTAGAGCCGATTCTGGCTGTCTTTAGTCTAGTCCAGTTATGTTGACCCTCATCTCATGCTGAATAAAGACATTTTAGAAGGATGCATGTTTGTTCTGAGAGTCTGTGACTTTAATCTAAACCATACAAAGTCATACAATGTAGCATACTATTGTTTATAATATTCATTACATAATGCCTACTGTTTAATATGTACTGCACAGTATTTAGTATTTCATCAATTAATTTTTTTTAGTGGCATCATGAATGTAACCAAAAATGGTTGAATTTTTAGCATTTTTATCTAATTTTGTGTAAAAATGCTGAACTTTTGGCAGTCTAATCAACTGAGTAAAGTAGATGTTACGTGATATTATATTGAAAATGGGAGGTCGAGCACATTACATCATTATGCATGTTTGCTCTGAGAGTCTTGGACTTAAATCTAAACCAGTGGTTCTCAAGGGGTGGGTCGTGACCCAAAAATGAGTCACAGGTCTGTTCTAACAGTCATTGATGGTGGGAAAAGCAATGATACTGCAGATGGAAAATATGTAGGGTAACAGACAACATGAGCCAGAGAGGGTTATTATAGTTGACTAAAATTTTGCTACTTGAAATAAAATAAACAAGTATAAAAATATCATTTTTTTATTTTCATTTAGTTTACCTTGATGAACTAAAATAACTAAAAAAATAATAATATATACATGTTTACTTGGCTATCTAAATGGGGACATTCCATAGGCGTAATGGTTTTTATACTGTACAAACCGTATTTTCTATTGCCCTACACCTTACAGGAAACTTTCTGCATTTTTACAATTTAAAAAATTTTTTTTAAACCTGTTTTACAAATGAGGACGTCCCCAATGGGAGGTTTTTGGAGATTTTGTCAGGTTTACCTCACTTTTGGGTACAAATTTGTCCCCAAAATATGGTTAAGTAGGTACACACACACACAATTTCAGTGATACTAAAATAACATTGCATTTAAATTGTCAGTCAAATATGGTTTGTGCTGACCAAAATGTGTTTTGTTGAGTGAATTACTGGCTGCTGAGAGAAAAGGCAGTTTCTTCTAACATTTCTTTGACATTTCTTTGTACAATACACAATTTTGAGATGGTGGCCACTGTCTAATGTAAAATCTGGGCCCTCTCTGAGGCTAAACCAGTTTTGAACCACTGATGTAATTGTTGTATATATTGTGCAGGGACGTGCAGAGAGTTCCTCAGGGGCAGGGGCTCAACTGTAAAATAGGGGCAATGTAAAAAATAATAATAATATATGTATGTATGCATGTATATACATGTACAGTATCTCACAGAAGTGAGTACACCCCACACATTTTTGTAAATATTTTATTATATCTTTTCATGTGACAACACTGAAGAAATGACACTTTGCTACAATGTAAAGTAGTGAGTGTACAGCTTGTATAACAGTGTAAATTTGCTGTCCCCTCAAAATAACTCAACACACAGCCATTAATGTCTAAACCGCTGGCCACAAAAGTGAGTACACCCCTAAGTGAAAGTGTCCAAATTGGGCCCAAAGTGTCAATATTCTGTGTGGCCACCATTATTTTCCAGCACTGCCTTAACCCTCTTGGGCATGGAGTTCACCAGAGCTTCACAGGTTGCCACTGGAGTCCTCTTCCACTCCTCCATGATGACATCACGGAGCTGGTGGATGTTAGAGACCTTACGCTCCTCCACCTTCCGTTTGAGGATGCCCACAGATGCTCAATAGGGTTTAGGTCTGGAGACATGTTTGGCCAGTCCATCACCTTTACCCTCAGCTTCTTTAGCAAGGCAGTGGTCGTCTTGGATGTTGGAATACTGCCCTGCGGCCCAGTCTCCGAAGGGAGGGGATCATGCTCTGCTTCAGTATGTCACAGTACATGTTGGCATTCATGGTTCCCTCAATGAACTGTTGCTCCGCAGTGCCGGCAGCACTCATGCAGCCCCAGACCATGGCACTCCCACCACCATGCTTGACTGTAGGCAAGACACACTTGTCTTTGTATTCCTCACATGGTTGCCGCCACACACGCTTGACATCATCTGAACCAAATAAGTTTATCTTGGTCTCATCAGACCACGGGACATGGTTCCAGTAATCCATGTCCTTAGTCTGCTTGTCTTCAGCAAACTGTTTGCGGGCTTTCTTGTGCATCATCTTTAGAAGAGGCTTCCTTCTGGGACGACAGCCATGCAGACCAATTTGATGCAGTGTGCGGCGTATGGTCTGAGCACTGACAGGCTGACCCCCCACCCCTTCAACCTCTGCAGCAATGCTGGCAGCACTCATACGTCTATTTCCCAAACACAACCTCTGGATATGACGCTGAGCACGTGCACTCAACTTCTTTGGTCGACCATGGCGAGGCCTGTTCTGAGTGGAACCTGTCCTGTTAAACCGCTGTATGGTCTTGGCCACCGTGCTGCAGCTCAGTTTCAGGGTCTTGGCAATCTTCTTATAGCCTACGCCATGTTTACGTAGAGCTACAATTCTTTTTTTCAGATCCTCAGAGAGTTCTTTGCCATGAGGTGCCATGTTGAACTTCCAGTGACCAGTATAAGAGAGTGAGAGCGATAACACCAAATTTAACACACCTGCTCCCCATTCACACCTGAGACCTTGTAACACTAACGAATCACATGACACTGGGGCCCAATTTGGACACTTTCACTTAGGGGTGTACTCACTTTTGTGGCCAGCGGTTTAGACATTAATGGCTGTGTGTTGAGTTATTTTGAGGGGACAGCAAATTTACACTGTTATACAAGCTGTACACTCACTACTTTACATTGTAGCAAAGTGTCATTTCTTCAGTGTTGTCACATGAAAAGATATAATAAAATATTTACAAAAATGTGAGGGGTGTACTCACTTCTGTGAGATACTGTATATGTGTATATATATGTGTGTGTGTGTGTGTATGTATATAATATATATATATATATATATATATATATATATATATAAAATGTAAGTTGATACAACTTACCTATAGTTTGACCTATAGGTCAAAAGTTTGGATACATTACTATTTTATATTTTTGCAAGAAGTCACTTATGGTCATCAAGACTGCATTTATTTGATCAAAATTTAAATATAAATATAAAAACCGCAGATCCAGATCATTCGACAAATTAGCTTGTCTGTCCCATGTAATTTTCAACCGATTTATGAAGAACGGAAAATGACCGCTCCACATTATTTTCCAATGAAATTTGAACTTGTGCCAGATCATGACTGGTTGGTGTATCATAGCCTATACATAGGACATGACAAACGGGCATTGATGAATAATGTAATATTTTAAAATATATAATATATGGATTTTTAATTAAATCGACACAATGGCTTTGATTATTGATGAAAAAAAGTTTCAAATATTGTTTGGTTTATTTTTCCTTATGTCAATCTATTCACGGAAATAACCATATGAGGCTTGAGGGCCTAGTTTCCGAACAGACTGTGAATATCAGTCAGTCAAGCAAAACCATGAGCAAAAGGCATGCAACCCACAGCAACGCCTCAGATTGACAGATATGTAAAAATAAACAGGAATTTTCAGACTTTTAAGCGTTTAGTTACTGTTTTGTACACACTGACATGTAAATTATCATTCAAATACATTTCGTTTTATTGACCACAATATCATTGGTATTTGTCTGAGAGGGGAACTTTTGAATAATTTTGAAAAAGGGCAGGGGCTTGAGCCCCCAAAGAGGGACTGTGAAGTATACCTTCACTGCAGAGATCCGATTGCCTGCAACATGCCTTCCAGTTTTCCAGAACGGTCCAGACCATCAACATCACTTCCTCCTCCAATGCACTGTTCCCCTATGAAGACTCGAGGAACCTGCAAAGAATACATGGAAAATACATGGATGTAAATAAATGTAATAAATCACATGGCAAACGAATTAAGCATATGACTAACACGCAGGGGGCAGGGCTAAAGCTGCTGGTCAAGCTATTGGTGACTCAGCATTTGTGTGAATAAGCGAGTAAAAACAATCTCACCATATTTACCTCCATAATAATAAACTATGGCAGTGAAAATTAACTTTAAGATTAAAAAAAAAAAAAAAGTGTTGTTTTAAGTTAATACTTTTAGTTGACTGTATATTTAGAATTAATGTAACTGTGGCAGTGTGACGTAATGACTGACGGTCTAATATAACTAAAATGTTACCATATATTATATAACACCATTATATAAGTACTCACGGTGCGCGCGCCTGTGATCTGTTGCAGATAGTCTTGCATGCTGCCCATGTCACTGCGTCCGCTGATGTCAATCAACTCCAAGTGTCCACTTTTGAATTTATACTTTGACAAAACATCCTTTGCGAGTACGCAGTAAGGACAGCTCGGCTTCAGAAACACAACTACTTTGTCACCCTTAATTTGCGCCTTAACAAATTCTGCCATTGCTCTTAACGTAACAAGCACAGCTGCTCACGACTCCAGAGAAGCCAAAACGAAACACTTATTTTCTGGGCTTTGTGAGTCGCGTACTTCCCCTCGGTTCACACCCTTCAAAGTAAGGGCGGGATTAAAATACACCACCCCTCGGTAAAGTTCAAAATGGGTTGGAGACTACTGGTGTTTATGAACGAATTTGGGTTTTTGAACGAATCTTTTAAGGGAACGAATCGTTCTCTTTCACCTTTGTTTATGATTGTCTCTTGTGTGTGACAGGCAGCTTTTTCTTGACTTCAAAGACTGACGAAGGTACAAACCAATAGGATTCGAGTGTAGACCGTGAAAGCGTATTTCATTGGTTGGGTCTATAAACCGATACGCCTCCTTGATTCATGTGAACAGGGGCCTGTACCATGAATCCGAATTAGCTGGCTAGCCAGGTAAGTTTCAGTTGGTTTGCGCCAACTCTGTGTTTCAGGTACCATGAAAGTGGTTTGGCTTTTAGCAGTGTTCATCGCCATAGTAACTTATGCTCCACAGGTTGTGGGGCAGGTAATGTTCTGGTTTAGAGATCTCAAACCGAAATTTGACCAATCAGCTTCAAGCAAAGTGACACGTCTGTGACGCAATAAAGCCACTCCTCCAGTTTCTCTTACTCCAAATTAAAGGACGTTACATAGTAAAACATTTTTAAATATAAAAAAATCATCAGATTTTTAGAGATTATTATTATTTTTATATAAATTATTTATATAATTATTATACCCTTAATCCATTACACAAGCCAGCTTAGTTTAATAGTAATTTAATTAAGCTTTTATTTTAAATTAATATAAACATACAGATAATATGCAATATAAATAAGTTTTAGAATCAATAGCTGTAAACATGACTACATATGAGTTTAGATTTTAAAGTGTTTTTATACCTATAAATATTGTCAACTCTATAACTTTACTACTTTTATGTACACATATATGATAAGGTGTTTTCTTTAAGTTTTCCTCTTTATGGATAAATCGTTTTATCTTGCTGTTTCAAATTCTTCATATTGTTCAATCTTTTAATCTTTGGTAGTGAATCGCACTGACTCTCTCACCAGAAATTAAGGCAATATGTAATTTCAAGGCATATGATTGGCTACTCATTGACAGAGTTGACAGAGAAAGTTGATGATCAGCTTCATGGTACCAAAAAAGCCGGATTGGACTGGTTTGGTTTTATCAACGCAAAACTAATCCTGTAACCCTGAGTTTGTTCAGCCATCATCATGGTACAGGCCCCAGGTGTTTGGAGCCGGAGCGGCACTGAATGAGATTTATGTAAAACATTACTCATGGTTATACACAATTAAGGAGATTGGTGTCACTCGGAATTTATATTGGCTATTGTTTTCTTATACCTTGATAAAAGTAAGTTAGGAAAATGCGTATTTTTCTAGAGTTGCTTGTAGACACTTATGTATATATATTTGTTTCGGAACGACTCGGTGTTGTTAACGATTCTTTTGGGTGAATGATTCAATGACTCACTCAGAACACTCAAACATTAAACATTTGTTCTAATTACTTGATCAAAAAAAAGAAAAAAAAAAGAAAGATGGACAGAGTTACTAAAATGGCACTTTACATGAGGGTGAGAATTATCATTTAACATATTTCAGTTGTATGTCCTGTTAATATCACTTAGATATGATTGCAAAATCTTTCAAACTGATTTTTAATATAGATATGAATTAGAGTGATACATGTTCTAATGAACTGTATAAAGTAATATGCACTCATAGGGGAAAAAAAACCCAAGGCAGATAAATGTCAAGTTCACATTTTATTGAACTGATTTAATACATTTTTAGGTGGACAGGTCAGGAATTCTCTTACAGTCTGAAACAACCCCCATCCCACCTTTAAAACAAGAGATGACAGTGTTATGAGATTCTTGGCTTATTATCCAACATTAACATCTCTCTTTAGTGGTGTCAGAGGCACAGTCTCTTCAAAAGGGAAAGAATACAGGTGTTGGTCACACATCACCAAATACTTCCAACCCAAATTACAACGATACCGAGTTTGATGTGTAGATGCACATTCTCCTTTCCAAGCAACACTTCTTTAGTGTCATCCCAAATCTTTAGGGTTCAGTGTGAAGGCTATTTGAATGCTGAGGAAATAAGCGTCTGCGAAGTAAAGTGCTGCTATAGTTCTCTGTTAAATAACCACGACTTGTATTTGGTTGTCATCAGACATTGCGTCCAGTCTATATACGGCGACTAAAATGAACAGAAGCTCACACAACAGAACATCTTGGGGAGTTTGATAACATGTAAGCCCCTAAAAAAAAAAGCAAGTAAGATGCCATCTGCCATCCCAAATACTGAAAACGAACATTTGTCGATGGTTATTTTGAGAATGGCTCACTCAGGTTTTTCAATTTCAATTTACAACACTGGAAAACAAAGGAAACACCTCCCAGTCTTTAACAATGGAATAATTGTGATCAAAAGAGGAGAGAGATGATTTGTTTTCAGATCTCAAAAAGACATCTTAAAATGTGCAAATACAATGCAGCAAGCCTCAAGAATCAACTACCCAATCAGAATCCACCATGGAGCTATTTGCTCCAGTGAGAATTTGCATAATTGCAAGCAATGTTTTTTTTTGTTTGTTTGTTTTTTTTCAAAGCTGATTCACAAAGCTGCATTCTGGATCTTTTCCCTAAACAAGGATCAAAGAAAATAAATATATCAAGACACTGTAAGTGTTCGACCACCTTCTTTTAGATAAAGTGTCATGTCACTCAGAAACGCATTTTATTCCAGACTAGATCAACATAGGATTGAAAGCATATTGGTTTCATTTTTATCACTTTTTTGGCAAAACTTCCTATCACACAGGTTTTGTAAACATAACGTTTCCCTTAATCTTTAAGAAGTTTATTCACTAATGATACCGTGAAATAAAGACTTTTATGCATATTTGATCAGTTTCTTTTTCCATACTCAAAATTCTAGCAATTCCTTTTAATTCAAAATGAAAACAAAAAATATATAATTCTATTCATATTTCATAAATAACTCTGTTCTGAGACTTGTAATAATTAATGAATACATTTGAAATGGATATACAGGTCTGCTTCTGCTCGATGCATTTTCTCAGAAATCAGTAGCACCTTTGCCCTAAAGATGGTACAATAATTTTCTTAAACAGAGCAGGCCCAAATTAAGAACATGTAACACGAGCCAGACTGATCCCAAAGGCTCTGGCTGTTCAAAGAAAAAAAAAAAATATATATATATATATATATATATATATATATAGCAGCTTTTTTTTTAGATTTTTGTTTTCCGTTTTTTTTTTTCCTCTTTTATATAATTTATATCCAAACCTCCTCCCAGAGCCTCTCTCTACCTGTAGTTTCTGACCCACAATCCTTCCCAAAAATGAACAAAACACTGACAATTTTCACTCACACGTTCTCTCTCACTCACACACACACACAAGCAAACATCGATCACACCTTCCATGAATGTGCGCTGGACCTGCGATCAGGTCATAATAATTTCTCCCCACTGCCCCGGGTGCTTGTAAGTCTCACTGACGCCACATCGATATATGTCTGTACTAATACCTTAAGGCATCATTTGCACTGTGGGTGTGAATACTGATGCTGTTCAAAGAAAAAAAAAAAAAAACAGGGCCATCGGGAGAAAGGAAGTCTCAAGGCTCTTGGAAACCCCCTCTTTTATGGCCACTTTTTCACATGTACTGGCTCGATCACCCCTGTGCAAAAGGCTTCAAGAAATACGAGCTGTAAGGCCCACGGTTTTGCATTGCGAACTTTCTTTTTGCATTCAAAAAGTTACATTTTTCTTTGTTGTCTTTTTTTCTTTTGAAAAGTCCTTCAAAAAGAAAGAAAAGGAACGAATGAAAGGTATGGGAAAGGAACATGATATAGAGTGATGAAGAAGGCCAGATATGGGAAAACAGGTGAGTGGGGAATCTGTAAATAGAATAAATAAGGAGCTGTTTGATCCCCACACTCCTCTAAAGATGGTCCTTCGCTGAAGAGCGCTCTGATTGGCTGAGGGGTTTGCTTGGTCCCTTGCCCTACAGCCAGGACTGCGCCCTCCGCTGGTCGAAGTCAGCGATGAGCCGCTTGATGTGGGCCAGTTTGTTGTGCAGGTACTCACAGCGCTGTTTTTCTTCATAATAGTTTGGGCTGTGCTGTAAAGCAAACATAATGTGTCAATTAACATACTATTTTTATTGTTTACTTGTGGTCTAAAGGACCCAGATGGGTAAGACATGCATAGTTACACTTACTTGTTTAATTTTTTTATATTCTTGCAGCACCTGTTCATGTACTTCCTGTTAGGAAAGACAAGACAAACACTACTTGGGATACAAAAATATACATGCACATAAATACACAGTTCTTTAAATAAAGAGCAGTATAAAAAGAACAAAAATGAAATCTTGTTCTCTTACCTGGTACTCTTTAGTTCCTGGTGCCAGTCGTCTACACTGGGTGTCCAGTTTTGTAAAACGACGAGTAACACTCTCTACACGGGCATGAAGGATGCGATACTCATCATATTCTGCGTTGAAGTCATCCTTATAGTGCTGCCTCTGATCCATAGATATCACTGCTGTGTACTTACTGCAATAAAACAATTAAGTAGGTCTCAGATCTTTTGCTCATTTCTCATTACATATAAATGCTGTCAATACACATTTTTCTGAAATTAATCGTGATTAATCCCACCTAACATTAAAGTTTTTAAATATACTTTTATAATTGAGAGCTATCAATTTTAACATTTATTAGACTTTAAAAAATAACTTCTAATTTAAGTGAACTTAAAACAATCTTCATATAAACCCATTATAATAAATGTCATATTTACCTGTGCCCTTCAGCAGAAATATACAGAAATTGAATTTGAAGTTATCAAACACTAAATTCTAAATTAAATATAGATGAATCCTTAAAGCTATAAAAGTTGTTTTTTTTCTTTGTCCTTTGATAAATAGACATCACAGCAGCTGGTTATTAGGTTATTTTGACTGTTATTTCTTTAACAGCTGTTGCTGCTGAACATGGCGTGGATCTGACACGCATCATATTTTCTCTCAACTCTTTTTACCATTTCTGACCCACTTCAAGTATTTACGTATTCATGAAAAATCTTAGCGCTGAGTTGCTCCTATAACAAAATTCTAAGAAAATTCTTAGAAATGTGGGTGTTTCCCCTTAAAATTAAAGAAAAGATCTTCATAAAGAAAAAGGTAATTCAGAAAGCATCTCAACCCTTAAAAGAGGTCTTAAGGTCCATAATTGTTAGGAGTACGGACGAGGACTTTTAAGAGGTTTAAGAGTTTCTTTAGCAGTGGAGAAAATGGATGAAACATGAAGAGGGAGAAGAATTGTGTTGCACACAATGCATGACAGTGAGTTAATAAGATGCTACACATTAGATCGTGCAGGGATCATGTTTGTGACCAATCTTATTAGAGACACGCTAACATCTCCGAGACTGCGCAGAAATGCCATAGCACCAGAAATGGATGTAATCACTACATTGCAAAAATGCAACAGCGATGATTTGGGTCTGCACCTGACAGCACTTTCAGAACCTTATTGTGTCGCTGTTCATTTCCTATAAAATACGTTAAGTATGACAGCATGGTAAATAAAAGAAAGAATATATATACATATATAATGTGTGAGTGTGTGAGTGTGTGAGTGTGAGAGTGTGAGAGAGAGAGAGAGAGAACCGTAAAACAGGAAATATTACGCCTGTAATTTCAAAGTGAAGGCTTAAAATAAACCCTACTCTTAAAAGCGCTCTTATTTCCTTCTTGGACAACCAACCAATCACAGTCTTCAAAAGACTGTTATAGCTAGCAACGGGGTCAGCCCCGCCTCCTCACTAAGATAAAAGTTTTTGCCTTTTTCTCGCTCAGAGTTGCTCTCAGATTGTTCCCGAATCACTTTTAAGCTAAGACTCCTAGTTAGAAATTTTTAAGTTAAATTAGGAGCTCTTTGAGAGGATTCTTAGAATCTTTAAGAATACGGGCCCAGGTCTCTATTATTGAACTGACGAGTTGAATCGGGTGTTAGATGAGTGAGACGGGGCTGCTCCAGGACAGTTTCGAAAACCCTTTCAGAGACATGTTTTTAAATGGGACTCATAAAACACAGTTTTAAGAGCGCTTTAATCGCCTTTTTGGTAACTTCATGACTAACTGACCACGACATTGCATGCACGTGGTTTATTTCGCACTTTAACATGAAATGATACAGGCGCCGCACGCACGGTGAGCGCAGTACCGTTTCTGCGCTCGTTTGACTCGCGCTGAAATTAAGCTGGAGCGCACGTCTGAAACGTCTCCTGTTTGATGTGGTCATAAAGACGTTCTGCAACTGAATAAATGCACTTCTTGTCAAGAGAAAAAGTGACAAACAGCAGTTGTGAGAGGGGTGGCCAACCCTAGCCCTGCCCCTGCGTTAATCACATTAAATATTTTTAACGCGATAAACTGAAAAAATTAATCGCCTGCGTTAACCCGCTAATTTTGACACCACTAAAATATTTTTATATTATATATACACACACACACACACACACACACACACATATATATATATACACATATTAGTCTATTCAAATAAATATAAATAAAAATAAATTATTAATTAAAAGTATAATTATAATGAATAGAAAAATTAAACATTTTTATAAAAGATAAATAATATAATTACAAATTTTTTATAATAATTAAAAATATATTAAAATATAGAACAAATGTATTTATAAATATACAATTATTTAAATACAATTTTATTTTATTATATTATTACTGTGATGCAGAGGGTTTATGCAGAATGACACACTATAAACGAGTCAAAGTTCACTCACACTATGTAATCAGGCTTTGTTGGGACTGGAAGTTCAGTGCTGTTGACAGGCTTGTCTTTGCCAGCTGTAAAGAGACACACCAGTCATGTACAAACATGGAAATCTGCCCTCTCACAAGCACACGTAACACACGATCTTTGTCTCTTAGGAACGGACTAACCTAAATATGTTGTTGTGAATTAAAGTTCAAGGGCCAAAGGCAAATGGAACATAAATCAAGCCTATCATCAGGCCTGACAACAAGCTTAACAAATCTTTCATTCAAAATTGCTGGCATGCATCTAATAATTTATTATTATTTTTTATAATAATCAATTACTCAATAATGTTAACACCACAAAATGAATAGGACATAGCAAAACAAACCTTCTCTGTCCGATTCGTGGCTGATGTTGGCAGGAATGTGTCTTTGTTCTGCCTCATTCCGATGTTTCTTCCTGGGCTGTGCTTCCTTATCGCAGTGATCCTCCTTTTGATGCGCTCTATCCCTCTTTCGGTCCTTATCCTTCTCCCTCTCTCGCTCTCCTTCTCGCTTCCTCTCTTTATCTTTGTGCTTCTTGGACTTCTTGGGCTTTTTGCTGCCATTGCCATCACGGCTGGCTGTTGGAGACGTGGCAGAAGAAACGCGGTGGCCACTGCTGGTGGAAGTGGTGGAGGTAATGGTGGTTGTGGAGACGGTACAGGTGGAGAAGGACAAGGGGGATGTGGTGGAAACCGGCTGGCTGGGCGGGCTGGGTGTGTGGCTGCGGGGGGCGTAGCTCTCCGAGGAGTTCCCACATATAGAGCTCTGGTCCAGGGGCAGGTCCTGAGACCCCCGGCCCTCCGGTGTACTGGGGGAGTTTGAACTGGAGCCTGTGACAGGGGGAGGGTGAAAAGAGGGTCCTGGGCAAGCGGCCGTGGGTGCGGGTGCGGGTTTTTTGTCCTCAGTCTCTGAAGAATTACGACCTGAAGAGGAGGGGGGTCCTCGGTTACTGAGATGGGAGATTCGGGGCTTCTTAGACATCAAAGGGTCAATGAAGTCAGTCTCAGGTTGTTTCTGAAGAGCAAGAAACAAATCATAATTCTTGGGTCTGCAAATTCATTGATGTGCAAAGAGTGGCAATTTTTGTATGTAGTTCACAAATTATATTTAAAATGCATTGATAAAAATATTATATTAAAAAGCATATTAATATAAAATAATTGTCCATAATATGTATTATTCATAATAATGTATAGATATCTTTTACTTTAATACATATATACTTTATATACATATTATATAATGATACAAAATTACATTTATATATTCTTTATTTAAATAATATTTATCAAAAAAAAAAGGGGGAAAAAAAGAAGAAAAATATCAATATAAAACTGTCATTTATACTGTAGTATATGTCTTACCAGTGGGGACGTTGGCTCTTTGGTTGGACTGCTGGAAGATACAGACTCTGAATTCAAACCTAATTTACTGTTGAAGGAAAAAAAAAAAAAAAAACTAATTTAAGCTTTGCCAAATACTCTTGGGATCTCTAGCACTGGCTCTCAAAAATGTTTCATGTTCAATTAAAGAGTTATTCTTCTTTTAATTGCATGTGACCGGTGAGTCTTACCGTGCCACGTTCCTGTCACATTGAACCCGTTCATCCTCCGTGTAGCCCGGCCAGTCCCTCTGGACCTCACGGAAGATAAACTCCTTCAGCGAATACGAGTTATCCTTAGGGTTTAGACTGGCCACCTAAAGGAATGGAAAATATTACATTGATTGGTTTCCCTTATCTGATTAAATACAGGACATAGGAACATTTATTTAAAAGGACCTCTTTTAATATTTAAATGGGCAAAAAAAAATAATTGAGAAGAGTGGCTGTTAAAATGGGTTTTAAATTTAATAAGTGGTGCTTGCTAAGGCAAGCTTGAATTTGAACAAACACTGAACAAAGCATTGAACTAACATGATTTTATGTTAAATTTAATGATTAGTACTGCTGTAACCATTTTTAATTTTGTAGGCTATATAGTCATTTTATTTTAAGCAACTAAACTACATATACACATATGATAGGAGGTTGAAAGCACACTTTGAATACTTGTTTAAGTCGGCATACTTAAGAGCGGCAGATACACAAACACTATAAATAGTAATGCAAATGGACAGTTAGGCAAAGGGATATAGTGTTACTTCTTACGTTACAACCCAGTGAGGGGACTGTTTCAGATTCTCAGTCATTTCCAAAGAAGGAGAGAAGCTTGTTTCATACTTCCCTTTTCAAAGCCTGAATTAATTCCTTCTATACTTCATAGACAAGGACAAAAACTACCATGGTATTTCTCCTTTGAAACTAGGGGGGAGAACCGAAATTGCAACTTCTACCCCTTTTGATGACAAAAGCCATTCAAATGTGACGACTGTCAACAGTATGACCTTAGATTAACTGAAATTAAGTAAACTGGTCTCCTCAGCATGAGCTGTTTGAGGGTGCATGCATGTACATAATTACTTTAATAGGTTAAATTTATGGTTGCCTAATTTGCCACGTGCTATACATTCAACTGATGTGAATGCAAGTCTTTGTGTTTGGGCTGTTAAATGGTGACTTGCATTACGTGACACTGTGCTTCCGCAATAGTGCCGAGTCTGTAGATCCCAACTGTGATTTGATGCTATCAATGCTTCAAGTCTCCGTGACTTATCGCGAACTAAAATATGTATGATTATGAAAGTCCTCAAGTTGCATTTACCTGTAGATTAGTGCCTTTCTAGTCTTTCATCTCGCTCTTTAAACATTAAACTAATATTTCAGGTTAAATACAAGTTAAATGCAATAGAGAGCATCAAACTAAAATTGAGGTTACAGTGGAGCATTTAAAATGGAAGTGAATGAGACCAATTTTAGTAGTCTTCTGTTAAAACTTGTGTTTTATTATAACATTACACCTGCTGTCAATTGAGCTTAATGGTTGCTTTAATTCTAAAAAGTGATTCCAATCCACAATTCCACTCTTACCTGATGTAGTGTAGAGCCCAAAGAGTTGCGGTCTTTCTGGCTGATGCCATCTCTTTGCAGTCTGGCAAGCAGCTCTAGTTTCTTGTAAGAGCGCAGGGCCAGAAGGTGAATGACACGGTCTCGGTATGGCCGCTGTGATACGGGGTTGTTGGTAAGGCACTTGCGGATGGTGTTGGCTGGGTTGAGGGGGGTGGTCTGCTTCCTCTCTGGAACCGGGTCGGGGGCAGACGGGGCCGGTTTTCGGTGCTGGACTTTTTTGTCTATGCCAAAACGACATTCACAGAGAGACAGAGTGGTTACAACGGTGCAATTTTTATCATTAAGATTTCACTTAATGAAGGTTTCACAGACCAAACCAGGATTAGGCCA
Organism: Onychostoma macrolepis; assembly: GCF_012432095.1. Taxonomy (NCBI): domain Eukaryota; kingdom Metazoa; phylum Chordata; class Actinopteri; order Cypriniformes; family Cyprinidae; genus Onychostoma; species Onychostoma macrolepis. The sequence continues at coordinate 21,951,391 of NC_081175.1, forward strand.
TAGTTCAATTAGGAAATTTAAGTAATTTTTATTAACATGTCTTGGAACAAACATTACTGGTGTGCATCTCGAGACAAACTAATGGCACTGATATATTTTAAGATTAGTCAGTGCAAGTTTATTTCAGTAGAAACAGCTTAGAATTACATTTTAGTCTGGGACTAGGCTTAAGCCTTGTCTGTGAAACTGGGGGAATACATGGTGGACCATGTTCTCAAGGACTAATTCACATACTATCCCATTCTATACCGTGTGCAAGATTAGGATTAATGCTAAACCAAGTATCCAGATGGTGCCTAATGCAGCCTACAAAACCTCATGCTTGCTTAATTTTTCTCAGAAGAGAATCAACGAATGCAAGACTGAAGTTGCACATTTTAATCTTGCAAAATTAATTTTAATCACTTACTGCTTTAGTATTTTTAGAATAGCCAAAAATAAGCATGTGAGCATTTAAAAGCAGCCACATCAGTCAGACGTTGAGTACACTGACACCATATTGAGTCGTGTTTATTTTAGTATCAACGTACAGTACCGTACCAATACTTTTTTCATCCCTACACCCTAAATCTAAAATTAGGATCCATACAAACAAAAGTATGCATTCTCAAAACAATGCTAAAGTACATACTTCAGAGTTTTAAGTGTCACAGATAAGTTTCCTCTATTATGAAATTTCTCACAAGTAGTGACGAATAGTGACTCTTTAACCATCCTACTTCCTACATCTTTCTCTTATGAACTCTCCCTTGGTTTGCCCAAACATGTGCCGATGACTGGACGACATCCAGAGGCAAACTTTCGCTGTCTCACCTCCAGCAGGTCAGGTGAAACTCTTACGTCAGTGGATAATAAGCTTTGGCCATCACACATGTATGGCAGACTGGGAGGAATCAAGGAAGGGAAGATCATTTAAACTCTGAATTATGACAAATCTGCACCATTTCCAACTTGCTTGTGACTCTCAGATTAAACAAACAAAAGTATGTTAATGTGGTTTCCTGAGAACCAGCTGCTTCAAAGCTTTACACCACAAACCCTCCTTCTTGCACTTCCTTTTGCTGTGTAAAATGCAAACGCACCACGATCACTCCTCCCCTGCGGCTTAGCGCCGAGGGATGGGGGTGAAACTGCCTTTTCCAGTTTTGTAGTGGAAGCCAGCTGTGGTCCGGAGAATGGGGGCTCCCAGAGGGGAGTGACAGCTGAACAGGTGCTGAGAGACAGGTTTTGTCTGGCAGGGGTGAAATATAATGAGCCACATTCGAGTGTTAGTTAAAGCCACTCTAAAAACCCTCAAGGGTTGTCTTTTTTTCCTAACTGGTGATACCGTTTTTAAAACATGAGATAAAACAGGTCTCTGGAGTTGCAGTTTGTAAAATGCTGATTTCATTTAACAACCTAAGCAGGTGACAATAGCCTGAGAGATTCAGTCTGTCACTTTCCACTTCCACTCATCTCTATGTGGGGCACGTTGGTAATCTCGGAGACATGGGTTGTGCCACGACTTAGCCACATCAGATAAATAGGATGAACTTTTACTTGCTTTTTCTCTTGACCCTAATCCATACATCACTCTCCGCAAAGCTCCCAATTGGTTTAACGCAGACGTTATGTGGTGGTTACAACTGAAGTGGCTGAGAGTTACAGGTCAAATGTGAAAAATATGAGGAGATCTGCATGATCACAAAATGGCACCTTAATTAGTCTATTTCAATCTAGAAATGAGCAAATTCATGTAACGATGTTCTACACGCAGATCTAAATTGGGATATGAAAACAGAAACTGAAAAGAAAACCCCATCCTGTGTAGATAATCATCAGATATATAGAAAGATTCTTTGAAACCGAAAAGTTTCGATTGAAACGCCAACCAAAAATTAAATGGAAATGCTGAAAATGTTAAACTAAACTGAATAGAGTTTTCACACTTGTTAACCTATGGTAATTTTTAACTTGTATTACTGTGTACTCTCCAAATATCAGTGACCAGAATGTGTTTGTGTGCATGTTACAGGAGATAAAATACAGTGCATTAATATCAAACCTCTGAACGGTCCTCCGGGTCTGATGAATTTGGTGCTGTTTTTGCTTTTGTCCTCCTCTGCTTTGGTCACTCGCTCTTTGGTCACCTGGTAAGAGTCATTGGTGGCACATACTGTGATTTTGTCTTGAATCGTTCCCAGGGAGGACAGATGGGGGACTCCAGAGCTAACGGGCACGAAGAGCGGTTACAATTGAGTAACGACAGCAAAATGAGCACTAGTTTTGACACACAAGAAACTTGCTCAGCCCTTACCTAGATATGTACTGGTGGATACACTCAAAGCTTCCTTGAGGATTGTCTTTGCCATAGTTGGACAGATAAAAGTCAAAGTTATGACAGCCATTGGAAGCGCCTTTCGTTGGGATTTTAATGCGCTGATAGGGCAGAGATAAAACAAAATGTAATTAAGTACTAATAGAGGTGATCATAAAAAAATAATATCAGCTTAGCAAAACACAAGTGAGCAACCTAGGCAGTAGACTGTTGGTGGTTTCAAACTTTATATTTGAAAGAAATATGCTTCCTTTTAAAAATGTTTTGATTAATTAAAGTAAAGCTGAAATAAAATCTAAATATTAGATTTAAAATAAATATTTATTAATTAGATTTAATAAATGTGACCCTGGACGACAAAACCAGTCTTAAGTGTAAATTTTTCGAAATTGAGATTTATACATCATCTGAAAGCGGTATAAATAAGCTTTCCGTTGATGTATGGTTTGTTAGGATCGGACAGTATTTGGCCGAGATACAACTATTTGAAATCTGGAATCTGAGGGTGCAAAAAAATCTAAATTTTGAGAAAAATGTCTTTAAAGTTGTCCAAATGAAGTTGATAGCAATGCATATTACTAATCAAAAATTAAGCTGAGATACATTTACGGTAAGAAATTTACAAAATATCTTCATGGAACATGATCTTTAATTAATATCATAATGATTTTTGGCATAAAAGAAAAATCGACAATTTTGACCCATACAATGTATTTTTGGCTAATGCTACAAATATACCCCAGCGACTTAAGACTGGTTTTGTGGTCCAGGGTCACAAATAAATAAAAATTAGAAATGTTGCCTTGGCAACTAACTGAGATTAAATAAGTCCGAGTTGAATTTGAGGTACTAATAGAGTAGAGATAATAAAATTACTAAAACTTAAAAAAAAAGCTAAATATATAATATTTAACAAAATTAAAAAAAAAAAAAAAAAAAAAAAAATCACATCACAAAAAAAAATTCAATGAAAACTGAAAAATATTTTTTAAAAACCTACTACTATAGTACATAAATAATATTTGCGATGCCCTTGACTGACAGTTAAGGGAGCTGCCGCCCATTTAGAGCGTTTCAAATGATTCACCTATGATCATCCATCACTGTTGATGGATGAAGATGGCTGCCTATATCGCAACTCACTAGGTTTTAAAACAGACTCATTGTGTCAGCGCAGTCAGAGCTTTGTAATAACATGTCGACAGCAGCATAGACACTAGTTAAGCACACCATGTCTTTAGAAAGAGTATTCATGAGCGTAAAACCGGAACCCTTCTCTCCGACCCAGTATTTATAGTCACGCAGCATCTGAAGTAAACTACAGCATGATGTGCAGGGTCAGAGGTTAAACAGGAGCTTTCACAGTGGAAAAGTGAGATGCCGCCCAATAAAACCGCAGAAGGCTGAGGGCTCTCTATTAAGACACCAGGTTCACAATTATAGATTGCTTTGATGAGTAACGCCCACACTTCAGCCTTTGAAGATACTCATTCAGATGCTGTAAAACTCATTAATACTAAGTCAACTTACCCCTTGAAGACCCTGAAAACGTATTGTCGCCTGTAAGGGCGGTGCATTCTGGAAAAGATGAAAACAATGAAAAACTTAGAGATTATTGCAACTATAATACAAGAATGGCATACTATTTCTGCAGAATGTAGTATTCCGTGAAAAGTTACAGTATGGGCTTTTTCTGCATTCACAGAAGGGCCTAAAATGTGCAGTTTACAACCAGACCAGATTCTAAGGAACACTGTATCCCACAATGCAATACACTCAACTTCACCTTCCATTTCTACTGGAACAGTATCAGCCGTGATTTTATACAGTACATATAGAGTAGGAATGAATTCAGGTTAATTCGGACATTTTTTCCCAGTCATCTCAATGGCAAAAATGTCCTAATTTACATGAATTCATCCCACACAGTCCAAACCCTTCACTTCCCTGCAACAATACACCTTCGGTTATATTCAAATACTGCCCAAAGCCTCCTCCATCTGCAAAGGCTTGTTTTACCAGATAAGTTTCATAAGCCCCCACCCCCAAGCACACTTGCACACAGACTAGATCAGATCACATTACACAGGAGTACGAAGAACTACGATTAAGCTCTCTGATGATTTGGAAGCCTAACCAGAGGTTCTCAACTCTCAAAAACGGGTTGAACATCTGTGATGATAGGGTTACAATGCTAAATAACAACTTTACATATAATCGTGCATAGTTAGGATAGTAACGACTAGCCGTTACACAAGTTAACATGTTGTTGGGCAATGCAGTTCATTGTAATTTTAATACATTTCAACAACTTGGTGGTTGAGTCTCCACGGTGTTCAGCAGCATACCAGCCTAAACCACATGTGACAAACAGCTTCCTTAGTGAATCAAACATTAAAAAAAATAATAATAATAAATAAATAAATAAATAAATAAATGAATACAGACATGCTTTAGCAATTAAAGATCTATTATCAACATTTAGAGCCATGCGAAAGATAAGGCACAGCTCCATGATCATCGCTGAGGTTCACACATTCCCTGTCTTTGCCCCGACTGTCTTATCCCATTGCCGAAAGATGAATAATGATTAACCACAAACTCGGCTGAGAATGGTAGCTGGTAGACAAACAGATCTGGAACATGACAACACGTGCACAAGACACTGTAAATACCAAATACTGAACATTATGAACACTTCAAGAACAGTTATTATTATGCCAAAGCTAAGGCAGATATGGTACGGATGAAGTACCAAGTAATCCCTTACTACTATCCGATTAATATAGGAGGACGCTAAGCCCTGGAGGATATGATAACTACATTCTTTACACCAACGTGATACTCAACACACGATTGTAATGTAACTTATGCGGTTTAATATTTTGTCGCAACATTTTTCGAATGTTTTCATGTTAGATAATGTCAACTGAATGGCATGTGCTTTGAATGAAAAAATAAAACTATTAAAAATGGCTTTGTTGATTGAAATAAAGCTGAAAAAATAAACTGAATATCTAAGATAAAAAAAAAAAAGTTAAATAAGTTTAATTTGAGGTAGTAAAATTACTAAAACTAAAAAAAAGCACTAAATACAAATATATATATATATATATATATATATATAAATCAAAAGTATATAAAATTACTGAAACTTAAATTAGAAAAATTGAACATATGAAAATAAAAAATTATTAAACTACAATAAAAACTATAATTGTGCTAGATAATATCAATAGAACGGCATGTGTTCGTGAGCTCCGAGCTTAAGACTCGTTCATCTGGCCTCCCCGATGGTGTGTTGTAACATTTTGAGTGTCAACCAAACTGCAAGTCCTAATCAACAAAGACAAACAGTGCCAGTCAAAAGCAGCCAGGAACTTGATGGATTACTAAACTATATTTAGTCGCAAACAGGCTTCAAGGTTCAACTTAACTCTTTTAAGAGGAATTCAAAACAAAATGTGTTGACTTTAACTTTATAGGTGACCCGAATTAGATGGATGGGGTGAATGTCCAATCATCTATAACCCAAAGCAAATCTTGGGCCTACCAGGATCTGGCCTTTCGGGATCGAGTGAACCATCTCTATGAACCCGGTGCGTAGTTTTTTTTTCTCCTTTTTTACAACGAGCCAGCTGTAGCTTTAAGTCAAACACTGCCTCGTAAGCACTTTGAGCAGTGTAGAGCTTTAAAAAAATCCAGACAATGCAGCTCTTCATTGAAGCTGCCTGATTTCTCCTAGTAAGCCAATAGAAACTCTTTCAACCTTTCAAAATGATTGAAATGCCCAGAAGGTTTTTTGTTTTGTTTTATCAATTTCCTTATCTTTGTCATATATTCATAACACTTTTACAAATCTATCTCACACATTACACTACTACTAGAATGATCTAAATGGACATGATAAGCAAACCCTGTGGTCTGACCTAGTTTAGAATATTTATCAAAATTACATGGTAGGAAGATGATCTGTGCACAATAAAAACTGTATATGCAAAAGTAAAGGGTTTCCCCACTTAGTCACCATGCCACACATCAAAAATACTCATTTCGAACCTGAATTAATTCACTTCTAATGTCGTTTAATATGAATACGGATGCCTAGCACATGATAAACGAAGGTTATAGCATAAAACGGCACAATTTGTTTTAATAAAACACATTAAACTCCTCAGGTGTGTTTATGAGTCTTCATAGCTAACTAGCAAGCGAAGCAACCATATTTAGACGTTAATTAGACAAACTCAAATGCTATTTGGTCTTATTGGGATTCTAAACCATGTTTATTTGGACTAAGAGTCGTGATTGTTAAACAAATAGCAAAAATATCGCCACATTTATGAACTTAATCATTGTTGGAGGACTGCCAGCTAGTAACATTAGCCATGCTATCAGCTAGCTCACCAAACTTTAATTTTCGTCAGTTCCAAAGGCTTTTTCACATGTAACACTAAACATTTACTTTAAAGAGACTGTAAACCTGATAAAATGATCGAGTGGTCGAAATGACAGACAACTGAATCGAAGCTTTTGGCTTGTAAAGAAAGTTTACTCTAACCGTTAGCATAGTAGCTCATCTTTCGAGGATAAAACACAATATAACATAAAACAAACAAAATAATTTCACATTTAACCCTTTAATATGACCTCTTTCAATCAGTGAGATTTCATAAATGTATTTACATTTACTAAATGTGGTTTGTGGAGTTGAAATGACATGCAAAGAGTTTATAGCAGGTAATGGTGTGTTGGCATTATGTTCACTCCCTAGAGTCTTTTTTTCTTTATTAAAAACCATTTTCCAATCAATTCTACAAGGGCAACAGCCAATTGAAAACGTTTATTAACTTTTAAAAGATGTTGTATTGTTTAGAAAGGAATAAAACATCATTTTTGATACATCTAATGCCTTTTTGGGCGAGCAAGCTGTCGCTCTCCCTTTCTCTTCATAAAACTGTAAGTTTCCCAGCACTCACCTTACAGTTTTGGTAGTTTTCCAGCGCTTTAAAGGCTGTTTCTGTCAGTTTGACATGTAAAACTGATATTCTGTCGCTCTTGCGACCACAGTTGAGTCCATATGTGCCATCCTCGCAGAGAGCTGCCATCATCTTCACCAGCCCTCCACCATAGTCCCTCTGACATACGTGCAAACTCTCTCTCTCTCTCTCTCTCTCTCTCTCTCTAATGCGGACAGAGGGAGGGACCTTAGCAAAAGTAAGTCCCTTTCTGCTCTATACTGTTAGAAAGTTAACTAGTTGGGTCTTTTCACTCTATAACACTTTAGGCTAGACGATTTTCCTTAATGTGCTTCCTTATTATTTTATCTAGGCTTGTTCCCTTGATAAACAAGCGTGACATGGTGTTTATGATAATCATCTGATGCTCTTTTATGCGTGTTATTTCCTCAATGCTTTTTATTGATAAAATGTTAAAATAAAAAAATTCTTGAAATGTTTAAGTTATGGATAGACAAATCTGTTGATATTTGGATATTTTGAGTTGAATTATGGTTAATATAAGTTCTGCAATAATTGTCTTTGAAATTCACTATTTAATTTACATTACAAAAATCTATTGTGTGTGTGTGTGTGTGTGTGTGTGTGTGTGTGTGTGTGTGCGTAAGACTTGTCATATATATATATATATATATATATATATAAATGACAAATATGTTAAATATTTATTTTTATACTTATTGTTTGTTATATTGAAATGTCCTAATTATTTATAGACCAATTAATTTGATGATATTTGGGATTATTGTGGATAACCATTATTTTTTTCTTACAGTAAATATTCTGTAGGAAATATCCATTTAACTTCAGCTTTTTTATATCATGTAATTTATATTGGCATTACATTTTGCTTTCTAGATACTGGAAAAACATTAGTGTTTAAACTATATTTTTCATTATTAAAATGAGTTTAGAGGCCTAATGGATTTGTTTCCTTTTTCTTCTGCACCCTGCCTGTAATTTAAAGGATTATTAAACACAAAAACAAACAAATTACACTAATTAATAGTATACCGTTTTAGGAGTGTTTTCGCCACCGTTGCTAAGATCAGAGTCAGATATGGTTTGCCGGCTGTCATACTTACCGCTCCCTGTCTTTACCACAGTGCTCCTAAAAACACTGCGATATAGGTGTCAAGCAAGTGTTTAGCCGGTTGGGTCCAGCCTGCAGGTGTATTATTGTACATGTCTCACTGTTTGCAAGCAGTGACAGACTGCAGTCATCAGCCAGTTGCATCAGGGTCATCCTGAGTCACAGTCGGTCCGTGGTTACATCACTCATACGGTAATCTGCAGGAACAAGTTGAACAAGGAACAACAGTTTCCAGGCATGATTGATAGACTAGGTATTTTCACATGTAGGTTTAACAAACCATTGCACTTTTTGTAATCCAGCAAACAAACCAAGCCTTATCGAAAACCGGCCTTTTAACAAGTTCCATCTGATCTGATGGTATTGATCATCTAGACTGGACTGGGCCAAAGTGTCAGCTGAGAAGGTCAACCGTTTATTCTTAAGCCTGCCTTATTGTAAAACTTGTTTGGTGGCTTCTGGCTATTTCCCCCAAGCATGCACACCTGCTGTGCCTCACAGAGTCACACTCTGGGACGGAGTGATTATACAGAGTGTTTTGGTGTGGTGCGGTAGTTTTAGGCTGGGTGCAGGGAAGCCACTGTGAATCCTTGAGATTAGGCCTGCATAAAAAAGCCTGCCACACCCTTGATTAAAAACTAGTTTATTTAGCGTTTAAAATCAGCCCCGCAATGCATGTCGGTCTAGAAGGCTTCACAGACAGAGTAATGGGATTATATAAGATGTGTTTGTAAAGGAACACTCTTAGTGATTTTTAGCTGAATAGCAAGAGTATTAATTAAGTGGGTGTTAATTAGTTTCTCATCATGCTGATGCATCTGTCAGTTGCACAATGGCTGAGGAGTGAAAACATTCAGGCACATTAAATTCGCCACATCTGATTACATTTCCTCTGATTTCCATGGCATTGTTGACATGCTCAGCGCAGGGTGTTGTCATGGCTGAATCCTGCACGATTGGGCTGCTTTTTCATAAAGCCTTTTTTCTTCATGCCGTTCTGGAACACAATAAAGAAGAGACAGGATTAAAGCAATTATTTTGGTCACCTCTGATTAATGAGAGAAACCATGACTTAGTAGAGCTTCTACTCTAACAAGTCAAACACAGAGAGCAAAAAAATGAAATCTAATAATCAGAAAATATATTTTCAGAAGACGTGTGTCAACAGTATTATATTGCATATATTATATATTTACATTTAGCAATTTAGCAGATACGTTTATCCAAAGCGACTTACAAATGAGGATATATAAAAATATATATATATATAAACATACGTGTGTGTGTGTGTGTTATATCAATATTTGCACTGTAAAAAGTTCTTAGAAATGTACTGTAAAAAAAAAACTGGCAGATGTGGTTACCAGAAATTTACCGTAAAAAATATGGTAACAATATTTTAGGTTAAAGGATTGAACTTAAATTTCAGCACCCGGACTCTTCTACTACGAAGCCATGCTGTTGTAATAGCTGCAGTATGTGGTTTTGCATTGTCCTGCTGAAATAAACAAGGCCTTCCCTGAAATAGACGTCGTCTGGAGGGGAGCATATGTTGCTCTAAAACCTTTATATACCTTTCAGCAGTCATAGTGCCTTCCAAAACATGCAAGCTGCCCATATGCACTTTTATAAAACGGTTAGTAGGGATGGGAGGATCGATCCTAAAGTATCGATACTTTCCATACTGATGTTATATCGAAAGGATCGATCCTCACATAAAAATATTGATTCTAAAGTGCATTTTTTAACCACCAATCTTATTTATCAAGAAATTCGGTGCATAAAATAAGCTTCTAAGTGTTAGTCTAATTGTGTTATATAGAGCTATTTCTCCTGCTCATCGGAACACACGCAAATGCTGAGAGACAAAACCAATCAATCACAACGCATGGCTCAGTCACAGTGCTTGTTCAAATAGAAGCATAATTAGCATAAGTAAGCATCAGAAGCATAAGTAGATCTTAAGAAACCATTGCCACATTATTACATTACATTACATATTGTTACTATGTATGAAATTAATTCCGAAAAATACATCACGGTTTCCACACAAATATGAAGTAGAAATAATAATCAGAAATGTTTCTTGAGCAGCAAATGATATTAGAATTATTTCTGAAGGACCATGTGACACTGAAGACTGGAGTAATGATGCTGAAAATTCATCTTTGATCACAGATGCATTTTAAATTACATTTTAAAATATATTAAAATAGAAATAGTTATTTTAATGGTTATATTTTACAATATTGCTGTTTTTACTGTATTTTTGTTCAAATAAGTGCAGCCTTGGTGAGCATGCGTCTTATTTAAAAAATATTACAAAATCTTACTAACCCCAAACTTGGTTTATTTATGTAATATTTATTTTAAATAGGCTAGTTTGTGCAAGTAAATTTATTTAAACTGATTGTTAAAAGTTCAAATGGATTGTGTTAGGTTCTGTAATTCTGTAATTGCTGTTAGTAAATCTGTGAGAGAAAAAATATGCTGAAGTTTCACCTTTAGGAGTACAGCAGCCTGGCAGACTTTTACAAAAATTAACCATGGTTTTATTACAGTGACCACAGTTTACCTCAGTATTTGTAGTAAAACTGCAGTAACCACAAATTTACCATGGTAATAATAATAATAATAATACATTTGAGTACTTATGTAACACATGTTTATTTTTTCATTAGGTACCCTCAAAGGTGCACCTTTGTAACTTATCTACCCTTAAAGCATGCATACTTGTATGGTACTAATATGCTCCCTTTTAGGGGTATATGTGCACCTTAGAGGTTACTGTTCTATTAGTTAGTTCTATTCCTCGATTCTGATTGGTCAGGAGCTCAATTTTTTTCACAATACAGCACGCTTCAACCAATGATTCTGTGCATCACTGATCAACACCCTTAGCAACTGCCCTTAGCATACATAAACAATCAATAATATAGCTGTTCCGTGTATAATGTATTTCGGCAATATTAGCTGTTTGTTATTTATTTAATTAAGTATGAGTGACCTCTGTTGGCGTTATGTTGCATCTTTCATTTAATTTTGAGACCACGCCCTTCCCCGTCTAAACGCTTGCGGAGATATGTTAATGTGTATGCGGTGCACGTCTGTGTGAAAGCCCACAGTTTCAGAAGTGAGGAGGGAAAACATTTATTTATTAGTTTTCTTTTTCAGGTATGATTCTGTATGTCTACATGTCCATCATTTTACACTGTAATGACGCTTGCAAACTCGCCTTGTGCCGCGAATCGGTCCGTTTTAAAACTAAAAAACAGAAAACTACGGTGGCCAAGAGAACTCAACGCGTTGCAAATAGAAAGAACACCTGCAAATTAAGAAAACAACTTCCTCAATTTTACAACACGCGCTGCAAATGCTCACAACACAACCAGAAACGAATAAAATTCTTTATTTGGTTGTGTTGTGAGAATTTGCAGTGCGTTTCTTTATTTGTTTGTGTTGTGAGCATTTGCAGCACCTGCTGTCAAATTGATGAAGATGTTTTCTTGATTTGCTGATGCTTTTTCTATTTGCATGTGTTTTCTGAAGTTGCAGCGCGTTGAGCTCTCTCGGCCACTGTAGGGAATACAGACGTTTTCTCATGCTGAGAGATAAGCAGATGTGTGTGAGAAAATATCATATATGGTGTTAAAAACTTAAGGACAGCACTTAACGAACTTGCTTCAAAAAAAGTAACATTTCAATACATAAATGTTTGGTTTCAATATTGTTTTATTGTGTGGTAACTGTTTTATAAAAGTAATAAGGTACTCGAGGCCGTGCTGTATCGTCACGGCTGAAGGGGGTTGTTAGGCACGACGCGAATTGCTTACATGCACCCCCATACCGCCAGAGATGCTGGCTTTTGAACAGAACGCTGATAACACGCTGGAAGGTCTCCCTCCTCTTTATCCCGGAGGTCACAGCGTCCGTGATTTCCAACAAGAATGTCAACTTTGGACTCGTCGAACCATAGAACACATTTCCACTTTGAAACAGTCATGAGCCTTGGCCCACTGGACGGCGCTTCTGGACCATGCTCACATATGGCTTTTAGTTGGCATCTGCAGATGGCACGGCGGATTGTGTTTACCGACAGTGGTTTCTGGAAGTATTCCTGGGCCCATTTATTAATGTCAATGACAGAATCATGCCGATGAGTGATGCAGTGTCGTCTGAGGGCCCGAAGACCACGGGCATCCAACAAAGGTCTTCGGGCTTGTCCCTTACGCACAGAGATTTCTCTAGTTTCTCTGAATCTTTTGATGATGTTATGCACTGTAGATGATGAGATTTACAAAGCCTTTGCAAGTTGACATTGAGGAACGTTGTTTTTAAAGTATTCCACAATCTTTTTATGCACTCTTTCACAGATTGGAGAGCCTCTGCCCATCTTTACTTCTGAGAGACTCTGCCTCTCTAAGACATCCCTTTTATAGTTAATCATGTTACAGACCTGATGTCAATTAACTTAATTAGTTGCTAGATGTTCTCCCAGCTAAATCTTTTCAAAATGTATTGCTTTTTCAGCCCTTTGTTGCCCCCGTGCCAACTTTTTTGAGACCTGTAGCTGGCATCAAATTTGAAAGTCTTTTAGTTTTCATTTTATTCCAATTAAAAAAATGTCCCAACATTTCCGGAATTCAGGTTGTACTAATAGACAATTCAAACATACCAAAAGACAATTCAAATGACTTTTCATCTATCATCAGATTCTTATGAGATTTATGGTAATTATATATAATATATATATATATATATATAATATATTATAATAAACATATGAGACAAAGTCGGTTCTTAAATGAAACATGAAGCTTTGCAAGCGCAAACTCTGAGCAATGCATCTTCCTCTTGGAGATTTTTCTCTGCTTGTGTTTATCAACAGATATTTAACATTGTTCAAATGGGTGTGAGTGTGTGTGTGTGTGTGCAGTCTCCTCAACTCTTTCCGCTTACTTTAGCTGCTTGGCATTAGATTACAGACCTAGATTGTGGATCTTTTGACCTTAGTACTCCATGTGGGACCAAGACACATGTCTGCGTCCACAAGTAGAGGCCAAAAAATGTGAGATAAACGCACCTGGTTTAATAAAAAAAGGGACTGTAGTAGAGTTGAAAAAAGTCACAAAGATTAAATAAATTAATGTTACAGGTTAAATAGAAACAAACTAAAGCTCTATTTTTTCAAAAGCATAGACATAAAACAAAATTTATGGGTTAACATGATACTATAGCTAACCCATTTCATGAGTTTCACTACAAGAAGAGTAGTGCTAAACTAAAGTAGGCTACTGTTTACATAGAGCAAACTCCACCCACTTGCTCATCAACGGATCCTCTGCAGTGAAAGGGTGCCACAATAATCCACAAGTAATTCACATGACTCCAATTAGTTAACATCTTGTGAAGTGAAAAGCTACATGTTTGTAACAAACAAATCCATGATTAAGGCATTTTGAATTTCAAATCATCGCTTCCGCCCAATATATGAGCCATAATAATGCTTTCTCCAGTGAAAAAGTCCATCCCCTGTTGTCTTGACATAATTGTTTAGAACTGTTTTGGATTGATTTTTACTTGTAAACAGTGCTTGATCTGTGCATATTTCTCTCTTTATTCAGACAATTATTATGGATAGAGGACCTTTAGCTGGAAGCAATGATTAGAAGTTAATGATTGGATCTTCTTAATGATGGATTTGTTTCTTATAATCACACATCATTTCACTTCACGAGACATTATGGACTGGAATCATGTGCATTGCTTGTGGATTATTGTAATGTTTTTATCAGCTGTTTAGACTCTCATTCTGACGGCACCCATTCACTGCAGAGGATAAAAAGTTAATGAGCCCATTTGTTTTGCTATCATATCTTTGCATATTTATTATTTTAATATAGCGCTGTGAACCCGTTTTGAGTCACTAGTTGAGAACCACTGCTTTGATGGTTGAAAGCCTGTCAGTGATGCCTAAAACCTTCAAGCCACTGTACAAATATGCTAATTCATTGCTCTGTCAACACAGCAAGTGCCATGCGAGGACACACAAAGTACTCTATGTCAGAACAGTCAGTCTCTCAGGAAGTACACGACGAGTTGTTTAAGTGTACAGGTGATGATGTTGTCCCGCTGTCAGTTCCTCTCTGCCATTTCCGGAATTTTAAAGGCCTAGAAACTGCAAGGGCCTGTTAATGTTTGACCATCATCTGGAAATACAAGTGGCACCAGCTGTATTGGTCCTTATCACATGGAAACAGTAATATATGAGGCGTATCTCTCAACAGACACTGATGGTGTGGCCACTCTCATGTTTCAGGCAGGTCTCTTTTTTTACGCAAGTTGTAGAAGATATTTATGAATGACTTTCAAATGCATACTCATTTTAATTTATTAAGTTTGCATTTAAGGAATTCTTTGAGGCAACAAAGAGCAGAAATTAAGAGAATATAATATTACAAAATGTATTTTTAATGTAATCAAAGCTATATGCAAACAAGACAAGACAAGACAAAATAAAATAAAATGTCCCAAATGGTGTTTGTATAATACTGTGGCCCTCCTTCTATAAAATAAAATAAAATAAAATACATCTGTATAATATTGTGGTCTCTCCTTAAAATAAAATAAAATAAAAAAGACATCTGTGTAATATTGTTGTTGTCACGTGTTTGTGTTCCTGTTTGTCCTTATTTGCTTTAGTTCCTGTTCTCATTAGTTTATCATTGTTCATTCTGTCCACCTGTGTTTATTAATCATCTTGATTTGCTCCTTTGGTTTGCCTGTTCTTTATAAGCCTTCAGTTTCTAGAATTTCTTTGTTTCAGATTTGTGTTGTTTTCAATGGTCCACATGAGTTGATGTTTATTAAAAGTATCTCTTTCTTTATTCCTGCCTGGTGCGTCTTCACTACAACCATGACCGCGTGACAGAATCCGAGACCCATACAGAAAGTGTAAGCGGCGTTCCCTCTCCCCTGTGTTTATTTTTCATTTTTTGAAAAGTCTTTTGTTTTCCTGTTTTGTTCCTCCCCGCGGCGATGGAAATAGCCGCTTGCTTTTCCACCCTTGCCCGCTGAGATCTCCCGCTCGTGAATATGCGGCTGGACGACGTGATGCTTAATTCTATGTTCTGGTTCATGGACCTCCCAGACACCACTGAACTGAGCTGGAGGGAAGGGATCCTCCGGTGTCTGGAGAGCGTCCAGCCCTGATCCAGAACCAGCCTGCAATCCAGCCCGTCAGCCGTTCCCCAGTCAAGCCCGCTGTCCGCGGCTCACTCAAGCCCGCCGTCCGCCACACATGTGCCCCTAGGGATACTGGTGGAGTATGAGGGGATGTCTTGGAGTCCAGCCCCAGAGCTCTCTCCAGTGTCGGCTCCAGCCCCAGAGCCCGTTCCTCCAGAGCGGCCCCCAGAATTCCTCCGGGCATTGGAGGACCTAATTTCCCTCTGGAAATTTTTTTTGGGGTGGGCCATATGCACGTGGTGGCCGAGCTGGCTAAGACCACGGAGGATCCACCATGGCCTCCAGAAAGGCTAGCTCCGCCATGGCTTCCTGATCCACCCTGGAGGCTCTCCTTGTCTCCACACTGTTCCAGTCCTACACCTACAGGGTGTTCTCTTTGTGTTGTTTTTAATGGTCCACATGAGTTGATGTTTATTAAAAGTATCTCTTTCTTTATTCCTGCCTTGTGCGTCTTCACTACAACCACGACCGCGTGACAGTGGTTCAATGAAATGAGATAAAAATGTCCCAAATGGTTGTTCATATAATATTGTGGTCCCTACTTCTATAAGTAAATAAATACATAAGGCAGTTGTTCATATAATATTGTGGCCCTCCTTCTATAAAATAAAATAAAAGGCATCCATATAATAACATGATTCCTTTAATACATCTATGCATATTTTTCACTCAGTGAACTGTCCAATCCCTTTTCCACATGATTTGATCATTCATGTCTGTAGCAAGAATAGTGATGTTTTTAGCAAGCAAATTAAAAGAGAGCTCTCTCAAGCATTTTTCTAACGAAATCATTCTTGAGGTTTTGCAAAAAAGTCCACAGGTTATTGAGAAGCATGTATGAGAGAAATACTAATTTTAAGGCCATAAACTCCCTGGCATGTTGTTGTGGAGCTGCATAATCTTGCAAATCCAGTCTCAGCACATTTTCATAACTTCCAAACACCTTTCACTTCACCTCAGGCTGGACGGAATTACCAAACGGAATACCACAACATTCTGATGATTCCAGAAAAATGCAAAATGCTTCCTGTGAATGCAAAGAAGAAGATGAGATTTACAGTGAACTAGAGAGAGAGAGATTTCATTGGCCTCCCTTGTTCATTTCAGCCCTCTTATCTCTCATCCCCAGCAAGTCTCTTTATTCGCACCTGTTCCATCAGTTTTAATATAATGTTTTCTTTTCATTTTCCCACTCTTAACTCTGCGTTTCCTGTTCTTTATTTTCTGTCCTCACTGCTGGTTCTCTCACACAGTATCTCTGCTTCTTTCTCATCATCTGACTGGTGGAATCTGTTTCTCTGGCTCTCGTCCAAAGCAGCCAGATTTGGAGGTAAACCGGGCAGAATAAACTCCAGGAGGACAGTTGATTACAGCAAAGAGCAAAAGAAAATGAGAGAAATGAAGAGAGAGTGTAATTGTAACCTGTTTCTCAGCAGAATCTTAAAAAGTAGAATATGTTAATGTAATGTAGAATTTAATTTCTCTTTGCATTTTTAGCCAATTGTGGTACAACATGTTGCTTGCAAATAAATATTGTCAAAATACAGCTTTAAAAGGCTGTTAAATGTTAAAATAAATATAAAAGATTATATATAAATATATGAAATATTTTTTACTTATATATTTATGAATAAAACTATACATACTGTATATAAATGTAATTTTACCCTCCAAAAACAGGCAAATCATCTACTATATTATAATGAAATATCTGCAATTTATATGTTGCTTGTAAAAAAAAAAAATACACGGCTGCATTAATTGGCTGTTAATATGAAAAGATGCTATTTTTTAAATAAATTTAAACATATATACACATACACATTTAAAAATTTATTTATTTATTTATATATAATTATTTTATTATATATTTATTTGTATACAAGTCTCTATACATTTTCCCATCTAAAAACAAAAACAAATAGTCACTCTCAAATCATATTGAGACTATTATATTCTGTCAGCTGCTTTAAATGTCAATAGGGAAAGATGTTGTTTGCAGCCAGATGGTGTAGTTGCAGCATCTACCAGCAGGGGCAAATTCAGATATGCTAACTAGCAACACCTTTCACCAGATGGGCTAAATGTGTTTCGGCCTTGAACTTTGCAGTTTTTAGTGTGCATTTTGCATCACAAGATGGCGCCATGTCTCTTTATGTCATTCCAAACACGCAAGTCTTCAGTAAAACAGACAAGTGAGAATATTAAACCAAAACCTAGCCAAATTCTCACAGCATCAGCACACTGAGAAAGCAAGTACAAAAGCTTCTTCGCCTATCTAAGTGTTTACGTGATCTGACTTTTAATTTTTGCAATTACTACTAGAACAGTTCAGGCTGTGACTTGTCCTCTAATTACTGTCATAATTCATTGATTTCAGTGGGTTAGGCTGTTGCATGCCCTTTAGCAAGAATATATTGGCCAGTTTACAGTATACTGAGGTAATATTTGGACATGAAGAATAGCTGTTACACAAAGCTCTCTCACAAGCCAGAGATGTTTGCATTATTAATGAAGTAAGCAGGAAATGAAATATTCACTTTCTTTCTCTACACATATGTGTATGTTATTGAAAGAAAGCTCTTCTGCACACATGCGCATATATATATATATAGATAGATAGATAGATAGATATAGATATAGATATAGATATAGATGTGTGTGTGTGTGTGTGTGTGTGTGTGTGTGTGTGACCCTGGACGACAAAACCAGTCAATTTTTTGGAATCTGAGGGTGCAAAAAAAATCAAAATATTGAGAAAATCGCCTTTAAAGTTGTCCAAATGAAGTTCTTAGCAATGCATATTACTAATCAAAAATTATGTTTTAATACATTTACGGTAAGAAATTTACAAAATATTTTCATGGAACATAATCTTTACTTAATAACCTAATGATTTTTGGCATAAAAGAAAAATCGATAATTTTGACACATACAATGTATTTTTGGCTATTGCTACAATATACCCCAGCACCTTAAGACTGGTTTTGTGGCCCAGGGTCACATATATGAAAACATGCTTGCTTATTAATATTAAAGTCATTTAATATTAATACATTAAACTATGTATTTTGTAAACAACTTCAGACAGGTGTAAATTGGTATAAACACTGAGCACACTGAAAAATTACAGGTTGCTTGTGGGTGTAAATGGTCACGTAAAACAGTATTTAAATATACTGCACAGTTCATGGTACACCAAGACTTCTCTAAAAAAAAAAAAAATTATAATAATTAAATAAATAAATAATAAAGTATGTGCTGATCCATGACAAACATTTATTAAGTCATTTCTTTTTTACAAACTGGTATTTCCAGCAGTTTCAGATTATATATTTAAAAAATACAGAACTGTGGTTTCTAATTTACGTTTTGCACTCAAACTTATTTAACTTAACATAGTTAACTTAAAAGGATAATTTATAAATAGAATAGAGCAGGAACATCCAAGCTTGTTTTACAAATGCAAATCACAGACGATCCCTTTCAGAGCATCATCACAACAGCTGGATAGAGTTTATTGGAAATAAGTCCAGAGACATTCAGGTTAAAGGTACAACATCACATGAGAGACAGAATTGCGATTTAGGCTTATGAGGTAAATGGTGATATAATATATTAGGGTTCTGTATAGATATTACTTCTCTTTACTCTCATAAACTACTATGAACTCTTAGAAAAATAAAACTTTATCTTTGTTTTATGAATTTTGAATATAAAATCAGTTGATACATATACTCAGTTTCCTGGGATGTACAATTATTTTTTGAATGAGTTCTAAAATCATAATTATGTCTATATAACTATTTAGAGATTATTTTGAAAGCATGTGTTTCTAGAGAGAGCAGGGAAGAGGTACATGGTAAAAGTTGTGCAAAAAAAGGGCAGAGAGATTAGGCTTTAAGGTGTCCCACAGGTATATGTCCTCGGTATTCTACAGTTTAATGAATGATAGTTCTCTAAACACTGTCATCCTGAGCGTTATACGGTGATCTATAAGCACTCAGTAGAACCAGGTGTTACTGATGTTCTTTAGTCTATGAACAGGGTTTCCCAGTTTTGTTTTGTTTTTGTCAGCTAAACCACCTAAGTTGTTAACTGGAATTACCTGAGATGTTAAGCAGTGTTAGTTAATTTTTTTTATTTTTAAAAAAATATTTATTAAGTATACATTTAATGACTCTTTTTTCTATATATATATTTTTTGGACTATTTTTGGAATAAACAAAAAATAAAGGAATTTTTTTTATTTAAAAATATATTGTGAGCAAAACAGTGTAATTTTAGTATCATTGATATATTATTAAAGTTTTTGTATATAATTTTATTTTTATATTTTCCGTTTTTACTTTAATTTGAAAGTTTTATTAATTTTGTTGTTTGCCAGTTGTATTAATTTTTGTTTTCTGAATGTCTATATAGTTTTTATTAATTTTTATTTATTAGTTTTGTTTTAGGTATTTTAATACTTCAATTTAAACTAAATGAAAAGGAGAAATGTTGCCAGCTGAAATAATACTGTATTTCAAGTAATGAAAATATCTTTGATTCGAATAATGAAAATGTTGTTTTAGTTAACAACTAAATAAATTTAAAAAATTAAGATGAAGCAGTAGTTTCTGCTTAAAGAATTTTGGACAAACACTGTTTCACCTACAATACATAATTACCTTAACTATCAAATACATTAACTATCGCAATCAATATTAACTTGGCCAATTTAGAATTAAACAGTGAGTGTACATAATTTTAAGTACAATTTTCTCTACAGGTTAAATATTTTAAAGAAGATAAAGTAACTTAGTGTCTCTTTCATTAGGCATTGGTACTTCCTGTAGTTCCATCATTAACCCCTAGGAGTCCACAAACCCCAGTTAGGAAACCCTGCTCTAGAATAACACTATAAGTATCGATTTGAACTGTGAAAAGTGGGTGTTACAAACCACTGTAAATTAAGAGAAATTTGTGACATCAGTCAAAAAGGCAAGTCGTTGTAGAGGCGGAGAGTGAGTTATATTTTGTTAAAATATTAAGACAAACATTTATTTATTTGGAATAGCGTGCACTCACGAATCGTGCACCATGACACAGAAAACGTGCATAGAGTAAGGTCAATTGGGTCAAATTTGATTTGATTTCACATCGACTTTAAGGAATAACCCATCCGAAAATGAAAATTCATTTACTCACTTTCATGTCATTCCGAACCTGTATGACTTTCTTTTCTCTTTTTTGGAACATGAAACAAGATATTTTGAAGAATAATGGTTTCGGTACCATTGACCTCCAAAGCATGATCAAAAATACTAATGGAAGTCAATGGAACCCAAAACTGCTTGGTTAGCAACATTCTTCAAAATATCTTCTTCTATGTTCAGCAGAAAAAAAAAACCATTTAAACAAGTCTGTAAAAACATGAGGGTGAGTAAATGTTTCATCTTTTATTTTTTGGCGAAATTTCCATTTAAACTGATTCTGCGAAGATTGACACTTTCACAAATTGTTACAATTTACAATCATCGTCTTTATAATAGAATATTCTCATAACATCCTAATGTAAACGTTTTATAGCATGCAGAAGTTGGTGGCAGTGAAGGCAACATGAGAAAAATTATCAAGAGGGCAAAGGGCACGAGACGCCATAATTGGTCCTGTCACTGGTTTTAAATCTTAGCAACCTGGTTCAAAACTGAGGGATAAACACAGCTGGCTGTTCACCACAGATATACAAACACTCACACTGACAGACACAGGCCGTAGAATGCTTATAGTTGATAACTACATGTGCAGATAAAAACAAGCTTGTCTGGAAGAGAACAAAACTCATCTTATTTCATCCCCGTCAACTCTAGTCCCCTCAAGTGCACCAGCTTACTTCCTTCCATGCCCCATCGCCCTGCTGAAAAGACTAGCGTAGCAGCTAGTTTTAGATGTTGTGATTCGTAACTTACTCACCAAGACCAGTTTAATATGCTGTTTCACTACCAAAAGCTTCACAAACTAGGTTTTTCTGGTGAACCTAAGCTGGTCTTTTCAGCAGGGCATCCAGCTTCTTTTACCTACTCTTCCTGTCTTTCCCTATTCCTGACTCACTGCTGGTCGTCTCCGAGCATGTCAAACAGCGCCTGCAGCAGCCGGTCGTCCCTGTGTCTGTACGGTTGGACTCTGTAGAAGTTGTCGCTGTAGTCACTGAACAGGCCATTCTCGGAGCCCCTGTAGCGGTTTAGCTGGTCGAGGGCCTGGTACAGCTTCTGCGGGGGGATCCTCTGGGGCTGAAAGGTCTTGGGAGGAGCCGGAGGAACCGCCAGAGCGTGCTGAGGAACCGCCGGGGTTTGCCTGTTGAAGGCTGACTGGAGGAGACGCAGCAGGGCCAGATTGGCAGTGGAGGAGCCGGGAGCTTCTGGATTTTTATCAGGGACGCTGATGGAAGCAGCAGACGGGAGTGAGTCTGGGACCACCGGACTTGAAACTTCAGGCTTGTGAGCTGGAGTCGGAGCTTCCTGCTGGTCAGAGAGACAGGAAATTGAGATAAGAGTGGAAGAATTGCAAAACACTTATTTCCAGCAGGTAGAAGTTTGGCCAGAGGTTGTATAAACTTTAACCCTCAATTTAGCATCTGTAGTCTTTCCTTACAATTAAGAGCACCAATTTCTTTTTTGTTTCTCTAGAACATATGCAAATTACTTGGATCAACCTGAAACTGCGTTTTTTTATATATATATATATATATATATAATTTATTCCTGATTTCAAATATGTTTTGGACTAAAAAAGGCAGTTCCACTATATAGTTAATTCCAGAAGACACTTAAAATAAGCATAAATTAATATGTATATATAATACATTTTATATATAATTCTAACCATTTCTAAATATGTCGAATTTTTATAAATATTAATTATTTTATTATTTTATTATATGCCATTTATTTATTTATAATGGATATATTTCTTTAGTAGTATATACATTTTTCATTTATTATTTATTATACATACATATATTTTATGTTATACATATACATATGTATAATAAATGTAAAATACACTATTGCTTTGAATAAATACAAATATTATACACACACACACACACACACACACACACACACACACACACACACACAGTATATACTGTATATACAGTGGGGAATTATTTGATCCCCTGCTGATTTTGTATGTTTGCCCACTGATAAAGACATGATCAGTCTATAATTTTAATGGTAGGTTTATTTTAACAGTGAGAGACAGAATAACAACAAAAAAATCCAGAAAAATGCATTTCAAAAAAGTTATAAATTGATTTGCATTTTAATGAGTGAAATAAATATTTGACCCCTTAGCAAAAACATGACTTAGTACTTGGTGGTAAAACCCTTGTTGGCAATCACAAAGGTCAGACGTTTCTTGTAGTTGGTTGCTAATCTCAGGAGGGATTTTGTCCCACTCCTCTTTGCAGATCCTCTCCAAGTCATTAAGGTTTCGAGGCTGACGTTTGGCAACTCGAACCTTCAGCTCCCTCCACAGATTTTCTATGGGATTAAGGTCTGGAGACTGGTTAGGCCACTCCAGGACCTTAATGTGCTTCTTCTTGAGCCACTCCTTTGTTGCCTTGGCCGTGTGTTTTGGATCATTGTCATGGTGGAATATGCCCTGACGGTACATGGCCCCATCCATTGTCCCTTTGATGCGGTGCAGTTGTCCTGTCCCCTTAGCAGAAAAACACCCCCAAAGCATAATGTTTCCACCTCCATGTTTGACGGTGGGGATGGTGTTCTTGGGGTCGTAGGCGGCATTCCTCCTCCTCCAAACACGGCGAGTTGAGTTGATGCCAAAGAGATGGATTTTGGTCTCATCTGACCTCAACACTTTCACCCAGTTCTCCTCTGAATCATTGGCAAACTTCAGACGGGCTGTACATGTGCTTTCTTGAGCAGGGGGACCTTTGCGGGCACTGCAGGATTTCAGTCCTTCACGGAGTAGTGTGTTACCAATTGTTTTCTTGGTGACTATGGTCCCAGCTGCCTTGAGATCATTGACAAGATCCTTCTGTGTAGTTCTGGGCTGATTCCTCACCGTTCTCATGATCATTGAAACTCCACGAGGTGAGATCTTGCATGGAGCCCCAGTCAGAGGGAGATTGACAGTTATTTTGTGTTTCTTCCATTTGTGAATAATCGCACCAACTGTTGTCACCTTCTCACCAAGCTGCTTGGCGATGGTCTTGTAGCCCATTCCAGCCTTGTGTAGGTCGACAATCTTGTCCCTGACATCCTTGGACAGCTCTTTGGTGTTGGCCATGGTGGAGAGTTTGGAATCTGATTGATTGATTGTTTCTGTGGACAGGTGTCTTTTATACTCTTTTAAGAGAGTGCTCCTAATCTCAGCTTCTTACCTGGGAGCCAGAAATTTTGCTGATTGACAGGGGATCAAATACTTATTTGACTCATTAAAATGCAAATCAATTTATAACTTTTTTGAAATGCGTTAATAAAATACAAATTTGTTATATAAATGTAAATATAAAACAAATTGTTTGCACAAGTTGAAGCTCAACAGACCATGGACTAAAATTATAAGAAGAAATTAGCTCTATAGTCACTGTATAATTTGCACATTGACATTTTCTGTTTGACTCCTGTTCTGACCTTGATCATGTCTTCCATCGGTTCCACTCCTCTGCGATCGTTTTGTACAGCATTGTAGGGCATGTAAACCCTCGCCTTCTTCATGTGTTCTGGCTTCTCAGACGTCCCGTGCAAAATCAACTTCCAGCTGATAATCTGACCCTCATTCTCCATCCGTCCAGACTGAATGCAAAAGAAAGAAGGAAATAGATTGTGATAGGCAGGCACTTCATGTGCATTTAATATTTGTTTGCAGAGATGCTTTTATATACCGTATCTGTAATCTTCAGGGTCCAAGTGCCGGTGGGGTTTTCTCCCCAGGTGTGCACAGACATGAAGGCCCAGTTTCGGAAACCATTGGATGATGTGTCCCTCTCTCTCTCCGCCAGCAGGACTGTGGTGGTACCTAACGGGATAAACCCAAAAATCAGTATTCTCATTCCCAATCATGCACATTTTAGCGTGTTTAAGTGTGTTTTTGTCTCACCTGATGGAGACGTCAGCGTAATGTGTAGGTCTCCTCTGCGTGTGTACTCAATGCTGACCTCCACCTGCACATGCTCCAAAGATACAACAGAATTCGCCTGTCCTGCGCAGGCCTTAGTGGGGATCTCAATAGATATTTCACCTGCAGCCTTCAATGGTCTGTAAACAAAAAAGGGTAATTTTTAAAGTTAGTAAACACAGTTAATACTTTTTTTTTGTGGCAAATAGTGGTTAATGAAGCTCAGCAGATGTTAGCAATGACAAGATTCACAGGAAGCACACAGGCAATGTTTGGAATGGGATACTGTAAAGTTTGGAGTAATTTGTTTTAAAGAGATTTATATTTTTACCCAGCAAGGATGCTTTAAAGTTCAAATTAATGTTTTTGCACTTTCTAATCATCAAAATGATTTATGGTTTCCACAAAAATATTAAGCAGCTGCTGTTTTTAACATTGATAATATTAAGAAATGTTTCTTGAGCACCAAATCAGCATATTAGAATGATTTCTGAAGGATCATGTGACACTAAAGACTGGAGTAATTCAGCTTTGCTGTCAAAGGAATAAATTACATTTAAAGACTTATTCAAGTAGAAACATTTTTATTTTAAATTGTAATAATATTTCAAAATATTATTTTACTGTATTTTTGATCAAATAAATTCAGTATTTGTGAGCAATAAAAAAAATCTTATTAACCCCAAAATTGGGGGGTTGCAGTTTTACTTCATTTTTGTGTAAAAATGTCTCAATTTAGGCAGTCTTATCAAACAATTAATTAAAAAATACGAACATTAATTTGACGTTTGAACATTAATGAAGGGATTTTTCTGCCCACTGTTCCCTAGGCAGAAACTCATGAGCAATATGAACTGTAATCCCTGCAGATTACATTGAAAGTCACAGACTTTGCATCAATCAAGTGCCATGGTGATAATGCACACTAAATGCTAAAACAAGTACTCATGGATGCATGGACAGACAAAGCTGACAGCCTATTCAGTGTCCCACTCACTCATTCTACAATGCTTTCAATAAGAAACAGCAAATACCAAAAAAAACGGCATGTGCTTTTGCTGTGCATGATTGTGAACCATGCTATAAACAACATTACAATGTATGTCGTGACATTTGCATTACTAGGAATTTTAGATCCAGGGAAATGAAACATCTGTTCAGGTGCCCTTCTTCCAGCTGAGCTTTGTCTGAACACTAAAGCCGCACAATCTCTAAAAGTTTATGACGTAAATGCAGGAGGAAAAACAATTCAAGAGCTCTGGCTATTGAGTAACAATGGATCCCAAAATATACCTTCATTTGAATTACAAAAGCAGTCATGAAGAACAAACAGATGGGCCTAAATGCACGCACGCACACACACACACACACTGGATCCGTTGAATTAATGTGGCTATTAATGAATCGCCATAACTGAGCGTAGTAACAGATGGCAGGAGATCAGGGTGGCTTTGTCTTCCATGTGTGAGGTGCAACACCACACCAAAAAGCCAAATTTGTGTTTTTATCCTAATATCAGGAAGCAAACTCTACCTTGGTTGGAATGTCTCATCTCTGACAATGCACTGTTTCTTCTCCGGAACGTCCTTCCAGACTTTGGGATCGGCCAGATCTACTAGGGCTTTGGCATTCAGGAGACCAAACCCAAACCGACTGTTGACCATCAAACCAGCTCCATTCCTTTTCCAGCCAGGGTTATTGGCCAGGGGATCAAACTCAGACGTCCAAACCACTAAGTGCTGAAGGTCTCGCCAGGTCAGATCAGGACTAGGGTGGAGAGCAAGAGAGTACATCCATATTTTTATTCAAATGGAAATCACTTCTTGTAAGAACTGATGTAAAACCAATGTAATCCTACAAAAAATATAACATACAAATTGCAAGATGTTTGACATACTTTTGCTCCAAAGCCAGTGCAAATATCCCAGCAGCCAATGGGGCAGATGCAGACGTGCCAGTGTGTGTCTCTGTGCATTCATTGTGCAAATCAGCACTAGTCTGCAAGACAAGTCAAAAGATAAAATTTCAACACAACAAAACCCAATAGAGAACAAGCAAACACACCAACCAAAAGGACTCAAAGCTGTCAGACAGACAATCTATTTTATTGCTCTCCAAGGAGACATTTAGTCATTCGACACAAAGGAAACCAAAATTGAGATCATAACAGCACGAACATGTACTGAAAAACTGAAGCAAAGAAGACTCACAATTCTCTGGTCAGTGTAGTCTCCGCTGCTGTAGGCAGTGGCCAGCGTAGAGGAACATTTCTCAGCGTACCAGGGAGACAAACCCTGCTGGGATGCACTGCTGATGGAGATGGTGTACAGACTGTCTGTGTATCCATCACAATCACAGTTGTCACCCTGACGACCACCGTTACCAGACGCCCAGACAAAAATGGAGCCCTTTCCACCACGACCCTAGAATAAAACAATTATTTGGAGATTATAATGGGTTTGTGTTAAGTGTTACATGGCATAAGAACAATGTATTAGCTGGGTGGCTAGGGTTTGAGGGTGCTCTGGATGGTTGTTAAATGGTTGCTAGGTTGTACTGGGTGGTTGCTAGATGGTGGCTGGTGTGTTCTGGGCGGTTGTTAAATGGTTGTCAGGGTGGTGGTTGTTGCTAGGGTGCTCTGGAAGGTTGTTAAATGGCTGCTAGGTTGTACTGGGTGGTTGCTAGATGGTGGCTGGTGTGTTCTTGGTCATTGCTAGGGTGTTTTGGGTGGTTGTTAAGTGGTTGCCACAGCGTTATGGGTGGTGATCATGGCTGGGGTGTTCTGGGTGGTTGTTAAATGGTTGCTAGTGCGTTCTTGGTCGTTGCTAGGCTGTTCTGGGTGGTTGTTAAGTGGTTGCCAGGTTGTTTTGGGTGGTGGTCATTGCTAGGGTGTTCTGGATGGTTGTTAAATGATTGCTAGGTTGTGCTGGGTGGTTGCTAGATGGTTGCTAATGTGTGGTCATTGCTAGGGTGTTTTGGGTGGTGATCATTGCTAGGGTGCTGCACTAGATTGTTGATAGTTAATAGTGTGTACTGGGCTCTTGCTAATATGTTCTTAATGGTTGTTAAGTGGTTGCAAGGTTGTTCTAGAATCTAGATGGTTGATAGTGTATTCTTAATGACTGCTAGGTGGTTTCCATCTAGTAGAACTGATTCCCACACTTCTCACCTTCTGGATACCATACTCAAAAGCTTTCTGGGCCAGACGCCCGGGCCCCTCCACGGTCTTCCCGTCATCGTTAGGGCCCCAGCTAGCGCTGTAGATATCCACGTGATCAGGGTTAAAGCCAATGGAACTGGCTTCAATGGCATCTGTCACAATTCCATCCAGCATTCGTATCCCTGCAGATGAGAAGCACAAAAGATGACCTTCGCCGAAACGTCAAAACAATTTTCAAGTTTTTGAATGCTGCTGATTAAATGCATCCCATAATCTGTGCTGCTGTATGATGTTATGACTCACTAAAGCTTATATGTCCAAGTGGACATGGACAGATTTTGTGTGTGCATGACCGGTTGTACGGGTAAATGCTGTTATATAATCACACTACAAACACCAGTCAAACCAGAGCATTTAAGATACAAAAAGTGAACAAACACAGCTTGACAACACACACCTCCCACTTTTGAGTTGTAGGCCACTCCGACACCACATTTGTTGTTGTCTGCTTGCATGGCAATCTCTCCAGCACATCTGGTACCATGTCTGAGGACATACAACAGAGAACAGGGTTACAATTCAGTTCCATTCAAATTGAATAAAGCCAGCATGTTCAAAATTCATTTTATCTACATTTGTAGACCAACACTGATATGCAACAGTGGTTGCAGGACATTAGTATGTGGTTACTAAGGTCTTCTTAGTGGTTTTTAGGGCATTACTACATTACATGCTTAGAAGTTCCAGTGGTTGTAAGGGTGTTAGTTGCTAGAATGTAGCATGTTCTTGGTGGTTGCTAGATGTTGGTAGGGCGTTCTGGGTGATTGGTAGGGTGTTCTGGATGGTTGCTAGGGTGATGTTAGATGCACAGGGGTTCTGGATGAACTGGGTCATTGCTAGATTGTTGCTTGTGTGTCCTGGAATGTTGCTACTGTGTTCTAGGTGGTTGGTATATGGTTCTTGGTAGTTGCTAGGTGATTGCCATTATGTTCTGGATGGTTTCTGGATTGTTAGGGTGTTTATGGATGTTGCTAGAAATGGTTGCTGGACTGTTGCTAATGTATTCTGGATGGTTGTTTGGGTGTTCTAATCTAGAGGGTTGTTATATAGTTTCTAGGGTGTTCTTCATAGTTGTTGGGTTGGTGGTTGCTAGGTGTTCTGAATGGTTGCTTGTGTTTTCTGGGTGGTTGGTAGGGCATTCTGGATAGTTGCTAGGGTTTTGTTAGATGGACAGGGGTTCTGGATTGCTAGATAGTTGCTAGTATGCTCTAGATGGTTGTTAGGGTGTTCTAGGTGGTTGCTATATAGTTTCTATGGTGTTCTTGATAGTTGCTAGGATCTTCTTGGTGGTTGCTGGATTGTTGCAAGTGTGTGGCTTTTCAGGTGTTTTGGATGGTTGCCATGTGGTTGCTAGGGTGTTGCTAGTTGGACAGCAGTTCTGAATGAACTGTGCTGTTGCTATATGGTTGCTAGTGTCTTCAGGTGGTTGCTAGGGTGTTCTGAGTGCTAGGTGGCTGCTTACAGGTTCGGCTCAAATGCTATAACACCAGATATAGTTTATGCACTTTTTATCATTTTAATTGTCGTCTAAGTGGAAATCATTCAAGTCTAATCTCTTATAATAAAGTAATATCTCTACTCAATAAACCATAAGATGTGAGAAATAATGTCAGAGACTTTGGATTGGTGTTTGTTCATATCCCTTAACCTGAATGTGAGCAATAGTAATAAATTTGCTAGTCTTCTTATTTACCACTAAAAATTGTAGCGATTGTAAAAGGGCAATTGTACTCAGTGACTGATGTCAAAAATTAGACAAACAATGGGTAACTGTTAGATAACATTACATTTTGCATGGAGTCATTTGTTAAAAATGATTATCTTGAAAACTGTTAATGACTATTTTCCCTTTTTTTTGTTTCCCATCTTCATAATAACCATCATCTGTTGATGAATTCTACACCGTACAAACAATCATAGCAAACCACCTTGAGCACAGCTGACAAAAGAATACGCTGACATGGGCGGGCGAGAGGATAAGTGAGCTTGCGTGTGTCTATTCATGAGAGTGTGTGTGCATAATTATGAGTGTTTGTTTGCGTATGTGTGTGTGCGTGTGTACAGAAGCACTATAGCTGGCACAGTATGAGTCATTCACTGGCATAGCCTGAGAGAGACACACAACCACATGGAGAAAGAATAATGACTGTTTCTATTTCCACGACCACTTATTTTTCTGTTGCAAAGCTTCATTTTCACCAGGACTGTCAATTTAATGTGTTGATTTAATTATTAAATAAGGCAACAAGAAATTAATGCAATTACGCATGCTCCCTGACCTGTTTACAAATGTAAACAACGATGTCAAAGATGTCAATCTACAGCCAAAAAACACTGCAGATGATATATATGTATAATAAATGTTAAAAATTATTATAAATATTTCATTTAAAATACTGTTTTTTATATTATTATGTTAAATTATTTATTTATTTTAATTTAAGATTTAATTAATTATTTGCTTTTCAATTTACAAATCCCCTGCAGTTCCTACACAAACCCCAGTTTGAGAAACCCCAGTGAAATCTATTGTTTAATCCATAAGTAATCCAAAAGTATTCTGATTATATTGCGTAAAATATGTCAGGATAATTTCATCATCATGTAATTTGTAATCAGTAATGGACTACAATTTGTAAGTTATCTACCCAGCACTGTACATAAATAATATAATTAAACAATATAATTCTATTTTATGCTTTCCTTTGGCACGATAATTTAAAATGGGATTAATCTGATTAATTAAATTTCAACAATTATATAAAAATAATTGTAAAATATTTGATTATATATGTAGGCATTTTGATTGCAATTTGTAACCAATTGAACGCTCATAGACCGATTTGGTGCTGATTTGATTTCTTTCTGGACTTCTATTTATAATTTTGAGCCACATAGACATGGATGGGTTCTGATCCTCTTATGTAAGACAGCACGAGTGATGTGTGTACCACTGAAATGGATTACACTCGTTCCCTGATGGAGAACAGACCTTCTCAGATCAGACCTACTGACACTGTCAGCTCTCCTTTCATAGCAGCTTAAAGATGGAAAGCAACGGCAGTCTGGTCTAATTCTCTCTGAACAGATTTAGTATGATGTTAAATAAATCTGCAAATCTCTTTAAAGAGGGCAGAAAAGAACTATGCCAGTCCGGGGCTTGTAACATTCTCCAGTCAGTCATCAGTTTCCTTATCGCTGTATGTGGTGCTTAACATAATTGAAAGGCTAAAGGCTATGAAAAATCTGTCCTTGTGTTTTTCAAGTGTGGATCAGTGCTCTTGAGATTTTCTGTCCATTCATCTAGAGCAGTGATCCTCAAATCTGGCTCGCAAAATCCACTTTCCTGCAGGGTTTAGCTCCAACCCTGATCAAACTTGCATACCTGTGTTTTTCTAATGATCTTGAAGACATTGATTAGCATGCTCAGGTGAGTTTGATCAGGGTTGGAGCTAAACTCTGCAGGAAAGTGGATCTCGCGAGCCAGATTTGAGTATCCCTGATCTAGAGAAATGAAAGAGTATAGAGATTGATTCACTCACTTGTTTTCATTGGTGGAGTCGTATCTGGGAAAGGGATCTGGATCGTTGTCGTTAAAATCATAGCTAGCAGCAGGATCCTATACAGTGACGAGAAAGAATAAATAAGGATTGTGGAAAAACAATTTCTATAGCATACACAGAATAAATAACAGTAGTATCGGTATGTGGCAATCAGATGTGTTTTTATAGGAAGGGAGAAGAATAGAATCGTTTAGAATAGGAAAGTAGCACACTACTCTTACTATTTCTAAAAAATAGATAAAAACACAATATATTATTTCCTGGGATCATAACTGG